>NC_045635.1:20640847-20957251 GCF_009829155.1 Mustela erminea | reverse complement strand
CCTGAACAGCTGAAGTCAAAATTTTAAATTCCATTGTGAGATTTCCAGGTATAGAAGAATGTCCAATCTCTGACATTCATTGAATACTTCAACATATTAATGTCATTTTTAAAAAAGCTCTCTAAAAGGTAAATCATTTAAGAGCAAGAGCTCAAGTTTCTATTAATAGCAATAGGTACTGTTCATTCTTCAAGTGAAAACTGTTGGTGACAACATTATTCAAAGTAGAACCACTTAAGAAGGCCTCTGTGGGTCTCTATCTAATATCAGAAGCCACTGCACACCTCTCAAATAAGAATAACTATTCAGTTCAGTCAGCAACTGAGTCCTGATTCTGATAACAGGACAGCACAGAAGGTCTCCACTCCTTCTACCTCAACACATTTCTTTTAATGAGTAGGAGTTGTGATCTTTTCTTCTATAGAACTAAACCGAACATAAGGAGAAAAAGCAATGTACTAGGTATTTTCAAATGTCATTTTTGAAATATATTTTTGTCAATATGGATGCCTGGTGTAGTATTATGAAATGCTAAAATATCCTACCGAGGCTTTCTTCCTAGTTTACCAAGCTCTTTTGCGGGAGAAGCAGCAGCAGCACCATCTTCTGGAATAAATGGAATGTGAAATACTTAACAGTGTTGGTAAAGCTCTGAGTCCTGAGGAAAAAAATAGATCATCTGCATGTCCCCAGCACAATGAAAGCCTGCAAATCAACCTTAGGTGTTAGTCATCACAGAAGAAATTAACATGGAATAAGATTCTGACGTCAAGGAACAACTGTGTAAGGGCAGCAAACCTCTCTTGCAGCAGAAGACTGTGTGGGTAGCTCATGCCATTGTGGCATTTTTAACATATAAATGATACAAAATAGGAGGAAAATCTCTGTTCCAGGAATTAACTAGGGAATAAAAGTAAATCATGAAATCCAACTAGATTCAAATCGCTTTGCCATGGGAAAATAGAAGAGACAGAGAAAAAAAAAAATTCTGTGTTATTTTTTTCCTGCTTGCAATTGAAGATAATGTGTAATATAGAATGGAACAAAGAAGCCTGCAGGAGGGGTGCCTGGGTGGCTCAGTGGGTTAAAGCCTCTGCCTTTGGCTCAGGTCATGATCCCAGGGTCCTGGGATCGAGCCTTGCATGGGACTCTCTGCTCAGCGGGGAGCCTACTTCCCCCTCTCTCTCTGCCTATCTCTCTGCCTACTTGTGATCGCTGTCTGTCAAATAAATAAATAAAACCTTTCAAAAAAAAAAAAAAAAAAAAAGAAGCCCGCAAGAGAAAATGACTGCAGCACACCACACAGAGAGTCACTGAATGGTAGAGCAGGGTTGTATCTGGGACAGGCTGCTCAGGACATCAATCACAAGGGGCACTCAAACCGTTTCTGGGAAATTACGGTAATGAAGAAAGAAATGCTCCTTTCTGAGAGAGTGCAAAAAGTTGGCTAATGGGACACCTGCATTTGGGACCCGATAGGAGCCTCCTGTGCAGCGGGAAACTCGTGAAGCCCTTGGAAAGCATGGTCAGCATGGTAGGCAGAATTCCAAGATCCTAGGCCATTGGTGTGAACTCACCTTCTCCCAGCTACTCCATCCTTGAACGAGGCATTATTGTAAAGGAATCTTCCAGTGAGTCCATCTTAAGGTACAGACAGCATTGAGGCGGGCCCTGATTTAATCAGATGAGCCCCTTAAGCATAGAAATTTCTGTGGCTTGTTGCAGAAGACAGTCAGAGAGTAGAAGTGACATTGCTGGCTTAAGAATAAGGGAGGCCGCATGTCAAGGAACCGGGGAGGCATCCGGAGCATAGAGCAGCCTCTGCTGATAGCCGGCAAGAGAATGGACACCGCAGTCCTTGAACCTCAAGGAACTGAATTCTGCCGGCAAAAATGCGCTCAGAGCGAATTTTTTTGCCAGTCTCCACAGAACTCAGCCTGGCAGACCCCGAGATTTCAGTCCGTGACTCACTGAGCTGAGAACTGGGCCCTGCCCTGCGGAACCCACACAACTCTGAGGCAAGACACGACTGCTGTTTGAAACCACTAAGTTTGGCACCATTTATTAGTTAGCAATACAAAATTAACAGATAAGAATAGACACACTAAAAATTGCTTTCCAAGGAACAGCTCCTGTGACCATCCGGCTTTCATATTTGCTGAGGGGTTTATATGTTCTGCCCTTTCGTCCTATAATGCTTAGTTGAACTTTTAAATAAATATTTGGGGACACATTAAAAGATTAATGCCTTGTCAGGCTCCACATTATCAGCTTTCTCAGCGGGCCTACGGCGTTAACGCACACTCGGGTGCCTTCATGTCTGCCAATGAGCAGGAGTGAAAATAAAAATACTGAACAGCCGGTACCACATGGGCATGGACGGTCATTCCAAGGCCCCATCTCTCAGAAAGGCCGCTAGCTGCTTACCACACTGGCACAGGCCGAGTCTCGTCTCTGCCAAAAACCGTGCTCCCGGTGGGAAACGGGCAAGAACAAAGCTATCAAAGTTATAAAACATCTTGGGAGGCAGGCAATAGGACAGGTTTGCAAGGCTCATTTTATCTAACAACTGTCCCTACTTAACTTCTGGGAGGTGCCCTTGGCTCAACTGTCCCATCCTCAGGGTTGCCAGATTTACGTAAAGGGAATAACACGACATGGAGTTAAATTTGAATTTCAGATAAAGCATCAACATTTTGTACATATATGGGTCCAAAATATCACACCTATCCAATGCAGACCAGTTTACCATGAACCAAACAATATCTCAAGACACATATCTATACAGAAAGAAATACTGTTTATCTGAAATTCACATTTTACTGAGCATCCTGTGTATTGTTGGACAACTCTACTCATCACTGTCTTCCCTTCCTTCCTACCCAAGACTTTTTTTTGCTTAAAATAGATGGAAGTTCAGGGGCGCCTGGGAGGTTCAGTCAGTTAAGGGTCTGACCCTTGATTTCAGTTCACCTTGTGCTCTCAGGGCCGTGAGATGGAGCCCCACATTGTGTTCTGTGCTGAGCATGGAGCCTGCTTAAGATTCTCTCTTTGAGGAGCTCTTGGGTGGCTCAATGGGTTAAGCCTCTGCCTTCGGCTCAGGTCATGATCCCAGGGTCCTGGGATCGAGCCCCACATCGGGCTCTCTGCTCAGCAGGGAGCCTGCTTCCCCCCTCTCTCCGCTGCCTCTCTGCCTACTTGTGATCTCTGTCTGTCAAATAAATAAATAAATAAAGATTCTCTCTTTGCCTCTCCCCATGCTCACTCGGGTGAGCTCTCTCCCTCTCTCTCTTAAAAAAAAAAAAATCTAAGTTTCAGGTCCTTCTGTCTACCAAAATATACTACGGTAAGAACACACATTGGGCATCTGGGTGGCTCAGTTGGTTAAGCCACTGCCACTCCTATACCTGGGCCCTGAAACTTTGTAGACGATTGTCATAGAGTTAATTTCCCCACCCACTGAATTCAGCTTCAGCCATGTTCCTTTCTTTGACCAATAAAACAGCGTTGACACAGCAGCGCGCATGAAGAACTTCATGGGAAGGTTACTCCTCGCTAGCCAGCAGACTCATGAGCCAGAGAGACGTGTACTGCTGGCGAGGGAGATGCTAGCACGGCTGCCTGTTTACATGGCACTGCTGTCATCACAGGTAACTTACGCTTTCCTTCCCGCTTTCGGGCTAAGGTGTTGCAAGAGAATTCAATAACCACATCACTGGTTTAAGAAGCCACCAAAGGAAGAAAAGAAAATCAGTGCCCGTACATGTAGAGATAGATCCTACTACCCCTTTGGCTCCTTCAGGGGCTTCGGGAGGACGCCGGGGAAAGCATTAAGGGGGGAAGGGAAACATATTGAACCTTACTCTAATGCCCCCAGAGTTATTGTCTTGTCATGTCCGTTTTATTTCGAACTGTCATGCTGAGCTTTATTGAGAATTACAGTGTTGATAGGGAGGATTTGATAAAGCCTGTGCAGCATTACTTTTCTGGAAGTCTAGGCCTTTCTTTTTTTTTTTTTTTTCTTTTCATTTTACCCAGTGTCTATCTGAATCAAGCACTTCCGATTTTCTTATATCTACCTAAGGATTAGAGCTAAATAACTTTATTAAAGACCAATGAACTGTAGTTCAATTCTCTCACACTCAGATACATTTTCCTGCGTATAAGGAGGCTTGACCATACACAAACATCCTTTTCTAAGAGTGTGTGCAGTTGAGCATTTATTTTTAATATGATTGATACTACAGCAGATACTCAGTAAATCTCTATGCCACACGGCCTTTCAATTACAGACTGAAGTAATAGCTTACACTTGTTCATTTGGCTTTTATGACAAAAAATGGATAAAGTGAGAATCTCACTGGACATTTCCAAGACTGATAATGGAATATTGGTCCATGTATTTCTGGTGTGTCATCTCTCTGACTTCATCTGGATATCATCACCAAAAGTATCCTGAAGGCTGGTTTATGCAGCATTCTATCAACTGGACATCTCTGTTAAGCAGCTCTCCTCTGCCAGGGTAATGACTACAGGCATATCTACAACACCCTAAAACGCCTCCTCACCAGCCATCTTAAACTATATCTAGGGTAGTTTTCTCTGCTGCGCATAGATTACTGAACTCCAGTGTCCCCACAGCAGCACGTGGACGTCCTCCGAAACCCAGGCCCTCGGGCCCACCCTCAGACCTACTGAATCAGAATCTGTGTTTTATCAAGATCCCCAGATGATGCCTGTGAACACTGAGGTTTGAGAAGTGCAGCTCAGTGTTTGCTCCCATGACGCCATTCCTCCAAGCGGCAAGACACACTGGCAGATTTCCAGCCAGACACTTTAGATAAGCTACCCAACCAATACTTCCAAGGCTGCAACTCCAAGACTAAATGGGTTTCCTACAACCCGTGTCTCCAAGCTATGAATATTAAATAAGATCATACATTTTAAAACCCAAAAGGACCTATAGAAATGTTAGCTGTGGCTACTGTCCAGTGAGCGTGCCCTCGTTTCATTCCCAGTTGAGTGTTCAAAAAGAATCACAATGAGGAGACTCTAGGTGGTGCAGTGGGTTGAGCAGCCGACTCTTGGTTTTGGCTCAGGTCGTGATCTCAGGGTCGTGGATTCGAGTCCCACACTAGGCTCTGCGCTGAGCATGGAGCCTGCTTGAGACTCACTCTCTCTCCCTCTGCCCCTCCTCTCCCTTACAAAAAAAGAAAAGGTAAATTTGAAGGCTCTGCCCTGGAGACACCAAGGCTATAGATATGAGGTCATGCTTAGGAATCGCTATTTTTAAGAGGGACCCAGCAGATTTTTGTGACTACTCTGGTTCTAGAAATGCCATTCTAAATGAGAGTGCCCTCCAGAACTGGCCGTGGTTACAAGCCTGCAGTACGTGGTACTTTCTTTCAACTCAACACCATGGGCACACACACACACATTCTCAGAACCCAGCTGCTAAAGTGCACAGCTTAGCTTTCATTTAGCTTGCTGCAGAGCTCCATTACCTCCCCTGTTTTCCTGGGTGACACAGGCCAGGAAGAAACTGGCTTCATCTGCCTTTTAAATGAACTACAGCTACCCAGAAAGACCTGCGCCAACTGTCTGTCTTTTCTCGCACACAGACTGGGAATGCATGTGTTCATACTGAAGACAGATCTCTCTCATTTCCTTTGTCAGCACTGCTGCCTTACCTTGGAATCCAGTCTCAATCAGATTGCTTATTCCGCTTTATTCCTGGCATACCCTTTGCTGCTCAGTCCCCCCCAGTGATGTTTGTACCAGAACAGACATCAATGTCCTTCCCCAAACAGAGGACCTCTTCTATCTGAACCTATATTGTTTTGAGTTCTCAGCTGGCCAAAAGACAGCAACTAAATGTCGGAAAATTCCCCAAAGGTAGGTGGCCGGCACAGTGACAAGGTGTTGCGGGTGAATGCAAGCCTCTCTCATGATGGTTCCTCTTGTGATGTTCACGTGGCCATCGTGTGTGTGTGTGTGTGTGTGTGTGTGTGTGTGTACGCACGCATACATGCATCCAAGCACACAGGGTGTCAACACAGGCCACAGTTTGAAACCCTTGTCCCGACCACAAGTCTTCTTCAGGTGCAGGAAGCGTGCAAGCGTGGTTAAGGCCACTGTCAGGGCCATGGAATATACTTTGTAGCTCTTGCCTGCACGGGGCACCAGGGAACTCTGTGGAGAACTCTGAGAACCAGAGAACTCTCTTCCACAGACATGTCTCCGGCTTCCCCGCACTCTCTCTAGCGAAAGGAGGAGGCGGACATGAACAGCGAGTGTCCTCTATCCTTGCTTCCCACAGTCCTACCTAAGATTTTAGTGCAAAGTGGTGACCAGTGGGTCCCAAGTCCCCTTCCCTTGAAACCTCAAAACCAAGTTTTTGCCACCCCCTCTGACTCTCCCTGCCTCGTTCTGGGCAACTATCTAACCTTGAAGGGAGGACAGACTGACTCAATGGCTTCCCAATGCTTCCAACGTCTGTGTTTATGCCCTGGGTTTTTTCATCCCCTCTAAAAAGGAAGCTTTTAGAATCCAAACACCCAAAACTGACCGACTTCTGTGGCCTGCTGTGAATACAGCATTAGGCATTTTACCTAATTGTCCTAACACAGGGGAGTGTAAGGATAAAAGGAAATACAAGAAAAAGCAGCAAAGGCTGACATCTCAAAAATATGATTTTGGGGGCGCCTGGGTGGCTCAGTGGTTAAGCCGCTGCCTTCGGCTCAGGTCATGATCTCGGGGTCCTGGGATTGAGTCCCGCATCGGGCTCTCTGCTCAGCAGGGAGCCTGCTTCCTCCTCTCTCTCTCTCTGCCTGCCTCTCTGCCTACTTGTGATTTCTCTGTCAAATAAATAAATAAAATCTTTAAAAAAAAAAATATGATTTTGCTGTACAATTATTCTTCAAGTATTACAGCACCACCCCACCGTGGCAGGTGGCCTGAGGAGGAGCATTAGAGACAGCCTGAGCAGATGAAATGAGAAGGTGGCAACCACCACTCCCGACAGACTCTGCCATGCTGCTCAGTGTTGACTTTTCATTCTGGGGGGAAAAAGAAATCGACAAACATCCCTCTCTTGACGTCCTCAATCAGGGTTCTAACCCTAGAGGAAGAACTTCGAACGGGACCCAAGAGTGAGAAGCACACATACATGAAACACCACAGGGCACAGGAAGCGAAGGGTTAATTCCCCAGCCGAGGGCTGGTGCCGTTGCCCTTGGCAAAAGCAGGGACTTGCTCTGTGTCAGCTACTCAGGGGAGCCTTGTCACATTCATTATCCAGTTTTTTTTTTTTCCCCCACAACAAGCTTATGGTTGCGATATTGTCATTTCTGCTGTTTTCATATGGGGAGCACAGGTAATTGGTCCAAGTGGTAGGTCTCAAACATAACTGTTTTTGGAAAGCCCGTATTATGTTCACCAACACCGTGTCCTACTGCAAATGAGCGAGTGACGGCCACCACACCCAGGCTGTCCTCCCATGTGACAGCGTGGTGCGTCTGCTGTGGTTGCCCCTAGAGGAGCCCTGTCTGTGGGAATCAAGCAGACAAGCACACGTGGGATGACTACAGAGCTCTTAGCACCTGATCTGCCACTTCAGTGACCTGGAGATCTCTTCAATCTGGGAACGGTGACGGTGGGAGATTCTTTCTCCTTTTGAGGACAATAGATAATGTTGATGTGAGTGGGCATGGAACACAGATGTCACACTAAAACAACACTGTGATATAATACTCTTTTGGGGCACCTGGGTGGCTCAGTGGGTTATAGCTTCTGCCTTTGGCTCAGGTCATGATCCCAGGGTCCTGGGATCAAGTCCCGCATCGGGCTCTCTGCTCAGCGGGGAGCCTGCTTCCCTTCCTCTCTCTCTGTCTGCCTCTCTGCCTACATGTGATCTCTGTCAAATAAATAAATAAAATCTTAAAAAAAATAATAAATACTCTTTCATTTAAACCTCAAGTTGAAATTTGGAGGTATGCATTAGAGGTTCATCTTCCAAGTCTCAGGCCTATAAATGGAAACCAAGACCCAGGAAGACAAATCCATACAGACTGAACAAACACAAGGCTATGAAAAAATTGAAGTTAAATATTAAATGTTCACGCTACGAATCTTTTCATTTCATCTCTGCTGAATTAGACAGTTTGATACAAGTTTTCATGTATTACATTTTAATTCTTCAACCATCATTTCACTCATCATGTCTTGCCAGCCTCCTCTTTTATTGACAACTATTTGGGTTCCAAAAGCTATCACTGTTACATCACAATTAGCTGTGTATGGAGCTGAATCCTGGTAGAATGAGAGGAGGCCTATAATCCAGTTACGGGCTCCTTTGTCTCTGGCTATAATCGTTGCTTTTGACAAAATACTCCTTATGGGGACTAAATGACTAACTCTTTTGTAACACATAAAGCAACACAACTTATGCCTAATTGGAAAAATATGAACTAATGCTTAAGAGTCATCTACCCCAGCCCATGGGGCCCATGGCGCTCCATAATGGCAGTGCTTCCGCCCCCCACACAGCATGAGCTGCTTTCATTGCTCTGTTTTCCTACATTTCAACTCTACGTGCCGAACAGAAAAGATCTCCATAAGAACACTTCATTTCCCTGGCCAAAACAAATTTATAATTATAAAGTAACTAGTTGCCTTTGTGTTGTACTTAAAAGTGCTTTAACTTGCGTAGCCCTCGGAAACAAGCCCTTTGGATTCTGATGTGAACCTGTTTGGTTTTCATCGCCTCCTCTGTATTCTCTCTCTCCCACCTTCCTCCCCATGGCCTCTCTGCTTCTCATGACTGTCCCACTGGAAAAGTCTAACAGTCCCTTTTTGCATTACCCACCACCCATTTCAAAGAAATGTTAAGGTTATTTAATCATCCCTGAGACCTGAACAGAACATCTTACTGGCAGTAACAAGACCCAAGGAATTAACCCCCCTTGGTTACTGCATAGGCTTTCAAATTTCCTCCAAAAAGAGGATTTTTTTTTTTTTCTCCTGTTAACTGGTGCCTGTCCCTTTGGTTTTGGTTTAAGTGGATGCATACTTCTTCCTACAAAACTGGCTTCCATCTTACTCTCATTGTGAGGAAAAACTGCTTACCACACCTTGGCCCCCTAAAGATAGGGATTTCAGTGATGGAATAACATGACCCTCTCCTTTTACGAACAAGAGGCTCGATGCCCTAGAAAACCAAGTGACTTCATCAAAGTTAATCAGCAAGTCACACCCCTTCCTTTCCGACCAACTAATTCATCTTATATTTTTAATTCCACTACCCAATATCCTCTATCAAACTCCCAAATGACCTATCTTCCATATTTAACAAACACGTATAATTAGTTTACTAGGCTTTGAGCTCCCCCGTGAAGCATAAACAAGCTACCTGCTCACTCGAATAGACAACAGATCCTCTTTGGGATCAACAGCTGTGCGGTGACAGCCACTCATGCGGTTCATTTTTTTAAAATCCCTCAGACGCCAAGTGACTTTGCAAGCTGCGACAGACACCAGCTAACGGAAGGCTCCACGTGGTCTGACAAACTGCTACCCCCGATTCTTGAAAGGAAGTGTCAGAATTAGTCCCTTGCCTCAGTCAATACCTATTTTTTCAGATCTATAACAGTTTCACAAAAATATGGGGTATTCGGATGGTTTATAGGTTACCTTGAGGAAAATGGAAAATATTATTTTTTCCAAAAGTATAGCCCTTCAGAGGCTAACAATTGAAGGGCAGAGTGAGTGGTGTGTGTGTGTGTGTGTGTGTGTGTGTGTGTAGACGGAGGCTGAGAGGGAATGAACCGTTGGTGGGGCTGGCAACACAGGGCTCTGCGCACAAGCTGCGAAACTGCTGGCTGCTTTCACCTCTGTGTCATGTGGAAGGAGGCTGGTTCCGACCGCAGATCATTTAAAACTATAAAGACTTCTTCACTAATACCAGCAAGGCTCATTAGCCCCTCCACAAGTCTCAAGCATTCCATTTTCTCCACACAGTACTTCAACTGGAGAGCTGAACAGATATTATTGTAAGAAAGGAAAGTACTCCTTTTCCTTGCAAGATTATTAAATATGATAGCATACTCAAAAATTCAACAGCTACTCCCGAGCACTAAGAAAAACCAAAATGATTTGTTCATTTATTTATTAGCTGTTTATTAAGTGTCTATTCTGTGCCAGACGCTGTTCTCAGTGTTGTGGGACAACTTCTAGCCGTGAGCTGGGTGAAGCTCTTACACTTGTTTAAAACCATTTGCTTTGCCATTTGACCAAAAAAAACCTTTCCCACCCTACTCCCAGGCAGAAACCCCTGTTCTAGAAGTAGCCTCGATCAAGAAGTAATGTGTGAAAACACACTAGGTTTTCATCCTAATAGGCAGAATAGTCCCCAATCTCCACATTAATACAGTCACTGATTCTCCTCCTTTGACTATAAATTTCGCTGACAATTAGCTTCTCCTTATTAGAATTCTAATGCACAATTGCCCCGACAGAGCTCATTAGGGTTTTGCTCAAGTTACATGCATTCTGGTTCATAGTTGGCATATTTTCTAACATTACAAGTGCGCCTTATTAAGCAGAATCTTGCTGAATGAAGCAGACACCCATTTTCTTCCTCAGTTTTAGGAGAGAAAAAAAAATACTACTCAATTCCAAAAACACAGGCTTTAAGCAGCCTATGAAAATGTAAAACCAGCCTATACTATAGTGACTAATCTGTGACTCTTACGGCAAGCACATTATGAGATGTTTTTTAAAATTTCATCATTACGTGTTTATATCGATTGCGTTCACTAAAAATCTAATAAAGCACTGTCTTTTATAAAAGTCACTATCTTTTATATACACTGTCATGTATATTGGTTTTTTGTCTAATGAAAGTAGGTAATTTATAAGAAATTAGAGACATGCAAAATCAATATATGTAACAATAAAAATCAGTGTCGTGGTTGCCTACGGATTGTGCTGGTGGCCCAGAGGGAGCATCGGAAAACTTTCAGGGGAGTATAAGTGTTTTATGTCTTGACTGGAGTGTTGCAATAAATGAGTGCGTTCATTTGTCAAAACTCATCTAATAGTTCAATTGAGACTTGCATGTGTCACTGTCTGTAAATGTTGCATCAATTTAATAAAACATAAGACAGAATTGAATACTTCAGGGAATTATTATAATCAAAAGTAGTCTTGGGGCGCCTGGGTGGCTCAGTGGGTTAAGCCGCTGCCTTCGGCTCAGGTCATGATCCCAGGGTCCTGGGATCGAGTCCCGCGTCGGGCTCTCTGCTCAGCAGGGAGCCTGCTTCCCTCTCTCTCTCTCTGCCTGCCTTTCTGTCTACTTGTAATCTCTGTCTGTCAAATAAACAAATAAAAAATCTTAAAAAAAAAAAAAAAGTAGTCTTTAAGGAAGGACGAATGCAGATGTTCCAGAAAGGCTGTGGAAGAGTTTTCTGGAGAAAACTACTTCTAGAGAAGTAGCAGCCAGTAAGCCATCTGGAGAATGATCATGTTGGGCCTTCAGAGGAATGACAGCACAAGAGGCTGAAAGGCACACAAGAGCCAAATCATGGAGGGTTTTCAGGCCCTAAGGAATTTAGACCTCTTTCTGCAGGAAATCTGGAGGAATTCTGGAAGATTTTTAACTGAGGAGTGATAAAGAGAGCGAGACATCTATAGATACGGCTAGAGACAGAGGCGTTAGGACACTGACCGTATTTCTGGCTTGGGCAACCAGGGAGAATTGTGTGTAGGTAGAGAAGGCAGGAGGAGTAGATCTGGAAGGAGAGGAAGCTGAGTTCTCCCAACCTGTCGTATTTTACGTATCTAAAAGACACCCAAGCAGGAGTTTCCAATCAGCTGCGGAACTGAGGTACTGTGACCCTAGCTACAGATTGGCCCAGGACAGTTTTTGCTTATTACTGTTGCCCCAGAAAAAAATTACTGAGAGCACCGCCTTTTGTTCCCCCTGCAGCTTCGGTTTTTGTCATAAATGACACAGTCACCCTGGTCAGTGTAGGACAGGATATTTAGGCCATCTGTGTTCAATTTAGACAAAAGATTTTGGTGTCATCCGTAAAATATATGGACAGGAGGTTACGTTAAAGGATGGGATCCTTGAAAGAGAGATTTTACTTGAAACTGAGGAACACTGACACCAAGAGGAAGACGAAAGAGGGCCCCCCAAAGATGAAAATAACAAAAAGCAGTACAGAGTTAGAAAAAGAAAACCCAAAAAGGTTATTATTCTGGAAACCAAAGGAAGATTTGTTCAAATAATTCTCTCCTCGGGATGAGGCGTGCTTTCCAACATACTCAGAGTGCACCGGTGCCTACTACAGAACCTCGTATGCAGAAAGTGCTCAGTAGATGTCTGGCGATCGATTAGTGCAAAGGTGCCATTTCTATTCCTAAGCGGCAAATCCTCTTCCAGATGCCCCGTTTCAAAAGCAAGCAATTCTTTTAAGATAAAACTTTAGTTTCAGAAGCTGTGATACAAATCAATTCTCCTTTTCTGAAACAGAGTACACATTACAGCTCCGACAACATTATATTTTCTCTGTGATTCTTTCTTGTTTCAGATGAAATACAGGGAGATAAATTTTTGTCCATAATTCCCTCAAATACCGTCTTCTCTCGGCTTTTACTGTTCTATATCATCTTCAAGTGTGGAGATTTCGCTTTTATAAGTACCTCCCTATTGTTTATATGTGTCTAACAACTAGAATTATTTTCCCCTATTATTCTTACATTTTCCTGCTGTTTCTGCTGCACCTTGCCAAAAACAAAAGCAGCAATCAAACGCATCTACAAAGAAGATGCTTATCTCCTGGCAAAAATCTGTAAGTTAACTGTTTGTTCTCTATCCCTAAATATAAAATATAAATCATGCATAAGTTTTAGCCAAATGAAAAAATGTAGAGTGACAGAGCTACCTACAACTCTTCCTACTCTCAGAAAGTGAAAAGTCAATTTTACTTGACCAGATTTATATATACAAACCTAAACATTCCCATGAACCATACTTTACATAATTCTAAGATGTAGAAGTTTACCTAATTTAGAACATCAACTGGTATTCCAAATCTAAATCTTGAGTAACATTTATCTATAGTCAATACCTAATCTTTGCTAATAGCATCCAAAAGAAGAAAAATAAGTAAGAAAGGATAGTGATGTAACATCATGTGTCAATTATCCTATAAAAATAAGATTAAAGAAAAAAAAAGGATAGACTATCTACACTTTACATGAAGCATAATGGTATAGTTTCTGGCACATCTGTGGGGTTGAAGCTAGCAAACCATAAATAATTCTCAGTAAATATCAGTTTCCTTCCTTTTTAAAATAGGTAAGAATACTTTTGAAGACTAAGAAGCTGGTTGGTTTACCATGTTCATGTGAATGATACACAATGATCATGAGCGGTTGTGAGCCCAAGACACTGAAGACAAAATCTACCCAAGTGCTTTTGTCTATTATTAAGTGACCACCGTAACATGCGTATTTCCCCTTTTGAATCAATTGTGACTGGCTTTAATAAAGAGTCTGTGCTAGAGTCTGCTGTATGCTGGTGTGGCATCTTTTGCTAGGTTCAGTACAAAATTCTCTAACTCTAGCCCACTTCACACCCTCATACACTGAGGTTCAAGGACAGACAGTTTTCAATAAAACTTGTCACATAGAGGTGGTTAAAACACTACCGGTAAGAAAAGGTTGTCTGGACCACTCTGTACCAAATCCTGAACGCCCAACAAAAGAAATCTTGTTTATTTCTAAAGGGTAATTGTTAAGATACCTGGTGTTTTTAACCAGTGGCCTATTATTTTGTAAGGTTGAAGAAAGCCAATCGGGCATCCTTCAAAACAGATCAGAAGCATAAACTAAAAGCAGGAAGAGCAGCCGAGATGATGACAGTAATTGTGGGACCAGATTTGGGGAAAGATCAGTGTGTGATTCTGACACTCAGTCTAATCTCATCCATTACAAACTGGTTTAGACAGGACATTTCTGCCTTAAATTCCAAAAAATGAAATTAATTCGATCAAATTGCATGGCTCAGCTCAACTTTGAATCTTCTGAGTAATCATCATAATTGGAATCAGCCAGAAATGGCTGAGTTTTAACTTATAAAGCAGAACAATGTTTTGAGATATTGAGGATTTTTTTTCCCCCATGTAAGCTTCCTTGAGCCTACTGCTTCCTTGACTCCACCAGTCAGCATCCTCAAGGAGGGAAAGAATACAGTCAAGAAGTTAGCTGAATTTCTGAAAGAAATAAAAAAGAAAACAGGGCAACAGCAGAGGCATTATTTCCAAGAGCCATAGTTTTCCATCTTGAGAGCCACAGATTTGATAGAGAAACTGTTTTGTTTGATTTTTTTTTAATTATAAAGACTTAGCAGGCATATTAAGACCCAAATATTTCAGAGGGCTGAAACTTAAGTGGTAGAGATTCAAAACAGGAGGGAGCTGTGGAAGTAGATGGCTCTGAGGGGGGGCCAGCTCTCTGAATCCTCCTATTCCATCATTTATTAATTCAACTAACATCCCTGGGGGCTTGCCTTGTTCCAGGCACTGGTCTGAGTGCCAGAGCTATCGTAATAATTAAGAGGCAAAAAGCCCTCTCTCAAAGTCCGTATCATCTAACTGGCAGAGACAGACAAAAGATGGCCTAAGTCAGTAATATGTTAATTGAGTTACAGTGGTAGTAACTGTGAAGGTAAACGGAGTACAGCAATAGTTCAAAATTGTCCAAGACACAGAACGAACACTCGGAAAGAACCTGTCATCAAGGAAAGGAGGAGTGAGTATGTAGCCATCACGATCTAAAGCTGTCATAGGAAATTCAGACCCCCAATTGGGGATCTAAGCCAAGGGCTTGATGCTCACCAACCTGAGGAACTAAAGTAGATAGAAAGAGGTGAGCTATGGCAGGGATTTTCAGACCAATCTGAGACATCTCCTCCAATGCCAGTGGAGTAAACTGATTGCAAAAACGATGGTCACCCTTCACTCTCCCCGTATTTACAGTCTTTGCAATGTTCCTCTGTAGCAACTCCCATCCAGAGGTCAAATTTATTTCCCCAACTCTTGAAACTGCTCCGGCTTTGTGATTTACTTTGGCCCAGAGAATGAACCCCAGGGAAGGTATCTTTCTGAGCCCGAGCCTCGGGAGGCTGAGCGTTCTTCCACAAATTCTTCTGGAGCCTGGCCTCTACCACCTGAACAAGTCTGGGCTACCGTGCTGGCGGATGAAATATCATTTGCAGGAGAGCCCAGTGATCCCAGCACAAGTCATCCTAGACCATACCAGTGACAGATGACGACCAGACGTGTCTGTGAGCCTCAGCCACATCTGCAGCACTATAGGCACCTAACTGAATCCAGCTGGGACCACAAGGAGCACTTAACTGAAGACGTGTATAATTGTAAAATGCAATAATGCATTTTACTGTCTAAGTCACTGAGTTCTGGGGTGGCTTATTACACCGCAGTAGCGAAGGGACACAACCAGGAAAATGTATGAATTCTGTGCAAATTCTTCCAGACTTTAGAAGGTCCGGGGGGAGAAATGAGAAGAAGAGGAAAATGGAAAACATTGAGTTTAAATTCTGAGTTAACCACATTTAAATCTGGATGTCATTACATTACTTTTGATTGGAAAAGTGGCAGAAATAGGGGTTTGTGAACTGAAGTTTGGGATGAAAGAAAGTCACATGCACATCTGAGATGCACTAATAAATCATCAACTGGATATACTTTTGCTAAATTGCTTTCAGTTATCCTAGTGGGCAGCCACTCCAGAGAACTCGGTGCTGTCAGCAGCCGTGGCCTTCAGAGACCATTGTGCTGGGTACACCTGGTAGTTTCTAAATCCAATATTCTCTCAGGAAATCTGTCACTATTGTTTCCAGAGCACGTTATTTAATTTAAAAAATTGAGAATAGTCTTTCCGTATACAACGGCCTGCTTCTGAAAGAAAAATGTGAAATAAATGTGCTCCAGACCGTAGCAAAGGCCTGCAGAACGATCCACAAGGCTCCTTCCTTCCTCAGCCTCAGTCCCGTGTGTGATCTGGAGTGCAGGCTGAAATAAAGTCCCTCTATATGTTTGCTATGACTTCTACAAAAATATTTAAGTGCCTACTATCTGTGACCAAGATCTCCGAGAGAAGGATAAGAACTGGAAACAGAGGGGTGGGACTTTGGGGTGGGGGCGCAGAATAGGGTTTCATCCAATACTAGATGTTAGAAGTCAATGAATTGACAAAAGTAGGACTCAATGAGGACAGAGAATTTAAAACCAAATAAATGGAAGGAATAACAGTAGAGAAAATCAGGATGACGTTTTGAAATAAAACTCCTTCTCTTTATAATTTGTTTTTAGAGAATACTCGTGGCCTCTGTATTTCACAACTCCAGGAGTCAGTGCTCATATCCCGCTCTGTGTAAATGACACCCATGGTAGGCGAGCAGTGCACAACTCAGACTCCATGTGGTTGCCCTTAGTACAAGACTGACTTCGGTGGTTTGTTACTCCAGAAGAATACACCAGTCGATTAAGGATTTATTGATGAATTATTTGTAGTGACTATGTGCTGACACTTTATTCATGTTGTATTACTTGAATATTCCACCATTAGTAAATAAAATTATTCTTTATTAATAATTGTTATATAATATGATACTATATAGCAATACAAGGCTCCAAATTACAGTAGGGGAAAATACAAGTATGGCCTAGCGCAGACCTACAGCATCAGTATCCCCTGCTAACTTACTGGAAACACAGAATCTACGGACCAACTCCAGACCTGCTCCGCACCTAGACCTACAGATTCAGAATTTGCATTTTAAACAAGATCCTCAGGTGATCTGTATGTATGTTAAAGCATGAGAAACAGTACTCTATAGAACAGTGTCATACAAGATCATACAAGACTGTGCCCTCAGGTGGCCGATAAAGAAGTCTGCTTTTCCCCTTGGGTCATGAAACTTGTTTATATCCCTAAATTAGTTTGTGAATATTAAGTTATGCATGCTATCTCTACAAAAAAGGAAATAAAAACAACTTTGGCCTACAAATTCAAGGTGTTCCAAAAGCATCCATCCATATCTCGTAAAGAGGTAGGATCTATGTTCCCTGCCTTTGAAGCTGGATAGGAGTGTGACTATCAGAAAAGTAGTGCTTGAGCTGCCTGGGTAGCTCAGTTGGTTAAGCATCTGCTTTTGGCTCAGGTCATGATCCCGAAGTCATGAGATCAAGCCCCGTGTCATTGGGCCCCCTGCTCAGCGGGAGCCTGCTTCTCCCTCTCCTTCTGTGTGCTTTCTCTCTCTCTCAAATGAATACATAAATAAATCTTAAAAAAAAAAAAAAACTAAAATTCTGAGGTTAGAGTAGACTACACTAGATCTAGTTCATATATTAGAATTTTCTCTTTTGAAACAGCAATAAAAAGTCCGGTCTTCCAAAACCAACAAAATGCACTGTCTCTGGTTGCTCTATAAAACAAATTTCCATAATATATCTATAGATTCAAAAAATGATTATGATCAGCTGGGCTTTATCTAATCAAAGTTTTCCCAGATGTACCTAATGGCAATTCACTGATATTTAATGAGGAAAGAACTTGAACATGGAATCAAGCGTCCTCTAAGTAAACTGACTGAACTTCTGAAGTTTCATTTATGGAAAATCAGGTCATAAAATAATTCTTCTGGAAACAAAGGGAAAGCACATTTCTCAGAAAATAGCTCATCAAAGCCAAAAAGGGACTTACAGAAAAGTGTCTTTTCCCTTTCTCCCCAAATTTATTTCCCCCAAAGTTCATTTCTATTTTATGAGAATACGGATGTCAAAATGAACAATTCAGCCAAGTTATCTACTCCCATCAAACAATCTTGCAAGTCTTTATTTTTTCTTTTTTTAAAGATTTTATTTGAGATAGACAGAGATCAAGAGGGAGCATAAGCACAGAGGGGAAGGGGCAGAGGGAGAGGAAGAAGCAGATTCCCCACTAAGCAGGGAGCCTGACCAGGTGGGGTTCCATCCCAGGACCCTGGGATCATGACCTGAGTTGAAGGCAGATGCTTAACCGACTGAGCCACCCAGGTGCCCCTCAAGCTTTCAAGTCTCTTAATGACTCATCCAGGTGCATCAAGTGCATCTTATTACTACATTTTAAGGATAATCCAAGATTTTTCTTTTTAAGATTTTGTTTGTTTATTTGACAGAAAGAGAGAGAGTGTGTAAGACAAGAGTAGAGGAAGAGGGACAAGCAGACCCCATACTGAGCATGGAGCCTGATGTGGGGCTTGAACCTGTCACACTGAGATCATGACCTGAGCCAAAGTCAAGAATCAGACTCTCAACTGACTGAGTCACGCAGGTGCCCCAATTTAAGAATTTTCTAACTGCTTCAATCTACAAAACAGAAATAATGTTGCGATTGGCCTTTATATTAGTGATGCACATTATCTCTTTAATTCTTAAAAACATAAGATCAGAAAGTAAACACAAACTGTTGACTCACTGCCTTTATATTATAGGAGGAGGCGGGCATGGATTACATTTATAAGGAAACTGAAAATTCTGTTTCCAGATCATAGTATCTCTTAGCCCAATGAAAAAGAAGCGGTTTGGTGATACCTATGGAAGCAATGCAAATATCATGGAATTCCAAGTTTTTTGGTGGGACCTGATGATTCGGTGGGGGGGGCAATATCCCTGTAATACTGTAATCATGAGTTCATTCATAAATTAAAAGCTTAGTGCTCTACATCTAAAAACTACAATGGTACAGAGATCAGAGGGCCCTGAAGCTATTTAAAACTATCCTAAAGGGGCACCAGGGTGGCTCAGTGGGTTAAAACCTCTACCTTCAGCTCAGGACATGATCCCAGGGTCCTGGGATTGAGCCCCACCTTGGGCTCTCTGCTCAGCAGGGAGTCTGCTTCCCCGCCCCCCTGTTTGCCTCTCTGCCTACTTGTGATCTCTATCAAATAAATAAATAAATAAATAAATAAATAAATAAATAAATAAATAAATCTTAAAAAAAAAACTATTCTAAATAGTTTTAGAGTGTGGTGTATACATAAAGGAGTGGGTTTTTTTCTTTTTTCTAAGAGATCCAAAGTTGACTGAATAATATTATAGAAACTAAAAGTCAAAACTATCAACTAACACATAAAGTAACATTATAATAGTATTTTCACTAGGACTATATCTGTATTCTAGTTAAGCATTTGGTTCAGAAGAGTCTGTGTAATTAATCATGTCTGTGCTGTATTAAACACAAATAGATAAACCTCCTACTGAAGAATGCCAGTAGAGGCCCTTCAACTTTTAATACATGAGGAATTTCAAGAGGACTTACAGAAAAGTAATGAAAACGATTAAAGACTCAGAAATAGGATTGAGGAACAAAGGTTCAGTGATTTGACACTATTTCAACCTAAAGAAAAGAAAGGCAGGGGTGTTTTTATAATGATTTCCACAACATGAAGGCTTATTACGAAAGGAGTAGGTCTCCATCTCTGGTATTGAGAGAATAAAAGGAAATACTGAAAGTTAAGTAGACCACCTAATTTTCTGGTGGAATGCTGTAACACATTCTGCTGCAAGCTTAGAAAACACAGCTCTCAGACTGTACAAAGGAAAGTTTTTTGCTTATATAAAAATCACCATCAAAGAGGAAAAGCAAGATCTTGGACAGAGCCCCGTCTAGCCCCATTTCACTGCAGAGATGTTTGCCACTATGAGAGGAGGTGACAGTCATACTTAGTACTCTCCCATCCTAATACCTAAATGAAACACCTTAGCACAGTAGCCCATCAGCACCATGACCACCAACTCATTTTTCTTTACCTGGTAAAATTTACTAAACACAAAAGAAAGAAGGAAATACACAAGTCATTAGGGAAAGAACTGAAATATTTGTCTTCAATACATAAAAGCTGAACATTAGGTGAATGGGGGAAAAAAAAAAGTAATGTCTCTTACCTTAGATCCAACAGGACTGAAATTCTCTCTCTGCCATTTTCTACATGTACTCAAGGTCTGTTTCATTCATTCTATCAACAAATATTTATTGAGCCCCCAGGGAAATATTTGTGAGCAAAATATAATAACCCCTATTTTCATGGAACTTACATTCCATTGGAGAAAAATTGTGTAGGGTCTTATATGCCATTGCAGGAACTGTGGATTTTATTCTGAGAATGATTTTTAACACAAGAGTAACATGATTGAACAGACCTTTTCAGAAGTTACCCTAGATGCAATGTGGAAACTCTATGATAGTAATGCATGTGTGAAAGTGGCCAGAGTAGATGAGACTACTGCAATAATCCAGTCAAGAGCTGATGGTTATCTTGAAGAGGGGGGGAGCAATAGATGTGATGGAAGAGTGTGATTTTATAAATATTTAAAATGTACAGTCTGTACAGTCAATAGAACTTACTGACAAATCAGATTTGAGGTCTGAGAACAAAGTCCAACAGAGAGCCAAGGTTTTGTACCGGAACAACTGGGAAGACAGAATTGCCATTAACCGGGGTGGGGAAGACTGGGGGTTGAACAGATTGGAGGACAAGATAAAGCACTCAATTTTGAACAGAAGTTTTGTAATGTCTATGAGAACACAAGGTGGAGATGTCAAGAAAGCAATTAGATGAACCTCATCTCTCTGAATTTCATTCTACTTAGCTATAAAATTGGGGATCAGAGATAGCAATACATTAAGCACATGGCACATGGAGGCCATAAATACAATGAATGGCAATTACCACTAATGTGACCATTACCAGCCAACACAACCATCCTGATGTCAGTAGAGGTGAGTAAGAGGCAAGAGGCAAGGGACAGTTAATTTTGGTCACAATTACAAGGCAAAACAAACAACCATAAAATCTCAATGGCATACGGCAAGAAACATTTACTTAGCTGGCTGTCAGCTGATTTAGGCTGATCTAGGCTGGACCCACTCACGTGTCTGCTGCCAGCTGGAAATGCAACTGATTTGGACTGGTGACAGCTGGGAGTGATTTTGCTCCACACAAATCTCCTCCTCCTCCTCCTGGGACTAGTAGCTATGTCCCATAGTGTTCAGAGATGTAAAAGACAGATGTACTCAATAGTTAAGTAACTTCATTGTGATTTGGTTTGGGTTTTGAAGCAGGGAGATTATGCCACCCAAAATATGCCACTTTGGCATATTACTTTGGATTAAAGTCGCTTAAGAAACAGCCAGAGCCAGAAGGACACTGTGGCCCTCTTTTGTTCCCCTGAAAGCAGGAAATCAATCTCCCACGTAAAAGGTGCCCTCCCCAGACAGGAGGGTAGAAGGCATCCTTATCACCAAAGACAGGGAATTTAGGGCCAAGAAGGCTGTATAAACAAACCTTGTTTCTCCTCCTCTAATTTGCTACCCCAAGCCCCAAAACCCTTTGTCTTGTCAATTCTTCACAAATTTATTGTTTCCTTGTCTAAAAGGTGTAAAAGCTGCCTGCTTTGGTGACTTCTTTGAGTCTCATATTTCGATGAGCCCCTGCATGTACGAAATTAAATCTTTTTTTTCCTCCTGTTTATCTGTTTTATGTCAATGAATTATTGGACCAGCCAATAAAGCTAGAAGGGAAAAATGGAAAAGCTTTCCTCTTCTACAGTTCCATGCCAACTAAAACGCATGCCAGCTTGAAGGGGACGTGGCAGTCCCCATCTAAGCCCTGCCAGTGAGCTCGGGAGTCCCAAGACCCTGTTGCCTCCGAGTGACAGGGATTCCTCCTGGAGACTTATGCCTAAGGACCATCATGCTCAAAAATGGATTTAAATTGCACATAACCTGAGCACCTGGGTGGCTCAGTCGGTTAAGTGACTACCTTCGGCTCAGGCCATGATTCCGGCGGCCCGGGGATCAAGGCCCGAATTGGGTTCCCTGCTCAGTGGGGAGTCTGCTTCTCCCTCTGACCCTCCCCCTCTAATGCTCTCTCTCTTTCTCTCTCACTCTCTTATTCTCTCTCTCTCTCAAGTAAATAAAGTCTTTTTTAAAATTATTTTTTAAAAAATAAAATAATTTTTGCATGATCCAATAGGTCATCACAGATTTTCATGTTTTCAGCAATCTGCCCACAGCAGTGAAAGATACACTCCACTTCCAATATATGGGAAAAAACCATCCCTTAATGCTGTGCTACCACCCATGGCCTGTCTTTCCCAAGTGACCCAAATAGTTCTAGTCCGTTGGGAACCATGACTAGGATTTAGGTCCCATTTCAAAAGTGATTCCTTAGCTTTTACTTACTACTCCCATTCATTCTTACCCTTAGCCGGATTTCTTAAAAATCTGGACTGAGGACAGAGTATAGAGCAAAGAAGGACATTACGAACTGAGCCATGTTTCTTCCATTGGATCATTTTTATGAGACGTTTTCATGGAGGAAGTAAATGTACCAACCAGTACAAGTTAATACCAGGGTATGAAATGTAAATGTACTTATCTGAGATACAAAGGCTCTGCTATCTGTGTTTAGTTCTGCGTGTATTATGTGTACATACATATAGCATATAGATTTAAATATAGTTTATGAGAAGGGAATTATGGTTTAATTATTAATTAAGCAATATGTGGCAAGGCAACAGTTCTGACATTTATGAGAAAATTAAATTTCCAACATAGAAAGCGTAAGACACAGTCGGGTGCATCCAATCCCCAAGGATGTGATTATCTAATGATAAACCATGTTTTCTGCAGCTGCATGATTGCTGTTACAAAAATAAATGTTTATTATAAGTAAGATTGTGTTCTTTTTCTATGAAGAATAGATGAAGTTGGTTGCACAGAATATCAAACAGATGTTTCAACCAAATTGTGTATCTTCAATGGATTAATTCTTGCTATTTAAACTGGACTACTTCTGAAAGCAGATAGAGTGTACATGAGGAAAATGTAAAGAGTTCTCGAGCAAACTTCGTGTCACTGTAAAATAACAAACAGCTCGTAAAGGTACAGATGCAGGCAGATTTGAGCTTTCCAGCTTCATTTTGTATGCACATATACACAAAAGCTCGTGAGGGTAATACTGACTCAGGGTGATTTGGGAAATTTTTCCACTAGTGGGACTAGTGCTACGGTTCCACCGTCTGCGAGGGGACTGGTAACTATTAGGCACAATCCATTACCTCCTTTTTTTTTTTTTTTTTTTTTTTTACTTAGAATCTCTCTCTCTTTTAAATATATCTGATATCTCTATCTTGTTAGCCCTACTCTGTGCTAGATGATCTATAAAGTGTGTAGACATATACTACCTCATTTAATCCTCCTTGTAACATTAAAAAATATTGTTAAATTAATGTTAATTAAGGTCCAGATACATAAAGCATCTTAGCCATGATCACCCAACTAGACAACACAAACACTTAGATTTCAAACCCAGGTTTGCCAGACTTTGAAATGCATGCTTCCTTTCACTATGTCATAGTGCTGGTATTTTCTATTTACCCTGTCCAGATCTACTTCTCACCCTTCTCCATCCTGGTTTTGGTCCTTTGAGCCTAATCTGGGTGGATTCACTGATATGCCCCCATTTCTTTCTGGCTTTTGGTTGGGTTCAAACAGAAGAGCCCCTGCCAGAGATCCGAAGATGCTTCTCTCTCATTTTCTCCCTCCCCAGTGATTTCAGTGGCGGCTCCCACTTCTCACTCATGTGGGCCATGGTGGCGACACCTCCCTTACGTTACCAACTCCAATTCCCTGCAGTTTCTCTCAGTTTCTCCACCCCATGTAAAAAGTTTCCTTAACTACATTATCTTCAGATTATTCAATCTGACTCTTTCATCTCTTTCCTACTGAACTCTGACACAGCCATGTTGTTTTTTCCATTTCCTAAATAATATTCTATCATTTGTAGTTTGACTTGATTCCTTCAACAAAGTTAAGTATAGTAAGTATGTTCCAGACATTACTAGGTACTGAGAACACTAAGGTATAAAATACAGTCCTGCTTTAAGAAGCTCACAATCTAGGATACCAGTACATTTTCGTACTTCATGTTGTAGAGGAATTTACAAAGAAAAGGGAATTAATCTCAACACAAGAGTCACAGAGAGCTTCCCAAGCACGCCATGTCTGAGCAAGGCCTTAAAAGGATGAAGAGGAGGCACAGTATGGGAGTTACTCTACAACTATAATCTACAAGCAGAGTAGTTCCTCTACTACAGTAGAAGGGCCCGGGTCCCAAAGGCACAAAGGCTTGACAAAGAAAAGACTGGGACTAGAGGTAGAGATCTCAAGCATGGCATGCGCTGTCCATGTGCTGAAATCCTGAGTGCACTCGAGGTTTGGTAAGAGGCGGTCCTACAGAGATGGACCAGTGGTTTCTGACCTCTGAAGGGCCTTCTCTAGTCTGTCCTTAACAGTTTGAGTTTACCCTTGAACTACTACAAGTAGAAGAGGAATACTCACAATCTCTCATTTCAGGAAAGTAATTCTGAAAACAAAAAAGAAAGTGGGTTAGAAGGAGCACATGACAAAGCCCCACTCAAAGGAAACTGGAGAAGTTTGAGGCACAAGTTACTTCAGATGAAAATGGTAATGGAAAGGAAAAGATAGAAAACATTCTCTTGCCAGACTGGTCTATAGATAGTTTAAAAACTGTGGCTGGAGGAGGAATAAAGGTTGCCTCCTAGGTTTCTGATTTGGGCCACCATGTGGAAATCACCTAAGTATCAGGGTTTCTAAACCACAGCAATTGACACTGGGGCCAGACAATGCCATCATGAGAGTGACTGTGGGGGTGATGTCTGGTGCATGAAAGGGTGGTGAGCAGCATCCCAGGCCACCCACCAGATGCCAGTAGCACAGCACCCCCCCACCCCCGCCCTAACAACCAGACCTATCTCCAGACATTGTCAAATGTCCCCTGGCAGGCAGAATCACCCCGCAGTAAAAACCACTGTCTAATGTGATAGAACTGATCTGCACAGCACAACAATGAGCACCCTGCTTGGGACATAGGGCATTTGTTTTTATGACAGAGGAGTTGTTCACAGAAATGAGGGGGACCCAAGGGACCTGGGCACTGGACATTTCCTTTTGAGAGACAACAGTACACAGTTACTGAAGCCCCTGGAGAAATTCAGGTCACCCTGGGGGTGCATGGCTACCCTCTGACTTATTTCAGTTGTGAAACATATCAAGGCTGCCTGAACTTATAAAACAATCATATCCACTAGAAATAGTCTTTGCTTACTTCTCAGACTCTATAACCTTTCATATACAGATTTAAATATACATACTTCATCAGCTTTTGGATTATCTGTGGAAAAGCGGCTTATCAAATAAATCTGTGTGTCCCTGTGTGCGCAACAGTTTCTACCTTGACAGCCTGCCCTCAACTGCCTTGTGATTGAGGGGGAATGGCCTTTATCATTGAAATATCTGTTTGGAACAGATAAAAAGTTAAGGTTGCTAAAGTCACTTGTGTAGAAAGCAACAGAGCAGGAAATAGAGCTTAATGGTATGTGACTTTGTTTTTTGTTTTTTGTTTTTTTTTTTTGGTCAGGTGCTTTTCTTTTTCTTTAAACACTCCTTGTAGGTTTCTGTATTTTATAAAGAACTCCAAAACATCTTTAAGCCACATTACCACCATGATAGGAACTCATGCCTTTGAGAACTTACTAGGTACTGGAAATGCTGAAAATTTTATAGACCTTGTCTCACTTGATCTTCCCCCAAACTCTGAGAGTTAGACACTATTATTATCCTCTTTTACCGATGAGGAAAGTTTAGAGAATTAATGAACTTGCCCAAGGAAGCAGAGCTGGGTGATGCTAGAGCCACGGGAATGCTGGTCGGGGCCATTCCAACTCTCTGTCTTTAACGCCATGTCACAGTTCCTCAGTCTCATATACATACACACACATGGCAAATAAAAATTGAAGGTGTTAGGTATTTGACTTAGAAAAATAAAATGACCGCACAAAAACTGTCAAGCTTATTATCAGTATGCTATGCATGAGAGTGTACTCAGTACCGAATATACAAATTGTGTGTCAAAAAGACACTTAGCTTTTTCCTCTGCTTTAGTTCTTTGTTCTGACTTATATTTCATTTACTTATTTACAGGGCTGTCTTTCCCATTCGATTTTAAATTTCTTGAGAGCAGAGACTGTCTTTGTAATTCTTATAACAAAGTTGTATTGATTGACACACAGTGAGTGCCCCAAACCATTTCTTGATTGTTTAATTATGAATCAAGGAATGGATTCGTTCTAAATGCCTGATGGTGAGCTCATTTCTACATACTGTGGCAATATCCCATTGTATTCAACAGTGCTTCTGACTGTTTCTTTTAAATGGCAAGTGTTCAGCTCTCCCAGGCAAAGATGTCCCCCTAAAATGTAATTATTTGACCTACTAAAATATTCCCTGCAGAAAGGAAAATTCTCTTTTTTTTAGCCTACCTCCTTGTTAGGTAAATTCTTTCAAAAGAGAAAAAAAGAGTTAGGCAGATAATTAGTTTTATTCCTCGTTTCCATGTGCCGGTAATAGAACAGAAGGTGGTGGGACACTCAGGCTTTGGTGTCAGGCAGATGTAGGTTCAAATACAACATTTATCCCTTTAGAGCTGTGCAATCTTGGCCAAGTTACTTCGGCATGCTAGGTCTGAGAGTACTTTTTTTTCTCCTATCTAACCAGGAGATACTAGCAAACTTATCAGGGTGCCATGAACATCAAATGAAAGAATGTATCCAAAGAATTTCTCAGAGTCTGGCATTCACGTTCTGGGGACACAGTGATGAACCAGGTACAAGATAGCTTCTGCCTTCACAGAGTGTACATTACAGTAGAAGAGCTAAAATATACTAGAGACATTTATTGAAAGAAAATAATTACTCCATGTAGGGTTAAAAAGGAAACAAACAAGCTACCGAGATAGGCGGTAAGGGAGGGCGGGGGATATATGCATTCTGTTCTCAGGAAAAGGAGGAGCCATGGAGGCTTTTAAAGCAGAGGCTCGTTCCAATCTGATTTATGATATTTAAAGTCCTGTGTCCCTACTGTGTGGATCCAGGATTGGAGGAAAGTGAGGGTAGAAGTGGGGAAAGGATTAGGAAGACACTGCAATCTTTCAGAAGACAAATGGTAAGTGCTTTGAAGAGGCTGGTGGTAGTAGGGATAGAGATGACCAGATGGGGTTACCATGTATTTTGTATGTAGAACCAATGGAATGGAAAGGGAAATATAAAAGAAGACTCTTAGATTTGTGGCTGGACCACTTACATAGGTAGAGATGACCTTTACTGTGATGGGTTAGACTATCTACTAAGATGACAGATTTTCCTGGGCTTATGATGGGGTTACACCCCAATAAACCTGTTAGAGGTTGAAAATATCTTACTTCAAAAATGCATTTAATACACCTAACCCACCTGAACCTCACAGCTTAACCTAGCTTACCTTAAACGTGCTCAGAACACTTACCTTAGTCTATAGCTGAGCAAAATCATCTAACACAAAGCTTACCTTAAAATGAAGTATTGATTATCACAAATAATCTATTGAATACTGTACTGAATGTAAAAAACAGCATGGGTGTACAGGGACAGAATGGTTATAAGTGTATTGGTGGTTCACCCTCTTGATGGGTGGCTGACTGGGAGCTATGGCTCGTTGTCACTGCCCGGTATCCCAAGGAAGATTGGAACATGCTACTAGCCCAGGTAAAGACCCAAGCTGAAAATCTGAAATATGGTTTCTACTGAATGTATCTTTTTTGCACCATCATAAAGTCAAAGATTTTTAAGTCAAACCGTCCTAAGTCAGGGATCATCTGTGTACATGGTATGAAGTTAGACATACTAGCTTTGAGCTGTCAATGATACAACTCAGTGGAAAAATCATAAAACACTTGGATATATGAAAATTTAAGTGAAGATCCGTGCTACAGATATGTCCTTCAAAATAATGAACACAGAAATGGTTGTAATGGGAGGTTCTGTCCCCTTTCCTATCTCCTAATTTTAACTTCTGTGCCATTTCCTAAGATAGAACAATATTGGGAAAATAAATTGGATCCATCCCCAATCTTTCCAAAGGAGATATGACAGGCTTTTTGATTGAGCAAAGTAGAATACAAAAATGGGCATGCATAGCTTAACCTCTTCAAGGTTCTCCCTCTCTTGGGATATGACTGTGTTCTGCATAGCCCTGAGTCAGGCCCAAGCCTACTATTAGAAGGATGCCTGCTGGCCATTCTTCCACTGCACTTGCCATCAGTGCTTGAAGCAGGCTGGGTAGGTGTTTTACTGGCTTGCAAACTTATTCTGTAGCACACATCAGTATTCAAGTAGTAGGAAACCTGGTTTTAGTACAGAACCAACCACATTATCCATGATGACCTACTACCTTAAAGCAGCCACATTTCTCTCAAGACCATGAGAATAATTTGTATTACTGAAAAAGACCAGAAACTGACCTCACAAAATAGGCAGAAGTCAGAAAAAGAGGAAGAAGAGGTGAATGAGAATGAGAAGACAGGCAGTTAGAAGGCAAAACAGGAGGGAATAGTCTTCTAGTAAAAGCGCTGAGACATCAAGGAAGATGAAGATCCAAAGGTGTCTATTAGGCAAACAGGGAATATGAAGAAAACTTGTTTGTGTTATGAAAGGTATCTTTTCAGACGCATTAAAGACATCATATGAAAGAATGAAATGTTAGAAGGAATCCCTTTACTGTTAAAAAGGATTCAAGGAGCTAACTCTAACAACTAATACTATAACTCTTCTAGAAGAAAACAAAGAAAAATGAACTGCTTAATTTCCTTCAGCTTCAAAGTTCTTTAATGCCCAAGTTACAACACTTTCTTATAGAGATGCTGACTCAAGTACTAACATACCTGGAAAAACATAATGGCTAATGACAGTCATGCTAAGACATAATTTATTAAATATGCATCATCTCTGTAGTAAGTTCTAACAAATATTTCTGAGAGGAAAGAGGACAGACATGGAGGTGGGTTGGCTGATCCAATCAAGAAAGCATGAGGTTTACAAGAGAATTTCCTATTTTCTCTAAACAAGAGATACATAAGCTCTGACTTTTATGACTTTCTCAGGCGCTAGGGCATTGAGTTCCACTTCATCTGTTCATCCTGGAGGATCCCCAACTGGCAGGGATGAGCTTTCTCTGGATGGAATTGATTATGATATGTCTGAGCTGAAAGACTTTATAGTACAAGACTCAAAAGCTAGAGGCCTATTGGGAATCAAACTCACTTGTCCAGTAGCTATGAAGAGACTTCGAATATCAAAGTATTTAAGGGGAGAAGAATAATGTATGCTGTTAACTCTCTCCCTAGCGTCAAGTAGAGACACATAGGACCTTAACCACATTACTATCAGTTTGTTCTTCTTCAGAAACAATAATGTGGCCACGAGATGTTATGGCCAAAAGACCACTTTACACTGTACATAAAAGGATGAATTCTTTGACTCCCAACCTTTTTATGGGCAGAGATGGCTCTTCAAGTATTTGGAATCTGCTAAGACTTTTGGTCCCCATGGGAGAGAGGAGTTTCTACAAGGTTGTTACAAAATCTTTACTGGGAAATCTGATTATCAGAGAAGGGGGATCAAGATTGAATCTGAACACAGATAATCAGAGCGCCGATCAATGGAGACATTTATCTCACCATCAATCAACAGATTCTTTATTAGTGCCATCTAACAGATCTTTCCACAATCATAAAAAAATTATTTATCTGTGCTGCCCAATATGGTAGCCACTACCCAAATATAGTTGCTGAGAATATAAAATGTAGCTAGTGGAAGTTAGAAACCAAACGTTGACATTTTAGTTTATTAAGTTTAAATATCTATAACTGCATGTATGTAGTGGCTACTATAATGGACTACTCAATTTTAGACTACTCAGTCCAATGGTCTTTGGATGTTAAGGACATGATAACTTCTTCTCTTTTTCTGGTCAACTCACTTTACATAGAATCTCAATTTTCTGTTCCAACAGGGAAAAACTTAGGCTTAAGCTTCCTTCTACAGGTGAGACCAAGGTACAAAGCAAAAGGAGCACAGAGCCCACATTGCATGAAAACTACAGTTTCTTCTTTTCTGTAACCCTGATCTTTAATAAATCATGTAGGTTCTCTTCGGAAATGTCTGTCTTTGGTTCCCTCACTTGTGCTGGGGCTTTCTCAGATCTGGTGCCAACAGCTATTCCTGGTAGGTGATACAGAGGGTGTAACAGAGATCATCTTGGTTGACACTAAACTAATACTTTTTCATCTCTGGTAGTTCAAGTCCTGAAGTTATGAGTTCAAGGGCCAAGACAGACTTCTTTGCACAGAGTAAAGAAGATACCATTTCTGTCCATGACCATTAAGTTTACTGTCCTGTAGTAGAAAAACATGATAAAGGTCACAAACCCAAATAATTTATGCTACTTCAAACTTTTGCCTTGCATTGTTTAAATTACACTGAATGGGCAGAGTTGAGATTTAAAATGTGGAAGGCATTTACCAATTCATTAAAGAGAGACACCTGCTGTGATTGGAATCTGGACAGAAAACTTGCCCAGAGATAAGAGACAAACCCTGGGAACGTTTAAACCCAGATATAAAAAAGGAACAGTACTGCCATCTGAACCAAATGAATGCACCCTGTGCATCATGGGAGGACTTCTGATCCCAGACAAAACAAAGACTGTGCGCCAGTCCACCTGACCAGCGCCGAGAGGCAGGGCCACGTCTCCAAAGCTTGCAGACACCACAGGCGGGTCTCCAACGGCAGATCCCTCCAGTTTATAAGTAACGTCATGATTCTCATACCTCCTGATTTTCTCCCAACACCTGGAACGTACGACCTTTCCTCCATCCTGGGCCTTCAGCCTTCCCCTACTCCACAGAACAAATACTTCGAAATCTGGCTTTTTGGAAAGAGCTAGATTTCATCTGTGCCTTTTTGTTTGTTTTTAATTTTGAGCTCATTCCATTATCTTGTCAAGACCTCAGTAGGCACCTCACCCAATTCCTGAACATATTCCCACTGCTGATCGTCTTCTGATTTCTTAATTCTCATCCAGGCTCTAAGAACCTGATGAAAATATCAGGTATGCCTCAGGCCCAACTTCCGCTTGTATGAACTTCTTCAATTTTCCACTCTCAAAATGTTTCATTTTTAGTTGATAGTCAACAAATGTGTTGGCTGAAAGTATCTACTACCTTCCACGGTTTTATTTTATTCAAACAGAGGAGATTAAAGGACTCAAATATCTGAAATCCCCTCTTAGGAACCACAGGTGTGAGGGATAATATTTAGTGGCAGATAGCCCTGCCTAATACTTCCGCAGATAATAAAGAAATCCAAAGAAATTCAAAATTGACCACTCTTGGACGTTAGTTTTGCTTTTTAGGCCACCACTGAGCTATAGATGATGGAGGAGTCTATAATTTGGCTTGCATGTTCAAATGCCTTTACTATTAACAAGTGAGGCCACTTTGTCAAATTATTTCCATGGCAGCTGAATTTCACAGGAGATTAAGCGTCTGGCAGGAGATTAATTAGATGCAACGTGTAATGCATGATTTTTAAATACTGCACACAATTCTGCCAGGGTAAATAAGGCTAAAAAAAATTACCTTATTACTCCTCCTACAATCTCAAGGTTAAAAGTCAATCAGTGTAGTAGTTCAATGTGCGAAGTTGGTTAAAAAAAAAAAAAAAGGTAGGTGTTGATGTTTTTCCTCCTTTTATTCAGTTCTGAATATTTATCCTTTTGGTTACCTAAGTGTCCTTTGTTTATTCGAAAAGAATTTCAAGCTTACAGAAGAGATGCAAGAATGAAACAGAAAAACGTTTCCCATCAACTGCTTATCGGTTGTAGACATCTGGGGCCTTGTACTCATGAATGTTTCAGTGAGTATTTCCTAAGACCAAGAACATACTAATACACACCACAGCATAATCATACAATTCAGGAAATTTAACATCACTACAACGTTAATGTGCAGTGTAGATGCTCTCTGTCCCTTCCCACCCACCAGCTATAGGTAATTCATCATTAATATCTGATTTATCTTGCTTGGGTCAATTTTCAGAAAAATTAACACATCCCTATCTATTTTCTTATTTCTCTTTTATCTTACCCAAAATGGAGCAAACTATCAGTACTTCTTTTGTATTTTGTTTTCCACTTCACAAAAGATGTTGGAAACTACTTACCAGTTCATAAACATACGAAATGCTTTTTCTCCCCCAACATCATTCCATTTCAGAGTATGTGTTGCCTACGTGAGGCCAACAATTTCATAGCGTAGTACTGCTTCAAGTGGTTTCATGGACATGTGGACTTGTACTGGTCCACCAAATGTATGTTAGTAGCCCTCAAGGACAGAGGCACAGAATTTCAAGTAAGTGCACTTGCAAATGTTCCTTACCAACTCAGAAAGCAATTTTATGTTGGAATCTAGTGGTATTTTTTTTTTTTTAACTTGCACTGTATTTTCTTATCCTTGTTTCATTTTTTTTTTCGTGATTTTCATTGTTTCATTACAAAAAAGTACAAAAAAAAATGAACTTGAAATTAAAGACACCTGTTCTTCTGCTCCTGTTTAGGAGGAACGTTTCTGTGCATTTCAGAAAAAGTTTAAAACAAGTTCTTAACGAAGTAATCTTAGTTAAAACTAGTAATAGTATTAAATTAACTTGGCCAGGATGACAGATACTGAAACTGCCAACATTTAATTTTGTTCAATTTAACAAACAGCTGCTTAACATCTTCCATATATAAAAAAGATACAGTATCTCTGTTGATGAAGGGAAACTAGGAATAAGCCATGAAAAGAATATGAGTTTTAGAGTTAAAGAAGTATTCCCAAATTCACATCTCAAGATTCACCACTCCACCAGCTAAGAACAAATGCGTGCCTTCTGTGAGACTTGGTTCCTTCCTCTAGAGAACAAGGAAAAAGGATCCAATTCACTTAGTTGTGAAAATTTAAAAAAGAGAGTTTAAGTTAGAAATTATTATCTATAGATAGGATTTGTTGGATGTGGTTCTTTGATTATTATTTTGAGTGTCCTTAGAAGGCATACCCTTGGTAGACTGCACTGCCAGTACCCAATGAATTATATCCTAATCTCACTAACATATATCATTTTTTTTTTTTTTGGAAGAAAAGGAAACAGAACCTTGATTTTCTTTTATTATTTGTTTGACAGAGACAGATCACAAGTAGGCAGAGAGGCAGGCAGAGAGAGGAAGGGAAGCAGGCTCCCTGCTGAGCAGAGAGCCTGATGAGGGGCTTGATCCCAGGACCCTGAGATCATGACCTGAGCCAAAGGCAGAGGCTTTAACCCACTGAGCCACCCAGGTGCCCCACTAACATATATCATTTTGTATGCTCCCATTTTAATGATTAGATTGATTTCCTTGGTGCACACTAGCCTGAACAAAAAGGTGCTTGGTCTCAGAGGCCGCTAAAGGAAGGGCTAAATCACAGTATCTACTGAAAACATCCTAAGCCAGAGATCAAGTAGGTAATTCATATTCAGACAACTGGGCTGATCATATATTTATTTGTTGTCCTACAAACACATTCTAGAAGTAACCTCTACAACTTTTTAATCAAAGTTTCTGAGTTACCTAGTGATAAAGAATAGACCGTGGTAGAGGAGGGAAAAAGGCACTCTAGAATACGAGTCACTCGAAATTCTTATTACAGTTCCTCATCTGCCCATGTTTTATATAAATATAATGTCTTCGTTTCCTTGCCTCTTCAAAAACTGCTTTTCTGGCATCCAAACTGATTTTAAGATTGAGTTTCCATTTAAAAAGCCTAAATTGGAAGTTAACACTAAAGCAAAGCACAAATAGAAACTAACACTTCAAAGCTGCCTGGGCACCCTGTTGCACAGCTCTGGAAGCAAGGTTGGCGAGGCAATTTGGTGTGCTGCTCCTTTCCGGCAGCATCTCTCTGCTCTGGCTGCTGCGTTCAGCAATTCTTTGTTGCTGCTGTAGGGGAGCAAAATTTACCAGCCCAAAATGTGTCTCTTTGGCAAGTGGATTATTTTAGGCTGAGTATTTTTAAGAAACAGAAGATTCCAGAAGTTTTTCTTTTTTGCCTCCCCACACCCCCAAATGCCCAAGAGAAATTAGACGACCTGCTCCAGGGAAGGAACTAGCACCACAGATAACTACAGCATAGCATGGCCACGTGTGATGGACCGGGAAGAAACTAGAGAAAGCTGTTCATTAAAATTCTTCTCCATGGCCCCCCACAAACATTTGTTTATGGAACCTTTACTCCTTTTTTTGATCTTCTTGTGAATGGTCTTTCTTGCTTTGAAGTCTCAGACCCTGATCCCTTCTCCTTAGCTCTGGCTGGCACATAAGCCTCAAATGCCTGACTGCCTGTAGGCCTCATCCTCTTCTGAACCCCCAAAAGTACATAATTAAAGGTGAGCTTCTCCTGTTAATCTGTCTAATGTCAATTTAATACTTAGACCACCCAGAAGAATCTTGAGGATAGAGGAAAATTTTTCCTCCTCAACAATATTGAGGCCACAGTCAGTTTGTTTCTTTTGAAAAGCTAATTAGGGGGGTTGGGAGGCAGGAGCTTGGAGAAAGGCGGTCAAAGGGCACAAACTTCCAGTTATAAGAGAAAGAAGGACAGGGGGTGTAATGTAGCACATGATGACCACAGTCAGTAGTGCTAGACGGTATCTAGGAAAGCTCTGGGAATAAGTCCTAATCACAAAGAGAAAATTTCTTCCTTTATTCTTTTCTTTTTATTGTACTCCTTAAACTTACACAGTGACATTTATCAATTATTTCTCGAACTGGAAACACATTTTTAAAAATGACACATTTTTTAAAAAAAGCCAATTTAAGGATTTAATTTTGATAGCAATCTGGTTATATAATCTTCAATACCTACTCATGTTTCGGAGAGCTAGGACAAGGCAAGAATTGAAAAATAATGTCATTGTTCTGATCTGTACTACTGGTCTCTATGCCCTCTGTCAAGGATATCTGATTTCTGTTAGAAAAAAAAAAGTGTGTGTGTGTGTGTGTGTGTGTGTGTGTGTGTGTGTGCAACAGTAAGAACAAGAGTGACAGAGAAAGAGAAAAGAGATAAGATAGATGAGATGTTTGAGAGCTTAGGGAAAACTTCAGGAAAAAATATTCTCAAAAGCGCAATTTTTGTGGCAGATTATTTTAATAGTGGCCCACATCTTGCTGATGTCTCCCTTAATCCATACCTTTCAGGCTTCACCTCACAATGACTTTAGGCTGGGCCACCTGACTTACTTTGGCCCTTGAAAGATTTGAAAAAGCCTTACCACTTGAGATTCACTTCCTTCTCTTAGAAACTGCTGCCAAGTGAACAAGCCTAGGCCAATCCTCTGGGGAATTAGAGAGACATTGCCGAGTTGTCCCCTAACACCAAGGATGACAGGCAACCAATGCCAGAAGTAGGGCTACGTGGCTGATTGAAATCTGAATGCAGACACATGAGAGGGAACTTAGCTAAGACCAAAAAAAAAAATACTCAGGGGGAAGGACAAATATTACATGACCCGTGGTAGATGATGAATCTAAAATAGTCAAATTCATAGAAGCAGAAAGTACAATGTGTTTGCCAGAGGCAGGGATGGGGGGAGGGGAAGGTATTAATCAAAAGGCACAAAGTTTCAGTTATACAAGATGAGTAAGTGCTAGAGATCTATCTTACAGCACAGAGTCTATAGTTAACACTGTAGTGCTGAATACTTAAGTTTGCTGAGAGTATATCTTAATGTTAAGTGCTTTTACCTCGATCAATCAATCAGTCAATATTAAAAATGAAGAAGGTAGTAAGAAAAAAAAAAAAAAGTGCCCAGCTCAGCGTCTGGATTACCAACCCAAATAATTAATGATGGTTGCCTTAAGCCACTGAGTTTTGGGGCGGTTTGTTACCCAGCCATAACTAATACAATCCATTTGAGTTTTATTTCTTAAAAGTATTAGATAAATGCAAAATGATAATCATCTTGTCATATTTCCAGTTTCAGTATTATTGCCTGTAATGGATGTGCTCCCAAGAAAAAGATCACTTCTATTCATTACAGCAAGTTATTTTCACCTATCTTCATTTCTCTGAGTGCTTCATCTTAATAACTTATTATCTTAAAGACTGGAAGAGTTGAATCTACAGTTTTACACTGAAATAACTAGTGAAAAACATTTAGCACAGTGCCTGGAAAATATTAGGCTCTCAGACAACACTTGTTTAAAAAAAGGAAAAACACTGAACATGGACAATAAAATAAATAATTCAGAGAGATAATCTCAAAGAATAAAGAGGAAAAGCCCAGAGAGAGGTTTACCAGCAGGCCCCTGACTTAGTCCCCAACCACCAATCATGTCCATGAATGACTTTGAGCGACCTCCTTATCAAGATGCAGATGGTATTTCCCAGCAGGTTTTTAAAATGTAAATAAAGCTAGAATTTGTGCCTTTATGAGACAGAGCTATATGCAGATGAGGGGTAGTCAAAGAAGCTATCTAAATAATGGAATAAAAAAAAAAAAGAAAATGTTCCAAATCAAACTGGATTGCATTCATAAATACTATTTTTGCTTACACTGCCAAACACTCTTATGTTGACTCGAAATCAAAAAGTCCCTAATGCAAGGGGAAAGGACATTTTTGGAGGCTCCCTCTGACCATTTCAGAAGCCTCCGGGGATAGACAAGGCTTCACCTATGCCTAATGTTTATCTGTATCCTGTGAATTATGCAGTTTGTTACAGCATAACATTCATAATTTTATAATTCAAAACTGTTAACATGATCACATTTTTTACCTTTGTGAGTTAATTCTTCATATGCCATTAATTAATGAACATTATTTACAAACATCCTTTTCAGACATCCAGCAACATTTTCTCTGTATGTTTCTGGAACAGTTCTAAGCACATATTTATCACATCTCATTATGGTGACTATTTACATACGTAGATCCTCCACCAGCCATTTCTCAATGGTAGGAACTGTATTTATTTCTGTTTTGCCAACAAAATACCTCGTTTCCAGTGGGCATTTAATAAATATCTGTTGAATTCAATTCACTAACAGAAAACCCTTTTTCATGTTGGAACTTCAGCAAAAATACTTCTAAAATATCATAAACTTTTAGAAAGTGTTTCAGAGAAGCAACATACACATTTTAATGTGATCTTCAGGATTACAGAAGAGACATTCTAAGAATGAGGCCCAAAGTAGAACTCATAAGGGAAAAATATTCAGATTTGATAGTCTAAAAATTTTAAATGTTTAATGCAAAATATTAACACATAAACAAATACAAAGGGCACATGATAACCTGGGGGCAATATTTGCAATATATGCAAAAGACCAGAAAAATAAAACATTCTTGTATAGGTAACTCCTATACATTAGTTTTAAAAATAAACACTTTAATACATAAAGGGACAAAAAGAATAAAGAAGAAATTCATAATTATAAATAGGGATAAAACATACGCAAAAGTTTCTGACAAATCTGCGAACAGGGAAAAAATGAGAAACTTTTGTCCAACCAGATCAGCAAAGTTCAAATAGAATGAAAAATTTGAACAGACATCTCCAAATATAACTGATATGAAAAAATAACCAAGGGGTGCCTGGGTGGCTCAGTGGGTTAAGCCTCTGCCTTCAGCTCGGGTCATGATCTCAGGGTCCTGGGATCGAGCCCCACATTGGGCTCTCTGCTCAGCAGGGAGCCTGCTTCCTCCTCTCTCTGCCTGCCTCTCTGCCTACTTGTGATCTCTCTCTCTCTCTCTGTCAAATAAATAAATTTAAAAAAAAAATAACCAAGCAGATCTGAAAAAACAAATTTAAAGAAACTCTTAACCAGAAAAATACCTTACCTCACTATTTTTTTTCTAAATTGGTTTAGTACACTTCCCAGAATCCCTTCCCTGTTTGGATCCTGGTTACTCAGAGACAAAATGATACTCAGAAGATGAAAGAAAAACAGCAGCTACTACTCTCAGAAGGTGGAAGGCGAGCAGAATATGCCACCCCAAAATATGCCTCTATGGCATAAGGATTATTTTAGGCTAATTATTTTTAAGAACCAGCACACACAGAAAAAGCTCTGAAAACCTGGGGAGTTACCCTTTTGTAAGACGTTTATAAAGGAAATCTCCATTTGTACGGGTTTTTCCCTCTTTGTACCAGAAAGAGGAGGCTGACGCTCAATCTTTAGAAACACTTATCAGTGGAGAAGGCAAGGATTTAAACCTGTATAACCACCATACGCTTATTTGCTATGTTTTTCCTGGTAACCTCCTATAACTGACTCCCCGTCCTCAGCATCTTCTTTTGCCTTTAGCTGGATATGATAATTAAGGTGATGGCTTTGCCCATTTTAGGGAGTTTTCTGGAGTCTCTGCCATGCACATTAAAGGCACACGTTATTAAACTTCTGTTCATTTTTTCTCTTGCTAATCAGTCTCTTATTACGGGGGTGAGGGGGACATCTCAGCCAAGAACCTAGAAGGGTAGAGGGAAAATTTTCTACAGTCCACAAAAAGATGTGCATGAGAATGTTCAGAATGCTCTATGTGTGTAATAGCCTCAAACCAGAAACAATGCAAATGTAATCAAAAGGGGAATGGATAAAGAGATATTCATACAATGAATTCCTCCCCACCACTGAAAAGCAATGAATTTTTCATAGGTGAAACAACACATGAATCTCAAAAACGCTGTTCAGAGCAAAAGAGTCACAAACCACAGAGTATATATTGAGTGATCTCATTTTTAGGAAGTTCAAGAACAGAAAAAAACGAATCCATGGGGATAGGAACTAGAGCAGTGGTTGTTGTGGGGGAAGCAGACCTACCAGAAAGGATTGGAAGAATGCTTACTGCACAGGTAGAGAAATGTGCTCTATTTTGACTGGGGTGCTGGCTACAAGTGTAAAAGTACTTGTCAAATTTTTTTCAACTCTGTATGTAAAAGTAGTTCATTTTTCCATATATAAATTATGCACTAACAAAAATGATTTTTTAAAAAAGAGAGTGGAGAAAAAATTAGAGTTTTTAAAGAGGAAGAAGAGAACAAAAATGGAAAGAAAAACAATATTGGAAGATACTGTTGACTGATAATCCACTAAAGAATCAGTCATAGAGGGACGCCTGGGTGGCTCAGTTGGTTGGACGACCGCCTTCGGCTCAGGTCATGATCCTGGAGTCCTGGGATCAAGTCCCGCATCGGGCTCCCAGCTCCACAGGGAGTCTGCTTCTCTCTCTGACCTTCTCCTTGCTCATGCTCTCTCTCACTGTCTCTCTCTCAAATAAATAAATAAAATCTTTAAAAAAAAAAAAAAAAAGAATCAGTCATAGAATCAAAAACTCCAAAGTACTCCAAGCAGCATCAATAAAAATTAAATCTAGACATACTATAATGAAACTGAAGGAAAACCAAGAGCAATTAAAAAAAAAAAAAACCTAAAAAAAAAGGAAAGACTTCCTTGATCTCTTGAAAGCGATCAACAATTAAATAGAATGAATAAAACACAAATGAATCTCAAAAATAATATTCAAAACATAAAAAAATAAGAAAGGGTGACAGTTCAAAATAGTTGGTTACCTCTAAGTAACAGGGACAATGCAGGGGGCACAAGAGGGAGCTTCTGGAGTGTTGATAATAATCTATTTCCAGACCTGGGTGTTGGACACACAAGGGTATTCACTTTTTAAAGTTTCATTGAGTTGCACACTGATGATGTACACACTGAGGATTTAAGCAACATTCTATCTTGCTTAATGTGCATGTTGACTTACAGTGAAGTATTGCTATATAGAGTAGGAAAATCTAAAGAGACAAAAAGTAGACTAATGGTTGCCAAGGGTTGAGAGTTGGGGGGGAATGTAACGTGACTGCTACTGATTACAAGATTTGGGGGTGTTATGAAAATGTTCTAAAGTTACATGGTAGTGATGGTTGCATAATTCTTGAATATATAAAAACTAACAAGCTGTTCACTTTAAGTGGTCAATTTATGGTACGTTTACTGTATCTCAATAAAATTGTTATTAAAAAGATTTCTGCCCCCATGTTTGCATAATTTTTTTTTAAAAAGTACAATAAAGGAAAGAGATCCTACCAAGTACTGAAGTTTCCTGGCCTTTTTGTGCTTCTTACAGAAACTTACTTTCTTCTTCCCATGTCACAGCTTGTCAATAGTAGGTTTAAGTACAAGGAAGAGCTCTCCCGTTATTTTAAAACTATTCAAATACGGGCAGCTAATTACTATGCTTCCCAAGGAAACCCAGTAATAACACCGATGCTATTAAAGAAATGTAATGGGATTTCGAGCCAAGTGAATCTTGTTTCTCCCAACAATTCTTAAAGCTTTAGCCTGCCAACATTGACACACAACACCTGAATAAATCAGGCACTGGTAGAAAAATGATTCGTTTAGGATACTCACCAAAATTCACTTCAACATTACCATGTAATTTTAAAACACAATGCTCTCGCAGAATGATTCCTTCATCTTACTGTGTTTAGAGATAAAATGGTTAAGAACCTATGTTTTACATTCTATTCCTGGGAAATCTTCCCTGTGTTTTCTAAACACCAGGTATAAACATACACTGATAACAACCAAGAGCCACATAATCATTCTTCTAAATTCTGGACTGGTATATCCAACAGCCTACAAAACATCATCCTTTGATTGCTACTCAGATGTCCCAAGCCCAATGCAGGGCTCAATCCTAGAGTCCTGGGATCCTGACCTGAGCCAAAGGCAGACACTTACCAACTGAGCCACCCAGGTGCCCCATTTTTCTTTCTTTCTTTTTTTTTTTTTTTTCTGGTCATTTTTCTATCAACTGCTGACATATATTTTGATCATTCTGCAAGACCACCAAAACTGCACTCAATTTCACAGCAATTTCTTCCAGATTAGCAAATGTTCTCAATACAAAAAATTATTTGAGGGACACATTTAACTTCCTGCATTCTCAGCTTTCCCTTGTTTGGACCTGCAAATTCTTCACCATTGTTGTTAGTTCTCCGCTGTTTTTAAAAGGTTTTCTTTTTGATTTATTTGTACTATTTTTAGTTGTCCTAAATTATGAGAGTGGTCTGATTTACTATCCCATCATTCCAAAAATCAGAAATTCAGGCAATTTTTATGATTTAGTTACAGTGATTTATTATCATTCAGGGCTTTGTTGTCTGGGATTTCAAGGTGTACATCATCGATCATTCTATGTAAAAAAAACTCACCTCGTGACACTCTCTCTATCACTATCAACAATTATAAAAGTGGGAAAAAATATATGGAATAAGTGCTTTTTGACATTCAACAACACTAAGCACAAGAATGTGATCCCTGTGAGAAGGAAAACAATTAAGATGAGCTCTGGGGCTTACTCAGTGCTCTGCTGAGTGGAAATTTCTGAACTATGACAAATGCAACAGGAACCAAACATTGTTCAGCGGTATCACTGAGTTGAGGAGAAAAAATGAAAACTGGGGAGGTTGAGGTAGCTATAATTTGGGGGACAGAGTACCAAACCAGGGAGTGTTATGTAGAGAATGTCCTCTAGAAATCTTTGTGCTCGTCCTATTGACTTTCTTGTCTGAATACCCCCATGAATATATACAAGATGAAACTCCCTGAGGCCAAGCAAAAGAACAACTACTAAGGATCTGAGAAAATAGGGGCTGAGAATTGTTCACTTACCCACCAGCTCAGGAGGAGAGACTTTATTGAATACATGGAAGAATTTGGTATAAAACCCAAAGGATTATGATTTAGTAGTATGGCTAAACTCATCCTAGAGTAAAGACTTAGTTTATAGAAATGCCCCAAAAAAGGCTGTAAAGAAGCCTTTAAAGGATCAAGCTGATCTGCAAATGCCTAAGCTGCCTACTAGAACAAATCCAACACTCAACATCAAATTTAAAATGTTTGTTATGCATTTTATTTATTTTTTAAAGATTTTATTTATTTATTTGACACACAGTGATCACAAGTAGGCAGAGAGGCAGGCAGAGAAAGAGTGGGGAAGCAGGCTCCCTGCTGAGCAGAGAGCCCAATGAGGGGCTCAATCCCTGGACCCTGAGATCGTGACCTGAGCCGAAAACAGAGGCTTTAAACCATTGAGCCACCCAGGTGACCCTGTAATGCATTTTAAAAAAGAGTAATACCCATGTGAAGCAGTCAAAATATATGACACATAACCAGGAGAAAACTAAATCAAAATAAGTAGGCCTAGAAAAAACAGAGATGATGAAATTGACAAGAACTTTAAAATAGGTATTATAAACATGTTCAAGAATTTTTAAAAAAAACATACAAACAACAACAAGAAGAACATCTGAACATCATGTAGAGAGAATTAGAAAGGGAAACAAAAGACATGATGAAACTTCAGGAGTTTCAAAATATAGTATCTGAAATTGAAAATTTCACTGGAAAATAGTAGCAAATTAGATGCTGTAGAACAGGAGATTAGTAAACATGAATACCTAGCTCCAGAAATGATTCAAAGTGAAGCATAAAATAAAGAAGACTAAAAAAATACACACAGCTTCAGTGCCCGGTAGGACATTATCAAAAAGAGTCTAACACATGTAATTATAGTCATGAAAAGAATGGGGGGGATCAAAAATAGTATCTTAAGTAATGCTGACCACAAATTATCCAACTGATAAAAATTATAAACCTACAGGTCCAAGCAGCTTTCCCAAACCCAATGAAAGACACAAAGAAAATCACACCAAGATAGTTCATAAATTAATGAAAAATAGTCATCAAGAGAAAGGCATAAAGCAGCTAGAGAAGGAAGACATATTATGTACGGAGGAGCAAAGATACAAAAGATCATAGACTTCTCTGAAATTATGTAAGGCAGAAGAAAATTGAATATTTCTTAAATACTGAAAAAAGTCACACTTAAATTCTATGTATTATGAACAATATCTTTTAAAAATTACAGTGAAATAAATAACCGTAAGCAGACAAACAGAGAGAGAGATTACTGCCAACAGACCTATACTACAGGAATGTCGTGTAAATTTTCCAGTCAGCAGGAAAATGTTAATTGTGACAGTTAATTCTACGAGTCAAATTGACTGGGTTAAGAGATGCTCAGAAAGGTGGTAAAACATTATTTTTTGCGTGTGTCTATGAGGGTGTTTCCAGAAGGGGAAGAGATTAGTGTTTGAATCAGTACTGTGTAAAGAAGATCACCCTTACAGATTGACTGTACCTTGAAGACTGATGCATTTTATTGTATGTGACTTATTCATCAATAAAACTGATTTTCATTCAAACACTTTCTAAGTTGCGGGCCCACGCATCAGGCTTCTTCTCTCCCTATTCCCCTTCATTCAGCCTGCACTCCAACCGTACTGAACTTCTGGCAAGTACCAGAAAGAACAGTGCTTCTCCTTTCCTATGAGTCTTGAGCTGGAATGTCATTCCTTCTATGTGTACTTCTTGTCAAACTTCTATTTATCCCTCATGATGTTGCTCAAATGAAGCAGCATTATTTCATAAAAACAGACAGATCTGAAGAGAATGTGCTCCGTCATGTTGTTGCTCTACAACACTAAAAAGGACAACTAATCATCTTCAAGCTAATATCTTCCTTTCTAATAAAACAATACAAATACCTTCTTCATAGACATTTTTTAAGGGTTAAATGAAATAGTCTATGTAAAAAAAGTTGGAATACACAAGACACATGGTAAAGACTCATTTTCATTCTTCTATCCCAGCTTTCATCACATTAGAATTATCACCAACTACCTGTGTCTCTGACAAATAATAAGCACTATGTATTAATTATATTAACATGAATGAACATGGGTGAGCAAGAAGCCATGAAGGCTAGATATTAATTCTAATTTCCTTACTACCTTTACTTAGCTATTTTTACTGAATCTTAAAGTCCTTTATTCCTTTTTTGCCTTCAGGACAAGTCTTTTCCATGTAAGAGATGTGATTAAGCAGACACAATATGGTGGCCCAAATAAATACAGAATTGGTATCTTCCAAGAGGTATCTCTACTTGGATAATGAGATTCTCATAAAACTGTCTGAGGGCTCTACCATGAACATATTACCATTAAAAGAAATTAATAAAAATTAATTGATTGGTTCTAGAGAAGATCAGTAGTGATATTTATTATCTTCCATTTATGACTGAAGCATGTGCTATTTTATGAGTATAAGCCACCAACTTGTTTTTTTTTTTTTACAATTTTTTATTTTCAAGCCACCATCTTTTTAAAATGTTAGATCTCTTCAATACATCTTTTCCAATATAAAAGACTCCTAGCTTTCTATCTTTTGAAGTGACTGAAGCCAGGAGACAGGTTCTTCTAGTACTTTATATTAATATCAACAACCTGGTGTTTTCTTCCCTAATCTTCCTTAAAAGCAGCCTATATAGATTTTAATAAAACACAAGCTTTCTGTATTCAAAGCTAACACCGTAAAACGAGGGCAAAAACATCTGGTGGGTGTGGAATGGAGTCGTCATTTTGTACATGGCAATGGCAGTTGTAGGAGAGAAGCAAAACCACAGCTGTGAGGAGGTTCTGAGCAGTTCCTATTTTCAGGATATGCTGAACTCATAATTCAGGCCTAATGAATGTGTCTTTGAGATGTAACAGCCTGTTTAGATCCCTGCTTCCGCCGCTGCAGAAAAATTGAATACAGAAATGGTAATGATTTCATGTAAAATTCATAAATAAAATGCAGAGACGAGGGGAATGGTGTGCCCCAGTGCTACACAATGGATTGTCATGTGGTAGGAGGGCTAAGTCAATGGAGCTGTTTCTAAGGCCACAACCGCAGTTTATTTTCTTTTGGTTGGAATATATGCAGAGCCAAAATATTTATGAAGGCCTCTGACACCGCGCTGTACGATAAAATGGATATGCTCAGTTCTTCCTACAAAACTACTGAGCTAGCATCATCATCAGTCTAAGAACCTGGGTAAATTACAGGGGGCATGAGCCAGTAATGAAAGTTCATGATGGAGGACTAGATGCAGAGTATACTATGCACATCTTTATTTGGGCAAATACCTCTTACATTACAGGTTCGGTGTGACATCAAGTACACATACATGTCAGCATTCAGAAGCCTATCACCCGTTACTTCCTAGGATATCTGTAGATGGTTTAGAATAAGTGCTCAATAAGTGCTCCCCAACAATGGAAAAAATGAAACATAAAGAAAAGCTTACCGAAAGCTTAGTAGTCTAGCCAGCTAGCTAAATATAGCTACAGATGTAGATGAATCCATAGACGTAGATATAATACAGATGGAGGTAAAGAGTCCGATGCTTGGTATCTCATATACACTGTGTGTTTATTCTAGTATTCTGCACAAGTAATAAAAAAGCTAAGGAAAAAATCAAGTAGGCAAAGGACATACAGATCATGGATAATGACTGGGTTCACAGAGCAAGAGACAGCTCCTCATTTGAATTTTAAATCACTGAATGCGGCTATCTTCGACCTTTCTCATTTCTAGAATATGAGAAAGTAGACAGACTGAGACTATATACAGTACCTGCCTGCACACGGTGAACAGGAGCTAAGTTACACAGTCAGTGTTTCCTGCCCTGCGGCTCACATCAGTACTGAGGGAAAGGTCATTTCCCAATGCAAATAGGAGAATAAACACATTTATGCAAAGTGCAGCATAACTTTATTCAAGGTAATGAGATCAAAATGTCTAGCTAGTTCCATACAAAAATTGTCACTTTAAAGTCTTTGCATTCACACTGTTGTCTAGCTTAATAAAAATTTGTATACTCATAGCAGATTTAATGCTGGAGCATGCCTTTTTCTCCCGATTTCCGCTGAACAAATATGACAGGAAAGTAAGTTTGACACTGCTGAAAGCAAAGTTGGTGACCTGATATAAACCAAATCTTGATATATGGCTAGACGTGTCCTCCTTATAATGTAAGGACCTTCCAGTCCTCCTGGCAGCGACACTTGCATTTAACTGTAGTCAAGCATTGCCTCAGAGAAATCTTTCACAGAATTTGTCCCCCCACAATGCTCCAACCCTTTAGGTAATTAGGTACACTAATAGTTATGGAAATGCAGGGCAGCCACTTTTGGACTTGAGCTTGGTAAATTCTTACCCTAGGCCAGTCCTTTTAATTGAGGCTTAACAATGGATTATGAGGATAGTATAAACTTTCTTTGAAGATCTGTATGATGCTTTAAAATAAAAACTCTGAAAACCACCACGTTGCCAACATTCAAAATTTACCTGTTTTACCAGTTGCCAAAACGTGTTTTCTAGAGTCTATTAGCCACTGAAAGGTTCCAAGGATCTTTGGAGAAATGGCTGAATCCAGGAATGGGACAGGAAAATGAACAAGATTAGTTTAGGATATTACTGATCCAGAAAACAAGAAAGCTATTAAGAAGTAATGGGTTCGGGGCGCCTGGGTGGCTCAGTTGGTTAAGTGACTGCCTTTGGCTCAGGTCACGATCCTGGAGTCCTAGAATCAAATCCCACATTGGGATCCCTGCTTGGCAGGGAGTCTGCTTCTCCCTCTGACCCTCCCCTTTCTCATGCTCTCTCTCTCTCTCATTCTCACTCTCTCTCAAATAAATAAAATCTTTAAAAAAAAAAAAAGAAGTAATGGGTTAATGTCAAGGTGAAAGAGCTTTCAGTGGACTAAAATGAGATAATTTGAGCATCAAAAATAATGACTTAAATGGTTTTAAATATGCTAAGTGACTACAAATCCACAAGTTCACAAGGATAGTAAAAATAATTGGTCTCAATCAGAAGTTGCCAGGGCACCAACTCATTACTACGAAAATTGATAAATTAAGGAAAGAAACATTTGTCCTGCCTCTCCGATGTGAAGTGGATCAAGTAAAGTCCTTCTATAAACAAACTTTCTGTCTAATAAATGCAAAATGAACTCTAAAACCAAAACATCACTGTTGTGCAACTCTTGATGTAAAGCTTAGAAAGGAGCCTGTGAAATCACCTAATCAAAATCTAAAACCAAAGCCGATCGAGATCTAATCTCCTGTTTACAAGATGTATGAGGAATACAACAGCAATCTGAATGACACCATGAAGAAAAAAGTCAGCCAAAGGGGGTATGTGGGACACTCTACTGGACAAATGACCTGGTTCCTTAAGGCACAAAGGGGGACAGAAGGTGAGGGAAGTGTTATAGGAAAAACTTCAGAGATATACAACCAAATTCAGTGTGTCAAAGGAGATTCAGGTCTTGATTCAAGCAAAACAACTGAACAAAAATAATTTTGAAGCTGTTGGGCAAAACTGAAATTGGAGACTGTTATGAAATAATATTAAGAAACTACTATTAGAACAAAGTTGGAAGATGCACACAACCTGATTTTAAGACTTATTATAGGGGCAACTGGGTGGCTCAGTTGGTTAAGCACCCGACTCTTGATTTCAGCTCAGGTCATGATCTTAGGGTCATGGGATCAAGCCCCACATCAGGTTCTGTGCTCAGTGGGGAATCTGCTTGAGATTCCTTCTCTCCCTCTTCCCCCCCTTCCTTGCTCTCTCTCTCTAAAATAAATAAATAAATCTACAAAAAGACTGACTTACTATAAAGTTACCACAAGCAAGAGAGCTAGATGTGGTGAGACGTGGCCCTCCTTATAATGTAAGGACCTTCCAGTCCTTGGTGAGGGGTATGGGTGAGAGGGAAGACACAAAGATCAACTAAACAAATCACAGAGCACAGAAACAGACCAACACAAATATAGCCAACTGTTAAGTTTTAAAAAATGAACTCAAGGAAGAAAGGAATCCTCTAAAGAAATGTTGTTGAACAATTGCACATCTATATTCTTCCCTGCCCTGCCCCACATTAAACCAAGAGGGGAGAGGAAAAACTTCAACCTGTATCTCAAAACTTGCACAAAATTAACTCGAAATGGATCACAGGTATAAAAATGCAAAATTTTAAATAATATAAACTTTTAGGAGAAAACCTTCATGATCTTGGGTTAAACAAAGAGTTCTGATCCATAAAAGGTAAAGAAGACAAATCTGAATTTATCAAAATCAAAAACGTTTGCTCTTCACATCACAAAAGAATAAAAGAACAATCTATAGACTGGGAGAAACTATTTGCCTAGCAGTTACTGAACAAAATGCCTGTATGTAGAAGATAAAAAGAAGTCTCAAAACTCACTAAAAAACAACCTAATTTTAAGAACGGGCAAAAGTTTTGCCTGTTACATATCTTCCATATATTTTCTCTGAAGAAGAGACGTGGGATACAAATAAGCACATGCAGAGATACTCAAGACAATGTGTCATCAGGAAAATACAAATTAAAATAACAATAGCATACCCCTATACCTATTAGAATGGCTAAAACAAACATACATAAAGCTTGACAAAGTGCTGGTGAGAATGGAAAGCTGTTTGGCCATATTTTTTAGATTTTATTTATTTATTTGACAGAGAGAGAGAGAGCGAGCGCACATGTGCAAGCAAGGTTGAGCAGTGAGCAGGGAGAGGGAGAGAGAGAATCCCAAGCAGACCTCACACAGATCACAGAGCCCAATGAGGGGCTCAAGTTCACGACCCTGAGATCACAACCTGAGCTGAAATCAAAAGTTGGATGCTTAACCAACTGAGCCATCCATATGCCTCAACAGTTTGACTATTTTTTAAATTTAAACATGCTCCTACCATATGATCCAACTTCTAGGTATTTACCCTAAAGAAACTAAAACTTAGGTTCATGCAAAAATCTATATGTAAATATTTATCACAGCATTATTGACAATTCCCCCAAACTACAAAAATCTACATGTCATTCAACTAAAGAATGGAAAAACCAGCAGGGGTACATCCTAAAAATGGACTACTATAAAAGGAACATGTTACTGACCCAATAATACCAATCAACCTCAAATGTATTATGTTTAGTGAAACAAAACAGACTCACAAGGATTACCTTCAGTCAATTATTACTTATATGATATTCAAAAAAAAAAGCCTAACTATTGAGATTGATAACAAATCAGTAGTTTCTAGTGGTTAGGAGTACAAGTGGGGTTTGATTTCAAGTGGACAGCACATAGGAGTTTTTGGTAGTGAGGAAACTTATCTATACCCTAATTCCGGTGACTGTTAGCTCCATATATTTGTCAAAAGTCAGAGAAGTGTACACATGCAAACACACACAAAATTACTGAATGTAAACTAAAATATAACATTAAAAACAAATTAATTAATTTTGAGCCACCTGGATGGCTCAGTGGGTTAAGCCTCTACCTTCAGCTCGGGTCATGATCGCAGGGTCCTGGGATCGAGTCCCACATCAGGCTTTCTGCTCCACAGGGAGCCTGCTTCCTCCTCTCTCTCTCTCTCTCTGCCTGCCTCTCTGCCCACTTGTGATCTCTCTCTGTCAAATAAATAAAATCTTAAAAAAAACAAATTAATTTTTTAAAAATACTGTTAAATTTGTTAACTCCTTTAGTGGTGTGGTAATAATAAAAACAAAAATATCAGATATCCTATGATAGATTTTTCACTTATAAAAGCAAAATGGGAGAGCTATGTGTGAAGACAGCTTGGCATTGTTTTCAAAACTAAACACAGCCTTATTATACCATCCAGCAATTGCACCACTTGATATTTATCCAAAGGAGTGGAAAACTTACATACACACAAAAACCTGCCTGCTGATGCTTGTAGTAGCTTCATTTGTAAAGCCAAAATTTGGAGGCAACCAGGACGCACTTCAGGAGGTGAATGGATAAACTGTGGTATATCTAGACAACAGAATATTATTTGGTGCTGAAAACAGATGAGCTATTGAACCATAAAAAGATATGGAAGAATCTGACATGCACAGTGCTAGGTGAAAAAAGCCAATCTAAGGAGGCTACATAACTGTAGGATTCCAAGTATATGACATTTTGGAAAAGACAAAACTGTGGAGACAGTACAAATACCAGTGATTATCAGGGTTTGGGGGTGGGGAGTGGGACTCAATAAGCAGAGCACAGAGGATTGTTAGGGCAGTGAAACTTCTCTGTTTGATACTATAAGGGTGGAAACGTGTCATACATTGATCCAAATCCACAGAATGTAAGACATCAAGGGTAAACCCTAATGTAAACTCTGTACTCTGGGTGATAATGAGGTGTTAATGTAGGTAGGCTCAGCAATTTTTAAAAATTCTTTTAAAAAGATTTTATCTGTTTGACAGAGAGTGAGTGAACACAAGCAGGGGGAGGGAGAGAGGGAGAAGTAGAAGCAGACTCCCCACTTTTGGGGGAGGAAGCCTGATGTGATCCCTAAGCCCCGGGATCATAACCTGAGCCAAAGGCAGACTCTAAGCTGCCCAGGTGCCCCTAGGTTCATCAGTTGTAACAAATGTACCACTCTGGTGTGGGTGCTGATTAATAGGACAGGCTATACACGCGCTGGGGCAGAAAGTGTATGGGAACCTGCTGTACCTTTTGGCTCAATACTTCTGTGAACCCAAAACTGCTCTAAAAATAGAGTCTTGTTTAAAAAACACCAAGAACAATTCCTTTCATTGCCCACCTGCCTCTGTGTCACGTGCCTTTGCCCTTCCTCCCATCTAGAGGAAGAACCTATTTCCCTCCCCTCAAATCAGGGCTGGCCCTTCAACTTCCTGTGACCAGCGGAACGCAGCAGGAAGTGGTGGTGTGTGACTTCCAAGGCCAGAGCTCACAAGACCTGTTTTCTCTCTTGGAATCCTGAAACCACTTTGCAATGAAAAAGCCAGGTTTAGCTTACAGGAAGGTGAGAGGCCATGTGGACAAAATCAAGGTGCACCAACCTGCAGCCACAAACCAAATGCCAGACCAAATTTAGTTGACAGCCAGGAGAAAACTCAGCAGTAAGCCCAAATGACATAACACAGAGCAGATCTAAGACATAGAGCTGAACCCAGATCAAATCACAGAATCATGCACTCAGTACAGGGGCGCTATGTAACAGACCAAGCAGTAAGACATACATTGAAGTATGCAAGGGTGAAATGCCACAGTATCTAAAATTTAAAAATGCTCCTAAAAGGGGAGAAATAAATGGGGAAAGATGACAAAATACTGAAAATTCATGAAGCCAGTTACATGGAATTTTGGCCCATTGTGCCCTCTACTTCGGTATAGGTTTGAATAATTATATAATATAAAGGTTTAAAAATAACATGCTTTTAAAATGATTATAATAAAAATGCTTTACTTATATATCTACCACACAAACAATAATCAAGAGAACAAAAATAAAACACTGTAAATTAAGTATAATCTTGCCCAAGTCAGGCAAAGAAAAATAATAAGAACATTTAAAGTATCCAAAAGTTTCACATAAATTCTTTTGACCTATGCTTAATTTTATTTTCAAGTGCCTCCACAAAGGCAGAGTTATTCCATATATAAAACAGGTCAATACTTTTCTAGTTGTTACATTCCCCAGACCAATGGTGTTTTTCTTCACTGGGTGTACCTCTTTAAGATATTTTAGTCACCTTAAAAATAACAGAAGAAGCAGTATTTTGAGAACAGGTATTTGATCTTCAAATACCCTTAGCATAAGCACAGCCTTTTAAGGACCAAAAAGGTCTCCCTTTGAATGTCCTATCAAGAATGTCCTCTTGGGGTGCCTGGGTGGCTCAGTCTTTAAGTGTCTGCCTTCCGCTCAGATCAGGATCCCAGGGTCCTGGGATCGAGCCCCACATCCAGCCCTGCATTGGGCTCCCTGCTCAGTGGGAAGCCTGCTTCTCCCTCTCCCACTCCCCCTGCTTGTGTTCCCTCTTCCTGTGCTCTCTTTGTCAATAAATAAATATAAATCTTGGGGGGAAAAAAAAAGATCGTCCTCTTGATGTGTTTATCAGTCAGATAGAGAGTGAATTTACATGAATAAGCATGTATGAAATATTTCTATTCAATTCAAAATAACAATAGTTTTCTACAGAAAGCCAATCACATTTGAATATGAACGCTTCTCATTCCTCAACATCCTCAGTAGAAGCAGAAAAGGACGATGAAGTGAGTTCACCATCACCTGTGCATAGTGAGGCTTGGGAGAGTGCTAACACATGAAATAAGACATATGAACGCTATTATACCACAGTCATCAATAGTGGTTGTGGCGATGTTACCTGTGAATAGTTAATTTCACTCTCATTTCCATCTGTCTATTTGGAGATTAGAAAACCAAAGACAGGGGGGCACCTGGGTGGCTCAGTCGGTGAAGCGTCCGCCTCTGGCTCAGGTCATGATCTCGAGGTCCTCAGACCGCACGTCTTCCGTGGGGAGTCTGCCCCCTCCCTTTCCTTCATCCCCTTCTCCCTGTTCCTGCTTTATCAAATAAACAAATAAAATCTTTAAAAAGAGAGAGAGAAAACTAAAGAAAGGGAGTAAAAATAAAATATGCAAGAAACCTGGTTTAAATCACAAAACATAATTAGAACCATCAGGGAAACTTTTATAAGAAGTACAGATGAAGAATGGTCGTGGGTATCTATGGTTTTTAAGAGCCCAAAGTGTGACTGGTACGTGCCCAAGTCGAAAAACACTGTAAAATAAACAAGTAACAAAGAAATGGAAATAATTTATGGGAAACCAAACTTCCTAGTCGACTTCGAAACTTTACTTTTTTAAAGGTAATGTATCTCATATTTAAGGTAATTATTTGGTGCCCATTATGTGCCTGGCCCTAAACGAGCCACTTTTCCAAAATGTGTCATCTAATGCAAAAATCACTTCAAAGTAGTAAAATGATTTGCATTTGAGAAATGAGAACACTAAGGCTCAGAGGTGGAAAATGATCTCTTTGATCCACTGTCCACATTGTTCCCACTGTACTGCACAGACTTTTGTGTCCAACTCAGAAATTAGTATCATATTAGGATGCCTCAGGTAAAATGACATCAAATTAGCAATGCAATTTATTTCTCTGGTATATGCAACATTCTTATGCAACTAATATATGTAATTTTAGGCTCATAAACTTTAAAAGTGGAGGAGGAGGCTAACAGGCCAGCAAGTACCATTATGATATGCACAAGCTTTGTCTTTGATCTCTTTCTGCAGATAATCCAACAATTTTCTGCCTATCAACTCTACGGCGTCTGGCCATCTTCTGCCAGTGTTTTTCCTATGCTCACTGTGTTCTTCATCCCAAGGTACAAAACATGCTCTGGACTCCATCTGACCCTCTCATCATCATTAAAATCTTTAGTCTATTCCCTAGGCCCCTGTTTGGCAACAGGCTTACAAAGTCAAGTTAATTTCTAACCCAAAGAAGAAAGTGAGAATTATTTGGAACTATGGACAATTATTTGGAACTTTGGACAATCAGACATGACCACTGGGGAAAAATACACTGGTTTCAATTAGGATGAGATAGTATGGCTTTTCTTAAAGCACACCAGTCCTGCCTACCAGGAAGATTGAGCCAACATAAATGAGCAACTCTTAGGTAATTCATGTATTTCTATATAAGATCAAATAATAGAGTAACTTGATTTCATCAGCGCCAAGGATGGTTTGTTGGGAAACTTCACCATCTGTGGGCAGATAGTTGAAAGGACTCAGAGGTAATGTCTCCATAGAGCTAAAGGGACTTCCACCACTCCATGAAATACACAGTGTCATCTGTGTCTTACACATGAGGATAGTGAGGCTCTAAGAAGCTTATGTAAATCACCCCAGAACAAAGAGCATGTAAGCGTTGGGTCTAGCATTTCTCAATGATCTACTGCAAAGTTTACAGAGTGGGAAACATTTCCCGACAATTTACATCTTCATGGGAAAATGAAAAAAAAAAAAAAATCACTGAAGATTCAGGGAAGAGTAGAAAAAACAAAAAGGAAGGAAAAAAACAGCTCATACTCCCCAGCTTCTCATGTCTAGGGGTGGGTTTCTGAAACTAAAATGCTTTGAAGGGCAACATGGGGTTCTTGAGTCCAACAATTTTCTTTTTTAATGCTATGGGTATTTAATTTTTTTGTAGGCAAGGGTAATCTTAGCTTCTACCAGATTCTCAAAGGTAGTAATGAAATGAGATTTTGGGGAAGAAAAATAATTTTCCCTCTACCCTTCTGTGTCCTTGACTGAGACCCCCGTAATAAAAGGTAGATTAAGGGGAGAAAAACAAACAGAAGTTTAATAACATGTATATCTCCTGTGTACATGGGAGAGACCCAAGAAAACTAAGTAACTCCTCAAAATGGCCCACACCATCAACCTAACACCATCTCCACAGTACAAAAGAAGATGTTTAGGGCAGGGGAGGGTAATTAGTTATAGGAGGCCATCAGGACAAAGCACAGTAAGCAAGGGTATGGTTATTATATAGCTTTAAGTCCTTGCCTTCTCCAATGACAAGAGTTTCTAGAAATTTAATCATCTTTCTCTTTCTGGTACAGAGAGAGACACACAGTTATAAATGGAGATTTCCCTTACAAATATAAATATAAATGTCTCTTTGAAAAGGGCTTCAGTTTCAGAGCCTTCCCTGTGTTTGCTGTTAAAAAATAATCAGTTTCAACTAAGTCTAATGCCAAAGGAACATACTTTGGGGTGGCAAATTCTCTCCCCTTCAAGATTCAAAATAAATTAAGAGCCAATGATTCAAATACAACTGTGGATTCAGTAACAGTGTCAGGAATCTTAAATGCAATTTTCCTATATAAGCTCTTTAAAAAATCATTTTCTCGAAATTATTTGAGCAACCATTTGTTAATTCGTACTGTTATAGCATAGGAACACTGTATAAATCCTTGCAAAGGCAGAAGATATAACGTATCAAAAACTAAATTAGAACCTTTTGTTTAATAGGACCCATTGAAATAAGTAAAATCATTTAAATACACCAGGATTATAATAAATGGTCTTTAAAGCCATGTAAAATATCAAAGCTGGTTTACCTTTGTAAGGGAAAGATAAAAGGAATGTTTTGATGAACTTAATCACCTTAAGAAAAGAGGAGGAAATCAACTAGTTAAGAAGTCTCAAACACAGTAGAACTCATCTGTTTTTTGAGTAACCATACACTTTCTCATCTAAACAGGAATGCTCTGGATACCAAAAAATAATCAATAGTCAAACCAGGATATATGGTCATCTCAATGTTTTCCGATATATTAAAAATATTAAACTTGAGGTTTTTTTTATTATTATTATGTTGCTGGGTTGGGGTTTTTTTTTGTTTGTTTGTTTTTGTTTTTTACCAAAAGCCCCAATCTACAGTCCTAGAACCATACCAGACACCAACCCTATATACTGGTGGATTTATGCAAGTTTAGAAATGCAATTTTCATGAGACTGATTTTTTTTTTAAGTCCTTACCTACAAATTTTACTTTCTCATCAAGGAAAGAGTTCAAGCCATAAAATCTATTTGCATACAAGAACCAAGATTCTTAAAGAATCCAATAGGCCAGATGACCCCATAAACCTCTGCAGCAGAAATCCCAAGATTCATATTGTGTTTTTAATTAACCCAACCTCTAAAACTAGGAAATTCCAAGGCTCTAATAGGATGCATCTATAAAGCAAAGAAATCAATTAAAAATAATATCACCATGCTTATCTTTTGAGTTTTTTTTTTTTTTCCATACTGCCATTGGCTTTATAATACCCAGGGACTAATGACTTGATTGCAAGTATACACTGTCTCTGTCCTCTACTTCTTACCAGGTTTCAGAGCCTCCTTAGAGCCTAAACTACCAGCACAAACTTTAGGTCCACAATGAAATCCACTAGGAAGGCCATTCTTATTGACATCTGGTAGTTTGTCTCATGTTAATTCATGAAGAAGTCATTCTTTAATGCACAACTGGTAATTTTTATCAGCCCCAATAAAAGCAAAGATCTACTAGAGAGAGCTGTGGGATTCTGGTTTAAGTTATGCCTTCTGATTAGCACTGCCTTGTACATATACTTTTAGTACCACTGGTTTTTTTTTTATAAAATAGTCAATCTCATAACTTCCTGGCAAATTTAAGAACAAAATGTTAGCAGTTGGGGAAAAGGGTAATGAAGATCAAAAAAAAAAAAAAAAAAAAAAAAAAAAGTCCCCAAATCAGAGACAGTAGTTGAGAATAGGTCAGTGTAAATTCAAATGGAAATCACATTTTCCATATTAATAAAAAGAACTGAAGAACACCGAGACTGGCAAAAATAACCACATATTCTACATGATGCCTTTGGTGATCACCTTATTATTACCAAAAAACCCCAGACTCTCATATACTTAGGATCCTATCCATTTATAAATCCATTTATAGAACAGGGTTCCAAAGCAACCTAAAGATCTTCTGCTTTGCATTAAATCCAAAATGAGATTTTTCTAGGAGTTTTTCTCATAATGACTCAGGAAGAGTCCTCCCGAAATCATGTTAAATTGGGAATTCAAAGGGAAAAAAAATTACGATCTGTTGAGCTCATGATGTAGTCAATAATTTCCAGAACAAGTCTAATAAAAAGTAGATGGGATTGGTACCATAAAACCTGTCACATAAATGCAAAGAAGACATACCATCTCCCCCACCCCCCAATCCCCCACCCCCAGTTCTGTCCAAATAGCTTTCACATAAAATCCTGCCACCGGATAAAAAATAGCTTTGGGGTTGAAAAAGAGAGAACAAGTGAGTCCTATCTCCAGCAATATCCATAAATAATTTACTGATGGCTTGTAAACAATAGAACAGCACAGTATGAATGCCAAAGAGGGTCTTTATATGTCATAAAGCCACTCAAAAGTGCACTTGCTGCACCAAGCCTGACTGTGAGCTTTGATGTGCTGCACAAGGAACTGCTAAGCTGAGGTCATCAGTTAGTAGAAAACAATTTCCCTCATACCAAGAAGCAGGCTTACTGCAGTGCATCGGACACAGACAGATTGGAATTTTAAAACAGGGTTGCATAACGCAACTTAGCTGGGAAAATGAATCTGGGGTGTTCCTTCTGAATGACCAGAGCTCCAACCAAAAGTATGACGCTTCCTCTAAATCAGGCTTTCTCAGCTTGGCACTAGTGACATTTGGAGTTGAGGGACTCTGTCGTGGGGGCTCTGGCCTCTACCCACCAGGTTCCAGGAGCATCACCCTCCCCCACCAACTGTGTGAACCAAAACCATCTCTAGCCGTTATCAAATGTCTGCTGAGGAAGGAAAATCGCCCTGGCTGAGAACTACTGGTCCAGCAAAAGGCAGAAGTTTGTGAAAATACTGCAAGGCTCCCATGGTGGCTTTATTTACAGTTCTGATTTGATTCTGGTATCATTTGCTTTCTTACCCAAATTCAAAAACACGTAGAAAGAAACACCGTTTATTAACTGTCACAGCCTTCCCCCAAGCCCACACCCCAAAAGTAGTAAGATTAGCCCGTGTTATTTCCGATCATAGAACATGATGAAAAAGAACTACAGAGAAGCGACTAAACTCTCTTTTGATGTTATTCTTCTGGTGTCTCGACAAATACTATACACAAAGCAGTGCTCTGGGAGGCAAAGGTAGGGAAACCTAATAAAGACCAACTCTTTATTAATACTGAATGCAGGAAAATATCCAACTCACGATGCCTTGCTGAGAACGGTGTATATTCGCAATCATGAACAATGCATAAAGGATGCAATTCAGGAGAAACAGAATTAGGTATACTGATGAAGAAATACTGAGAGCCAAACAAAAGGCACAGTAACAAAATTGTGCACAAATGCCTTTAGTCTGTCAGGTCCCCTACAATGAATGTGTCCAAAGTCTCACCATTTTAAAAAGGTGACCCGTGAAGCCTGATGTATTCCATGGCTTGCAAAGCTTGAGGTCAACAGCTCTGTCGGAGCATCTTTGAAATCAATCTGATTCTAAAAGTCGGCTTCAACTGCTTCAACCTTCTACTCACCCAAGGCCAGAACCTCCAAGTCAAATGAATGACAGAACTAATGTAGCTAACGAGATACTTCCTTGAATTGCTTCATAAAGCTTTCAATCTAATAAGTCATTAATGTCGGACTATAAATTTATTGACTTCCATCGAGATTAACAGCAGGTCGATCATATTGACTGAATCCAAATGAGTCAATTGGATCCTGTTGGTCAATAAATGTTGATCCAAATTATAAAGGGCAGCCGGAGTCAAGAGTAATGAAGCTTACCATAACCTACACAATATGTCTTTTGTTAAAGAACATCGCCCCTGAGAATAAAAATCAAGCTTAAGTAAGAGTGTATTAGTGTTGACAGCCAACCACAAGGAAAATAGTGGAATACACATTCAGGTACAACCAGGGACAGCTGATACAGCACCTAGTGAAAATAACAGCTGGTTTTAGAATGTTTTTCACTCTCCAAATAATGAAATTATATGAGTACTACTGACATCGACATCTACCTAATCAATCTGGTGGGCACTGCCAAAAGTGAGTTAATGTCCACACTGAAAAAAAAAGCAGCAAAGAGTAATTCATAGAGATATATTTTTTGAATATTCAAATTACACAGTGACTAAGACAAACAGTGAACAAATAGTGAAGTTATGAATGACAATGATGACTAGTCATTATTATGTGTCACATACCGTGGAGTGACTTTTTAATCCTTACAACTCTAGGAGATAAGTTCATTATCTCCGTTTTACAGATGGCAAAACTGAGGCACAGAGAGGCTACATAACCCTGCTATTCAGCAGTGTAGGTGCGCCCTGATCCCATGAAGCCCGGCTTCAGAGTATACGGTCGCCATCATTATACTGCACTGTCAGTTACAAGAAGGAATTAGCTAACTGAAGATCTGAGAGAAGGATGTTGCAGAGAGGAATGAAGCAATGCAAAGGGGAAGGAAAAAAAGAAATGTGTCGCATGTGAGAAATAAGAAATAAGCAGGCCTTGGTGGCAAGAGTGTGGGGATAAGGTGAGAAAGAGAGATGAGAAGTACCAGATAATTTTTTTTTTTAAGATTTTATTTATTTGAGAAAAGGAGAGAGTGAGCACACAAGCAAGCATGGGGGAAAGGGCAGAGGAAGAGAATCCCACGCCCCACACAGAGCTCGTTCTCACAACCTTGAGATCATGACCTGAACCAAAACCTAGAGCTTAAAACCAAAACCAAAACCAAAACGCTTAACTGACCAAGCCCCCCAGGTGCTCCAGAAGTACCAGTTATTTTAACCTCTATTTTTCTATCACTGTTGAGAATTAATTAATTAGTATTCTAGTCTTTCTTTCCCTTTATTACCTTTATTTCGGCGTTCAATTTGTTTTGGAAGCATCTGGAATTTTATTTCCAGATTTTCAACATTTCCCCTTCTTTATTTGAAGTTGTTTTTTAACAATTAGGGAGCAAGACAGTAATAATAGCTTATCTGTATTCCATTCTCTCTTTCCTGGGGAGAAAAGGAAGAATCTGTCCAAATCTCCTTATACACTGATGCTACTTGCTGACAGTTTGGAATGCTTTTCACAAGGTACACCTGCCCTGTCTTGGTTGCTTATGGTAAACAAATCTGGAATTTATGAATTCACAGGGCATGGCCTATGGGGAAATATTATAGGTGCTGGATTATCATCAGAGTATAAAATCAAGACTCTTTGGGACTCCCTTAGTGCAGATGATTAGCATTACTTACTCACTATTTTTGAATAGGTGAATGATCCAATGAACATATATACAAAACAATGAATCTCCAAAATAGACACTTAATTGCCAAATTAACAAGGAATGTTAATAAAATTTTACTATAGCACCAAGAACTCACCAAAGTCTTACAAAAATAGAAACTATATAGGCCACACTCTCTTACAGCAATCAGTAAGACAAAAAATTTTCAAAACAAAGGATAAAGAGGTCCATCTGTTCAGAACTGGAAAACCTTCTTCCAAAAAAAAAACTCTTCAGCCAGAGAAAAGATCAAAACCCAAATTACGGTCTCTTTAGCGAATTAGATCAAGCACACGCTACACTATGGAAGGCAACCAAAGTCAACTTCAGAGGAAGATACACGTATTAGCACACAAAAGATGAAAAACAAAGGGCCAAACAGTACATTGGAGAAACAAGAAATAGAAAAACAAAATGCCCAACAGAAGAAAAAAGTTGATAATAGTAACTGAGAACAGAGATGATGAGTACAACAAAAATCATGTTCTTTAAAAAGAATAAAGGAGATATATCTTTTCTTTTAAAGATCTTATTTATTTATTTGACAGACAGAGATCACAAGCAGGCAGAGAGGCAGGCAGAGAGAGAGGGAGAAGCAGGCACCCTACTGAGCAGAGAGCCCGATGTGGCGCTTGATCCCAGGACCCTGGGACCATGACCTGAGCCAAAGGCAGAGGCTTTAACCCACTGAGCCACCCAGGCGCCCCAAAGAGATATATCTTATAAAACAGAAAAATTTATATCAATTCCATACTTACATTCATTCAGTATTGCACAGAACAGATAATTTTTTTTATTTTATCAGCTACAATGGTTTCCCCCTCCACCTTCCCTGTAGGAGATACATTTGGTCATGGAGACGCTCAATGGGTACCTGAAACTCAGCGCAGTACTGGGTCTGACACAGATGACTGCTGAATGACACAGGTTTGAATGGCACGGGTCCACTTATACGTGGATTTTTTTCAATAAACACAGCACAGTACTGCAAACATATTTTCTCTTCCTTTTGATTTTCTTAAGCACACACTCTTTCCTCTAGCTTACTTTACTCCAAGAATACAACATATAATACATATAACATACAAAATATGTGTTAGTCAACCATTCACATTAAAGGTAAGGCTTCTAGTCCACAATAGGCTATTAGTAGTTAAGTTTTGGGGGATTCGAAAGTTATATGTGAATTTTCCACTGTGCGGAGGTTGGCGCCCAGGCCCCCACTGTTCAAAGGTCAACTATGTATGTTGTTTCTATACATACATGCGTATGATAGTTTCCTCTATAATTTAGACACAAGAAGAAATTAACAACAATAAAAGAACAATTATAACAATGTACTGTCATAAAAGGTACATGAATGTGCTCTCTCTCTTTCCAAATACCTTACTGTGCTGTGCTCACTCTTCTTGTAATGATGGGAGATGACAAAATGCTTACATGAGGAGACGGAGTGAAGTGAATCATGTAGCACGATATAGCGTTAGGCCACTACTGACCTTCTGAGAAAAGACCAGAAGGAGGATCACCAGCTTCCAGATCAGAGGTAACTGAAAGCACAGGAAACAAAACGACAGAAAGAGGAACTGCAGATGCCATGGGATGACTGTGAATCTGATCAGAGTAAAGAAGGCAAAGTTTCTCAAGTCACTTTATGAATCTAACACATCTCTGATTCTAAAGCTTTGCCGAAGTAGCACGCACATACACACAACCTAACAAGCCAATATGAACGTATTCAATAAAAATCATTAAGTCATTAACAAAGCAAATATAAAATGCACTCTTATTTAAAACACACTTTTTCTCAGGGTCCACAGTCTCTCATGGTTTGTCTCCACCTCTGATTTCCCCCATCTGAGAAACAAACCGACGGTTTCAGAGGGGAGGGGGGGGGGGTTGGGTGAGCCTCGAGTTGGGTATTAAGGAGGGCACATATTGAACGGAGCACTAGGTGTTATACGTAAACAATGAATCTTGGAACACCGAGAAGAAATAGAATAAATTAAAATGAAAAAAAAAACAAAACATATTTTAGGAGTGCCTGGGTAGCTCAGTCAGTTAAACATTTGCCTTCGGCTCAGGTCATGATCCCAGGGTCCTGGGATTGAGCCTCGTGTGTCAGGCTCCCTGCTCAGCGGGGAGTCTGCTTCTCCCTCTCCTTCTGTCCCTTCCCCACACTCATGCTCGCTCACTCTCTCTCCTTTCAAATACATAAATAAAATTTTTATAAATAAATAAATAAATAAAACAGACATTTTAAAAGAAGAGTCCTCCAAAACAAATTTTATTCCAGGAATTCAAGGTTTTTTTAATATGAAGACTCTCTTCCCACAGGAAACTACATGAATACCCACATAAATACCAAAAGATCAATGCTAATTGTTAGCCCTTACTATTCTCAAATAAAAACTACAATATTTTAGGTAAACTAGGGAAAGGACACAATATTACAATTTTTTACAGAACTAGAAAACTTAAAAAAAAGTATTAAAACTAAAAAGAGAGTTGACTAAGCTACATTTATATTATATAACATAAAATATGAATAGTTTCCCTGCATACCAGCAGTAACCAGATGGAGAACATAATGGGCAAAAATCCCATTTTTACTATCAAAAAAGGTATGTATGTACACATGTATATGTTTGCATGCACACACATGTGCCCATGTATGTGTGTGACACCTCAAAATAACACATACTCTCAGTCTTGATTTGGCTTCTTCTGCTTACTCTGTTTTTCATCCCCTTCCCTATAAACCTGACCTAACTAGGCTATCCCAACTTCCTATCAAAAGCCTATCCCAACTTCCAAATCAAGACCTTCCTCTGCAGGACATCACCTATATATTCACACATTTATTCCTTCCTGTTCTTCTCTGTTTCTGGTAATAGGATCCTTCCCCACAGCAGCTGAGGTCTGAGTCCACTGAGCAACCAGCTACGGTAAAACGAACTTTCTCAGCATTAACTGATACGCTTAGCAACCAACTCTACCACACCATCTCACCCCATCCTATTCTTCCCCGTGACCCCCATCCCATCATAAACTGAGGCTGCGACAATATGAGGCTACTACTACTACTACTACTACTACCCTGCAAGAGTGATTATTATCATAATAGAACCCATGAGGTGAATAGAATATAATTAAACCAAAAGACAAGCTTTTAAGAGCTGAGACGAGACAGTGTCTGGTCTATAGGGCCTTCCGGAGCTACCTGAGCCACCGCTGCACAAAAGGTCATAGGCCTGAATCAGCTATGCCACCTTGTGGCTGCTCTCTGCTACCACTGCACACTCTGGGGAAAAGGCAAGGACCTTCCCGTGTGGCAATGGTGACACCCAGAGCGCCAGTGACAACACAGGCAAGCTGCCTGAAGCCAGTGAGGAGGAGAGCTGAGGACAAATAGCACAGTCCGCCTGAGTAGTGACCAGTGGAGGTCACGCCCCCACAGTTGAGCCCCCTGGTGCCACTTTCCCCAAGACCATTCTCAGCTGCCAACTACTGCCCAACTACCACCCAGAGCCATTGTGCTCCATGAACCCTGGAACTTGGCTGCCATCTTGAAAAGAAAGAGGAAAAGAGAAAATTCTCAAGTGCATTCACAACTTCAACACTTGTTCAGAACTGACTGCGCTGAAGTTTTCTGCCACAGCAAAGAGTGGGAGCTTAAAAAAGAGAGAAGGTGAATTAACAGAAAAATAGTCACAGTTCTGTGCCTATGAAAACATCACTGGGAAGTACCTTATCCACTGCACCATTAAGTACAAGAACAAATCTCAATCGACATGAGGGCCAACCTTGTGATATCTCAAAGTCGCCTCAAAGGAATGTATTTTGGCCCAGATTGAGGAAAAACCACAGACATTTCTACCACAAGGAACAGCAGGAGAAACCACTGTATTATCTTTTACTGGCTGAGAGGAAAGGTGGGTGGGAGGAACCATCTTCGTGACCTACCATTGCATACATGATGCTCAAGTACAATTCTGAACCTTGGGATTACGATTTGCCGACCCTAGTGAAAAGCAAAACCTCAGCTTTGCACTTGCATTGGGAAAAACCAGATCTTCCCTGATATTTCTTTCTTTCCTGTGAGTTTCCTTTACTACATACACAAAACACGCTTCTGGTCATCAACTAAGTGGGAGGTTTTCCCCACAAAAAGCTATGTTTTCGACACAAGCTAGGCATCCTATGATTCAACCTATTTCTGACACTCTCTACCAAGACATGGCATCAGATTCTTTTTTTTTTAAGATTTTATTTGTTTATTTGACAGATAGAGATCACAAGTAGGCAGAGAGGCAGGCAGAGAGAGAGGAGGAAGCAGGATCCCTGCTGAGCAGAGAGCGTGGGGCTCGATCCCAGGACCCTGAGATCATGAGCTGAGCTGAAGGCAGAGGCTTAACCCACTGAGCCACCCAGGTGCCCCAATGGCATCAGATTCTAAAGGTAAGGGCTCAGTCCTAGAATATTGCTCCCTGCCCCCTACCACCTTCAGACACCCCTCAGAGGCCCAGATTGTTACCTGTGCTTCTGACCCAACAGCTATAGTTTGAAGGTTCTGATGACCCCCTCCTTGGACTTCAGACTACAGTTCAAAGCCCAGGTTGTCACTTCTACTTCTGACCAGCTATAAATCACAGGTTCCCATGACACCCTTCTCAGGTTTGAATCATTTCAAAGAGGGGCCCACGGAACTCACAAAAACAGTTTAGTTACATTTTCTGCTGTATTATAAAAGATGATAAAGCGATACAAATCCAGATGGTAGAGAAGTGTAGGGCAAGGAGTGTGGGACAGGGTGCGGAACTGTCATGGCCTCTCCTGGCGTGCCTCTCCCCCAGTACCTCCATGTGTTCACCAAGCCAGAAACTCTCTGAACCCTTTTGGAGGCTTCATCACATAGGCATGATCGATCATTAACTTTAAATTCAGCTCTTCTCCCTTCCCAAGAGAACAGGGGCAGGGCTGAAAATTCGAGCTCTAGTCATTGCTTGGTCTAGTGACCAGACCTCATGCAGAAACCCACCCCGAGTCACCTCATTAGGGCAAAAGACACTCCTAACACCCAGGAAATTACAACGGGTTCATGAGGGTTGTGTCAGGAGCCAGGGGCAGAGTCCAATGTATCTACTTCTGATTATAAGTTGCAGTACCACACACTGGTTACCCACATTTACAGATAAAGGAGATTCAAGAAGTTAGCAGTAACATTCTACACTAACATCTGGAAAACAGAGAAAAATCCAGGAGCTGGAAACTGGCCAGATGCCTCACAATCAGGATATTCTGCCTAAAGATTATGTCAGATCCCTCAGATTTTCCTTTCAGTCAGCCTCACATCCTTCCATTTGTTTGAATATTAAACCTCTGTGTGTCCCATATAAAACCAGTTCGCAATCTAGGTACTCAACTGCAAAGCTCCTCAAATTATTTCTTGTATTCAACAGATTCTAAGTATGGCTTTGTTAACTTTCTTTCCAGTCATCTTTAAATAAGTTTATGATAGCCACTTCTCTTCAAAAAAAAAAATCCAAATTTACCTCAAGAGAGTCAATAATAACATCTTAACAACCAAGTAACGAGGTGACCACCTAAGCTGTAGAAAGAGTTCCAAGAGGAGGCTAGAGTGTGGAATTAAATTAAACGTGACTAGCCAATATTCTACTTCGGTGGATTCTGTCCACCGAAGGCAGGTGGTTTATTATAACTTGGAGAGGACTCCTGGAAAGCTAACTCTTTCTCTGGGAGTTTTAACTCAAGAGAGAGAAATTTTGGACCATTTTTTCCTATTTATTCGACACACACTGCCAGGTAAATTGGACGCTTCACAGCTAGCTGAACCCAGGAAATCAAACAGCTGTTAGACTTGCTTCGTTCCCCAAAGTCATTCCGTTCCACTTGAACTTGTTCGGCTCCAGGAAGATCCGAGCTGTCCCAGACAGGGCCTGACAGATCCAGCCTCACCCCTGAAGTAGCTACATTCTGACAGCCATCCCCCCAAGAATAAGTCAGGTTCAAAGCTTCTAGCGAGCTGCAGAATCATTCTCCAACAATCCCGTGAAGGCGCCGAAAGACTCAGTGATGAACCTGGGCTGACTGGTGCTCTGAAAAGAGTCACCTGACCCAGAAGAGACAGAAATGCTCATAGACACCAGTCTCCCTACCCAGAGGAGTACCCTGGCACTGGGACATTTCTAGTAAAAAGGACGGCAGAAAAACACCACCAGTGTTTAAGGTCAGGGATGGTTCTAGTAAAATCACACATTATTTTTACAGAAATCACACGTTATTTTTACAGAAAGGCTCTGAAATTCGGTGTGCACGCCCCCACACAGCCTTTCAGTCCTCAGGCTCCCATTAATTAACAAGGTTAAGACAGCCCTGGCTGATTCTGAAATTTTGCGTATAAAATTAATTCCCTGTTGGGATTATATCCTGTGACTTACATTTAGAGCAAAGTATACTCTACACACACACACACACACACACACACACACACACAAAACCATATATTCTCTATCAGCCTAATCTTATGAAAATAAAAAATGCTCTTAAAAGAAGAATTCCTGAGCCCTGGATTAACTGATGAGTTCACACTAATAGTCTTAGCTTCCTCTCACCCATGACGGAGTTTTACATACATGGAGCATTTGTGTGTGAGCTTCAATGTTTAGGTCCACTGCTACTTACACTTGCCCACACCTAACCGACCTGATAAAGCAGTGCGAACTATTTGGTGACAGAGGAACCCAGTATGTGGCTCTGGAGAAACACAGCAGTTTGTGTTTTTGTTTTTGTTTTTCCAAACAGGCATATTATTAAAAAAAAAAAAAAATCACAAAACCTCAAACTTGCCAAAAACCTTTTGAGAGTCTTCAACAACCATTCCCAAGAGTGAATACAGACATAGCTTTGCTGTCTGAGTCTAGGTAGCTGTGCTGGAAATTGATGCCTCTCCTCAATTTATACTTCGTTTGTGCCATTTATTGATTGATTGATTGATTGGACGTATGACCTTGAATCTGTAATAGATCCTTTGAAATACCCTTCGGAGTACTGAGACACCTATGGTAATTCTGGCTTCCAGGACGGCCTAAGGAATTCAAAGAAGGTAGATCATAAAGAACCTACGTCTCCTGAGGAAGGACAGTCCAGAAGCCATACCACCACCCCCAAGGTGACAGTGGAAGTAGTGACAAGGTAGGGTGGAGGGGACCGCTCAAGTCAACCTCCTTGCTGGTGGTCCCTGCCCCACCTGTAACTACCAGCACATGACCCACACTTGACTCACCAGAGGAAGTCAACACCTCTCACCACCCACAGATCTCCTGTTCCACCTCATGATTCTTCCTCATGCTTCCATGCTTGTGTCTCCAGTCCACAACACTGTCTGCGCACACTTTACCTCAGTCCCTTGCTTCTGCCTGGCTAGTCACTTTTCCAGAACCTTTCAACTGCCAAGGGCAGGCCAGCCTAAGACATGACCAAAGCACCCAACCTCAGGTGATTTCTCAAGCCATCAAATGTATCAGTTTGTCAGGGCGTCAGAACCAAGTACCACAAACCAGTAGTGGCTAAAACAATGGATTTTTATTGTCTCACAGTGCTGGAGCCTAGAAATCGGAGATCAGAGTGACAGCAGGGCCACACTCCCTCCGAAAGTGGTACAGAAGGATCTGTATCAGGCCCATCTCCTAGCTCGTGATCATTCCTTGGCTTAACAGCAGCAGAATTCCTATCTTCTCCTGGTCCCTATGTGTCTATCTGACATGCAGCCCAAATTACCCCTTTTTATGAAAATACAGGCATACTAGGTAAGAGCCTACCCTAAAAATTTCATCTTAACTTGTTCGTCTACACAGACCCTATTTCCAACAAAGGACATAGTCACAGGTACTGGGGGTTCGGACTTCAATATCTGTTAGGGGAATACAATTCAAGCCATAAACTAAGTACAGGTGGATATACGTTTTCTACTTTTATCCCTGTCTTCTCTCTTTCTCTGCTCTTCTCCTTCCTTACTCCGGAACAATCATTATCAAGGACAATCTCTGAGAATAAGGTAAAAAATATTTGTTTTTGAAAAATGGAAAACTGTTAGTGGGACAATGGGAAACGTTTCCATTAGATCTGAAGATTAGTTAATAACTTGGAAACAGGGGCGCCTGGGTGACTCATATAGTTAAGTGTCTGCCTTTGGCTCAGGTCATGATTCCAGGATCCTGGGATCGGGTCCTGCATCAGGCTTCCTGCTCAGTGAGGAGCCTACTTCTCCCTCTGCCTCTCTCTCTCTGTCCCTCATGAATAAACAAACAAACAAAAAATCTTTAAAAAAAATAACGTGGAAACAATATTGACCTTCTGGTTTTAATAATGATACTACGGTGATGAAAATATTAAGATAAGGGATGTTTGGGTGGCTCACTTGGTTAACTGTCTGCCTTAACTTAAGGGGAAACTAAAAAAATAAAACGAAGATTAAGATAAAATAAGGGGAAACTGAGTGAAGGGCTTATGGGAACTCTGTACTATATTTTCAGCTTCTCTGTAAATTAAAAATTATTTCAGGGGCACCTGGGTGGCTCAGTGCGTTAAGCCTCTGCCTTCAGCTCAGGTCATGATCCCAGGGTCCTGGGATCGAGCCCCGCATCAGGCTCCCTGCTCGGCAGGGAGCCTGCTTCCCACCACCCCCCACCTCTGTCTGTCTCTCTGCCTACTCGTGATTTCTCTCTCTGTCAGATAAAGAAATAAAATCTTTAAAAAAAATTATTTCAAAATAAAAATTAAAGGGGCGCCTGGGTGGCTCAGTTGGTTAAGCATCTGCTTTCAAGTCAGGTCATGATCCCGGGTCCTGGGACTGAGCCCCATGTCGGGCTCCTTGTTCAGCAGGGAGCCTGCTTCTGCCTCTGACCCTCCCCCCTACTCTTGCTCTCCTTCACTCTCTCTCTCAAGTAAATAAATTCCTTAAAAAAAAAATTAAAATTAAAATTAAAGAAAAATCATGTGAATCCAAATCCAGGAATTTGGTAGTTACTCAAATTGTACTGCTTCATGATTTTGAAGGACAAGCTAATTGAGATGAGCAAATTTTGGTTGAGTATAATCTTTTCTGCATGAACCACTTTTTGCATAAGAAGATACACACACACACACATATTTTATAGAAAAAAACTAAGTACAGAGCAACTCACCCATTGCTTATATTGATTTAAATCCAAATGATTTTAACAGCAACTTAAAAATAGTAAGTGAACTTTGAGTAAGCCCCAGTTACATACCTATAGAGACATACACCTACAGTTATCCAATCTTCCTTGGCCAACCAGCTCTACACCCTAGAAGAGTGGTTAACATTAAATTTGTAATTGTTCAAGGTTTAAATAAAATTATTAAACTGTACATATAGTTGTTCAAATATGTAATTCTTTTCTAGATAATATTGCAAAACCTTGTATTCCAAGCCCATAAGAGCATTGGGGGAAAAAGCCAGGGAGTAGATGACAATCAAAATGAGGTCTTCGGTTCCTGAGACCCCCAACATAATGCCACTTACGCTACAAGGTCCCAACATCTTGTCCTACAGGATGGATCTCAAATTACTCACCAATACTACTTTGTAGCAGCTGCATTTTTTCACTGTTACCATTCTGACCTCACTCTGTTCTGGAGTCAGACAGCCTAAATGCAAATCCCTACTCTAGGACAAAGAGTTCCAATCTAGGAAAGTCATTTTTCCTCCCTGAACCTCGGTTTCTGCATCTGCAATGATATTCCTCTAATCCTGGCTTGACTCTTGAGTAGGCGTGTGATCCTGACCCATCACCTCACATCCCCTGTGTAAGGCTGTGAGGACTGAGACCCACATGAACAGCACTTAGCGCAATGCTTGGCACTCAGCAAGCCCCGTACACACATTAGCAGCGATTCTGATGACGATGACAATTATTATTCACTAGCCTGTGAGAGGGCCCAACAGGGCCACTAGTGGGGTTGTTGGCATTTGTCGCTGCTCCGGGGCTCTTTCAGGCAGCATACGGACGCCTGAGTTGGAAGGATGGTTTCTCTCTTCTCACACAGGAAATACAACCACGGCTTAAGAAGGCAAATGCCATCTGGTTCTTTTGATGTCTTTGGACCTCTTCCCTGAGTGACTGGAAAATGGCCCCCGGGCCTCTGCTGTTAAAGTTGGGCCTCAGACCAGCAGCATCACTACCGTCAGAGCTAGTTAGAGATGATTTCCCTGGATTCTACTCAAGACATGGTAAAGCAGAATTTGCAGCTTCGCTGGCTCCCCAGGTAACTCACATCCCCAATCCAGCAGGAGGAGAGAACATGGTCTGGAACTCTCTCTGGGTCCTCTGAGCGATATAAGCCAGTGTTGGGTATTTAAGATACCTTCCCCAACCCTGCACAGCAATCTAGCCATCCCAGCCAGCTTCCTTAGATGTCAGAGTGCAGCCCCACGCTCTCTGGCCTCCTGGAACCCACCTGCAACCACTTCTGATTTCCAGATTACAGTGGATTCCTTTTATCTTCATTTCAGTGTCTTGGCAATTATATTCCTACTAGGGGCTAAGATTTCTAACCTATAAATCAAGTTTATGCTCCTCACCCACTCTAAGCAGTTCAGCGTTTTAAGTAAACTTGGTGAACAATTCCACGGCTTCATCTAAACACCACACACAAAGCCCGGAACTAATAAACTATTGAAGAAAAATGTCATATTTCTACCCTGAAAAATGTCCTTAATGTACTTTCAGATATTACAATCTACCCAGGCATACTTTATTAATACCTGCATCGTTAATATAAAAATAAATGCTTTGTGTTATAGCTCCCCAAAACAATCTTCCACAACCTAAATCATTTAAATACCTATTAAGTCTAAATGCATTTCCACTTTTGCAATGTGTTTTTTGACTATACACCTCATAATGATTTTCACTGCAGATGTATATAATAATGTAGTTGAATTGGAATGTTAGATATAATAGTTTAATATCTAAGCCACGCTTACTGAAAGAAGCTTCATAATAAAGACTTGCTTCTGCATATATCCATCAGACAGCAAGCAATAGTATTTTTCCCTACCCTTTCTACTCCTGTCAAGTATGTTCATTGCAAGAAAGGGCAAGGCATTAGAAGAGATTGCTTATATTCGTTTTAATAAAGTAGAATAAATAAAGACAAAATCCACTATGTTTCACTGACAGCCGACTCTTATCCGGAAAGGTTACCGAAAGCTCAAAGACAATTTCAAGGATGTTCTGCTGCAGCGGCATGAAAACTTTAGGCCAATGGAATTGTTATCATCATCCTACGTGCTCTCCTTCCCCCGTGTGTACGTATCAGCTCTGCAGCCACACTGACCTACCACGGAGAGTGGCAAGAGAAAAACACAACGCAACAGCCTTTCCGGGTCCTACAGCCTGAGGCCAAATGGTCTCCACTGAAATGCCAATGTCAAACCAACAACTTGAGAGAGAGAACGAGAAAATGAATGTATAGAGCCAAAAATGTACCTTCTCTTCTGACTCACGATTATGGAGATCAATTAGGAGGGCGGGGATGTCTCTTTCCTCCCTTCAAAGCACTAAGCCAGGCAGGGAGGAGCCAGAGGTGTGGGAGGAGACGGGAGTGGACAAGGGGGGCTTTCCTCTTCTGAGTTACTAATCCCTTCAAGGGGTAAATAAACACACCCGTAAGCTTGAAATGACCTCTGATTTATTTTTAACCTAGACAACAGAGACAATGTGTGAAAAATCTACAAATGGAAATGTTCAGAGTCCATGGGGTAAGAATAAAAGAAAAATGTCAGAGTTCTAAAGGTCAGGTGCAGCAAATTTAGAGAAAGTCTTAGAACATCCGCTGTGATGTTCTGGTCTGTCCATGGTGTTCATGAATCAAACTGGTTACATTTGGGTCTGGCACATCATCCTGTACCTGGCTCGACTCCTCACGGGGTGGTCCAGGTGAGGAAATTTTTCATTTTGTCTCACCCTCTTCTTCGCCAGCCAAATAAATCCTTTTTTCTCAATTACAACAATCTCTACGTGTTTTATCAACAAGTATATTTACTACCTCTGTTTTTAGTACTTTGGTTACTCTCTCCTAACTTCCTAAATCATTCAAAATATTTTGATAAGTAACAGTTCCTGATGGGCTGTACTACTGATCTGTTGTACATGAACAAAATTTATTTTTTTTTTAATTCTACGCCTCCTCCTTTTACCTAAAGAATCAGTTACACAGTGGTTCTAAACTGAAGAGCCCATCCAAAACAAGCCTATGTTTTTCACTGACATTCTGGCCAGGTCAACTGAATTGAAGCAGTATGTTTTTAAATATATTGAGCGCCAAGAGCTTGGTTAATAGAGCTGAGCAACCTAGGTCCCCACCTTGAAGATGACCATGGTCTATATCCTTCTCTGGTAACTGCAAAAAGAAAAATGGCCATCATCAAAAAATTAACTGGACTCACAATTCTAGCAAAACTTTCCACTGAACATCTTTATAGCCAAAAAGAATTACAACCTTAAAGTAAATTAATCAACATATAAAATAAAATAAAGAGCTAAAAACTTTCCTCTGTTTCATTTCTGGTTAGATTTTTAAACATTGGGAAAATAATAATCAAATTTTATGTTACCTCTGTACACCCCACAGAATCCGGTACAGTGGTAGTCACATAATGAAATTGGGCAATTAATTTTAAATTAAGAAGAATTATCAGGGTACTTTGCAGTTTCAAGCAGAGGGAAAGAAGAGTATCTGAAGTCATTTTCTGCCAGCAAATAATAGCATTCTCTTAGCCTCGCAGGAGGAAAATGTGAGTGTGGCAGGCAAGAGGGAAGAGTAGTCAAACAGGCAGGCTTGTGTCCAGTGGAAAATTTTCTGGATGTTGAAACATCTAAATAGATAAAAGTGGTTGCCTTCCATTTTTGTGGGGGATCATTTAAGCTTACCATAAAAATGTTTATCTGAATATACATCTCCTTTACGTTATTGGCTTCTCTACACTAACTCTGTGTTTGTTCAGATAAAGATGAGCTTCATAAATGGCTAAGAGAAAAGCCTCTTAAAAGTCAACTAGGAAAAACACAGCCTACCTCCTGAAGGATAAGGAAACTCACACAGATCTGCTTCCTATTGAGAGAAAAATGCCTCCTCGTCTACCCAACCCTGATTTAGACCTGACTGGATTCTTCTTGGGATGAATATTTCAGACCCAAACTCACTATTAGCAAGAGTTGCAGTGTGCAATGGATGCTATAAATGAATCACCAAGAGGGTAATAACAACTTAAGACTTGTAAGACAACGTTCCAAAGCATATGACCTGAAGGCTCGAGCAAAAATCTCCTTTTGCGGGGCGCCTGGGTGGCTCAGTGGGTTGATCCTATGCCTTTGGCTTGGGTCATGGTCTCAGGGTCCTGGGATCGAGCCCCACATCGGGCTCTCTGCTCGGCGGGGGGCCTGCTTCCTCCTCTCTGCCTGTGTCTCTGCCTACTTGTGATCTCTGTCTGTCAAATAAATAAATAAAATCTTTAAAAAAAAAAATCTCCTTTTGCTGTAGTACAAACTGGCACCAGAGTGATGAAAGGCAAAGCTCTCCACATCCCTCTGGACAGCTCTCCCAGGAGTGAGTTGTGATGACGCTAATTCTCACTGCTTCTCCTGACTGTTCGGTTTCTAATACCTAACACTTTCAAATGCGACTCATGAAATAGAAAGGCCGTCCTGGGGACGTCCAGTCTGCTCTTCCTTAGCTCTTACCAATTCACACTTTTTCAGCAGAATTAAGTCCAGAGTAGCAGCTCCCCCTCAAGACTGTCTCTAACTTACGCAAAGGATGTTACAAACAGAAGCACTACTTTACACAAAATGGACTTAAATACCATTTCTGTAGATGTGGGGTCAGGAAAATTGGACAACCGTCTGGTTTTTGTTTTTTATTGGAACACGGGGATGTGATGTATGTGGCTGTGTTCATGCTTCACGGGCAGAGTTGAGTAGGTGCCACAGAAATTGTAGGGATCTCCAAGCTGGGGATATGTAGTATCTAGCCTTTCAGAGGAAAAGTTTGGTAACCCTGCTCTAGCTAATGAAGGTGTTATCACTGCTAAGCCCTGATCTGTGCCAATTACCTTACAGAAAGACTGTCTGATTTCATGGAAGAAGTAGACAAATGGCTAAGAAACAGAAGGAAAGGTGCCCATCATTCTCCACCAGGGAAATGCAAACTCAAACCACGATTTACATGACTTCACACCCATTAGAATGGTTGAAATTAAGAAAACTGATTATCCCAAGTTTTGATAAAGATGGGGAGGAACTGAAACTCTTGGATACTACCGCTGGGTACGTACAATGGCCCAACCCTTCTGGAAAAATAGTTTGGTATTTTCTTGTAGAGTTAAATATACCTTTCTCTCGGACTCAGAAATTCCACTTCTAGATATTTATCCTAGAGAAATGAAAAATGTATGTCCACAAAAAGCCTTGGACATGAATGTTCATGGCAGCTTTACTCATAATAACCACAACCTAGAAACAAACTACATGTCCATCAAATGACAATCAGATAAACAAATTGTAGCATATCCATACCATGGCACACTCCTCAGCATTAAAGAAGAATAAACTATTTGGGAAAGAGGGAAAATTCTTTAATGACAGTGAAATTTTATTCATAGATAGAAAATTATTTTTCAATGATTACTGTTTTTTTTAAAGATTTTATTTATTTATTTATTTGTCAGAGAGAGAGAGTGAGCGAGTGAGCACACAGACAGAGTAGCAGAGGGAGAAGCAGGCTCCCTGCTGAACAAGGAGCCCGATGTGGGACTCGATCCCAGGATGCTGGGATCATGACCTGAGCCGAAGGCAGCCGCTTAACCAACTGAGCTGCCCAGGCATCCCAATGTTTACTATTTTTTAATATAGTGATTCAACTGTTCCATACACCACCAGGAGCTCATGAGGACAGGTGCACTCGTTCTTTCCCATCACTTATATCCCCCAACCCTCACCCCCTCCCACTACCCCCTGGCAACCATCACTTTGCACTCTAGAGTTAAGAGTCTGTTTCTTGGTTTGTTTCTCTCTTTCTTTATAAAAGAATTGACTATTAGTGTTCCCGGGACCTCAGGCAGTTAAGTGTCTGCCTCCAGCTCAGGTCATGGTCTGAAGGTCCTGGGATAGAGTCCTGCATCGGGCTCCTTGCTCAGTGCGGAGTCTGTTTCTCCCTCTGCCCCCTCAACCCCACTTGTGTACTTGTGCAGGCACATATGGACTCTCGTGCATGTGCAAGAATAAATAAATCTTTAAAAAAAAAAAGAATCGGGGCACCTGGGTGGCTCAGTGGGTTAAGCCTCTGTCTTTGGCTCAGGTCATGATTCCGGCGTTCTGGGATCAAGCCCCGTGTCAGGATCTCTGCTCAGTGGGGAATCTGCTTTCCTCTCTCTTTGCCTACTTGTGATCTCTCTCTCTGTCAAATAAACAAATAAAACCTTTAAAAAATTTTTTTAAATAAAAATTAAAACAAAATTAAACAAAAGAATCAACCGTTGATATATACTGCAATATATGCAAAGCTCAAAAAAAAAAAAATGTTGGCTAAAAGAAGCCAGATAGGTTCTCAAGTGGGATTTGAATTGCAAAGAGCACGAGCTTATGGAGGCAGGTGAGAAATTTCCTCTACTGTTACTGCGGTCAGGGTAACCTAAGTGCATCATTTGCCAAACCTCATCAAAAGGTAAGCAACATTAATCTACCTTCTGTAAATTATACCTTAATAAAATTGATTTTTACAAAACTACTATTCCATAACCTTTCGTGACCCAGATCACCAATTCCAAATTTGCCAAATTACTTTGATCTTCTCTCTCTTCAGTCTCGTCTAGCAGTTCTCCATTATGTTCCCACCCTGACGTCCCTCCAATTCCAACAAGTCCACAGTACGATGTATCTTTTAAACATATGACTATTTCTTTTACATTCCTGTTGGAGATCAGACTCACAAGAATTCCACAGCACCTTAAAGGTCTTCAAATCTAACGGCCTAATCCTAAATGCTCTCATAATGTAGAACCGGCCCTGTTCATCATTTGATTACTCCAGAATCTGCCTACCTCTAATTCCAACCCCTGGTTCCGATCCTGCCTTTTGGGGCCGTACGCAGCAGGCTTAATTACTCTTCCACTCGGCAGCCCAACAAGCATGTGACACGCATGGATGCAAAACTGACCATGTCTCCCTCAATCCTTACCATCTCCAAGTTGGACGTCCTCAACCGTTTCTTCTGAAAAAAGCTCTAACTCTCCAGTGTTCAATACTGGTGGAGTTCTTTATATCCTGTATTAAAATTTGTGTCCACGCTCCTTAATTATGCAACCGAGTGGGATTCCCTTGTTAGCCCAGAGGGCAAGACTCTTAACTAGTGTGTAAAAATGTATAGGAGAAACCACTTTTGCCTACCAGAACTCTCCCTAACAACTGACACTGCCCCCCACATGTAACATTTGAGCAGAAACTATAGTGCTAGACACAGGGCAGAGAGTTTCGTATTCCACAGAAGTCAAACTAGAAAAATCTTAAAAATACACGTTCCAACACTTTGATTTGATACCTGTCAAAGGTTCTCCAAGCTTATGAGACAGAAAACTGGCTAGTTTGTAAAAAAAAAAAGACAAAAGTGAGAAGAATACAGAACGTGACGGACTGGGTCTCCTGGGTTTGGTTTGGGCTCCTGAGTAAGATGAAGCCATTATGGAACTGAGTGCGACAAAGAAAGGGCTACCACCTGGAAGAGAGAAACTAATTTCTCCCATTTTTTCCCTAAGGCCAGAGTTGTATAGTCCCATCAGACACTAGGCTAGTTTGACCAGTATTCGCTCACAACAAATAGACTCACAATAGAGACCGTGTCCTAAAAAACAAACAAAAGGGCAGCAGTTCAAAATAGCTCTCAGTCCTACCCTCAGTCACTGCAAACAAGGGCTAAAAGAATGCAATCAGAGCATTTTCAGAGTGTAAATTGTCACCCACAGCCGAGGACTCAGAATTCCAATCTGCTTTGTGTTCTCACTCCCCGTCATATAAATGAGCTTACCCCAGGATCTCGCTAGGTTGTGGGCTTTCAGGAAACTGCTTTTGCTTGCAATTGATAGGATTTGTCCCTTTTTTCAAAGGAAGAAAAAAATGCATTAAAGATTTTGTTCTTTATGGTTTCCCAAACAACATGAGCTCAGCAAACAGATTGAGTTTTAAAAGTAACTTATCAACATTGACAGCGGCCTCTTAAGAACAGCTGTTGCCTCGCAGACTACAGTGTGAACATACCCCTGAATTTAGAAACAATTCTGCTTAGAAGGAATATTGCACATTTAGCACCCTCCCCTTAATTACCAAAGACATTTGCATGAAAGCCCAATCTTTGTTTGGCAACTTCACCTTATTATTTTTTCTAGGTTTTAAAATTTAAGTCCTGAAAGGTGTCATTCCGTAATGAGGCGTTGTGCTTGCAAAGGAAGAGTCACCTCCCCCGCCCAGGCCTCCGTCTCGCAGCCAGATTCGCCTCGGAGAAGCGCTTTTTCCTTTCTTTTACCCCAGCATTGGCCGACTGTCAAAACGAGTTCTTCTGCAATCCTAATTGCGAGCTGCAAGGTCGTGTGAGTCTTGGCTCTAGCAGTAGAAAATGAATTTATGAAGAAAGAGCCTATTCTTCCTTCTTTTAATGTTCGAGATGCTAAGGAGCATTTGCATAATATGTGTTTGGCAATTTTTGTAAAATGCCACGCCACACTTTTACAGCTGACATTAGTCTTAGGGTACTGGGTGCATAAGCTTCTGTATCATAATGGGTGAGCGGAGACAGGTGAGGGAGAGAGGGAGAGAAGAGCAAAATAAAAGAAAATATTGACGCAATAAACACTAAAATCCTCTCTCTCTTTCAAACTAATAGTTTATATAACACAGAATGGTTTCTCTAAACTATTCGCCTCCTCCGTGTCTTTGAATAAATTCTTACTGATCTTCTGGAGCTCACCGTTCAATTGAGCTAAGTTAATATTCACAAATGATTGTTTCAAAGCCTCACAAAATTTGATCATTTCCTCTGTTAATGTACTGCATGTGCACAAAAAGAGAACGGCCCAAGTGTCTCTTTTAACCTTTCAATTTATTATGAACTACTTCATAAGTAACTATCATTCTGAGGCAAAGAGAAATAATTAAGAACATAATTAAGACTGGTATGGAGGGTCCTTAAGTTGGCAGAGCAGTGAATGTACTTCACCCTTCCTCAAGAGGACATGACAGCTTCGTCGGGAATAGCCTCACGTAGATCACTATCATGGAAGGAAAAGAGAGGCTCAGGGTGCCTCAAATCACTCACTCTTTTCTTCAGCCTTGAGTTTACCTTCAGTAGCAGGACACCCCCCCCCCCCAATTGGTAACGGACTAGTGGGGCAGAAACAAATAAACAAGACTTAGGTCATTTTGAGTGTGACGTGCAGAAATCAAGATTATTTTCTGTATTAAAAAAAATCAGGTAAGCTGGCACAGCTTGTGCAAAAACACAAACGCAGAAAAAATGCATCGCACCCATATAGCATGGCTTCACGCGTGGTTTTCCTTTGATCCTTCTTGCTTACCTGTACCTTCTCAAAACTGTGACATAGATACTGACCGAATCAGGAGGGGCTAGATCCTGCTTATGGTAACAAGCTCCCAAATCTCTGTAGTTTAGCCTAACAAAAGCTTCTTGCTCCCTTCCTGGTCACTCAGGAACTTGGCAGATGAAGGTATGGTTTGAAACAGCTCTTCGACAACTAGAGCAGCAGTGGGCGGGAAACACAGATCTTGCATTGTCTCATCAACTACGACTTGGCAATGATACATGGATTTTTCCACTCCCATTTCATAGGCCAAAGCAAGTCACATGGCCACACTTACTGTCAAGAAAATGGGAAGAGCAATCCTATTATCTATGCAGAGAGCAGAAAGCCAGAAATATTAACACTAAGAAAAAAGCATTAATGTCTGCTAATATTACTTAATACCTACTAATTATATTTTGGCAAATACTATTTTTATCTTTTTATGGAAACATGTATTTTACCATATTTTTATAGAATTGAGACTACGGTACACACTATTTTATCATCTATTTTATCACACTATTTTATCATCTGATTTTTCTAACATATCAAACATTGATTACATAGTCTAGGATGCATTATTAAAACCTATGCATGGCTCATATTTTATTTAAACAGCTCTCAACTTTGGAATTTTGCCTCTAATTAGGCTGAAAGGAAAACTATAGGAATAATAAATTAGAAGGCCCAAAAGAAAGTATATGTAGGAGAGAAGCAACCTGAACGTAGATTAGGCCTCAAGTCTGCAATAGGAGATCAGGAAAGAGCAAATCAGGCCTGAGGAAGCAGTCATACTAACACTTTAATGGAGCCCGAGATGGCTCTCCATACGCTAGTCTCTAGACACTCTATACACCTAGATTGACAATAGTAATTAACAGAGAAGAAACTTGCCCTTTATATACAGCTCAACAACACTAGCAAAAAGAAGTGTGGACTGATTGGAATTTGAATGACTGATACTCTACACTGGTAATACATTTACACTAACAACTGGAGGTCAGGGGTACATGGGTGGCTCAGTCCTCGAGCAGCTGCTTTCTTCTACAGACCTAAACCAAAGGAAGATGCTTAACCAACTGAGCCACCCAGGCGCCCCTGTGTGTAACTTCTGACTCCTCAAAAACTATTAATAGCTTATTGTTCATTGGAAGCCTTACTGATCACCTAAACAGTCAGTTAACACATGGTCTGTAAGCTTTATATATTATATACTGTATTCTTATAATAAAGTAAGCTAGAGAAAAGAAAATGTTAAGAAAATCATAAGGGAGAGAAAATACATTTACAGTACTGCACTAGATTTACTGAAAAAGATCCAAGGGTGTGTTCAAGGGTCAACTGTGTTTATTACAACTCAGCTTTACTAGATGAAGGACATACAGGGGAAGTGAAAGATATGTCTGTAAGTATACCCGTGCGGACAGAAGTAGCATATGCAAGCCTCTAAAGAATCTATTAATTTCACTGTATAACTCACTCTAAGAGCCAACGAAAGAGCAAAGGAAGAGTTGATTATGAATTAAAATACTAGGAAAGACTTATTTCGAAAAGCACCATTCTGAATGATAAGCAGTCGTCAGTTTAAACGCACGGATGTTTAGGGCAGGAGAGGTTGCCAGTACACAATCATTGCAGAAACCACTGCAAAGTGCAAGAAGGGGGAGAGAGACCTGCTGATCTCAGATGGAGGGTTCTGGAAAATGCAACTGGGCAGGGTAAGATCAAAGGATGGAGACCTTTGAAAAGCAGGAGAGAACTTTTGGGAGGTCCTCTAAAAGGAAGCCATTACAGGTTCTCAAGAAAAGAGAAGGTTATAAGGGAAATGATGTCTTAATTGTTGTAGTCAGGTGGTAATAAGTATGACTGGTGGAATCCCCAATCCCTCCCCTCAAGCAACCTTCACACACACATACATATACATAAAACATATACAGGTCAAAGGTTACATCCTCCATTCTCCAGGCTCCCACAGGACTTCAGTTATCAAAGAACAGTAAACATAATGAATAACAAGCTTAGGACTATTATCTATACAATCCTCACATCTGTCTCTACCACTTCATATCGCATCTCAAAGGCAGGAATCCTGTCTTCTAGATCTTTATATACCCATTCCCAACACAGTATCTGCCACATAGATAGCAAGATCTGAACCCAGAATGGAAGAGACCAGGGGAAGGAGGATCACATACATCCTCCCTTTAAGCATACCAAGAGATTAAAACAGGATCTGACTTACAAAAGAACTAAAATATTAATTCCCTCTTTCCATGTGTCATTTGCCCTCTCCGTGGCCTTTCAGAGTCGAGCTCCAACCCTCTTCACCCTGTCTGAGCCTCAGAGAGATCATTTGTATGTACCCCATCAACAGGATTCTCTTTCAACGGAGCTCTGCCAAATGGGTACCCCGTGATAAGATTAAAAGGAAAGAGAAGCATGAGGTCAAGGTATTCATACAGGAAATACATATGTATAAATTAAATCTGCATGTATAAACTTGAAGCCCCAAGGTCGGTGTGGCCTGGTCATATCACTTAACCAAAGGTCACTGCACTTCCTAAGGTTACCTGTACTACAGAACGAGCCATCCTTGGGGACCGAGTCCATCCTTCTCTTGTCCTTTTATACTGAGGAATGGTAAAACCTCAGCTGTGCAATCTCCCTTCCACTCCCACCCCGCTACCCAGACACACTTTTCAAAAATAACCCCTTCCTAAATAAACCCTCTTAATTCAAATGATCTTCCTCTAAGTGTGCCATTTGTTTGCTGTGGAGCCCTTGACTGATTTACTTTATTTTATTTTTGCTAATGCAAGAAAAGGCAAGAGACGCCAGTCAGCAAGGAAAGACATTTTCATGAACACTCTTTTTAGAGTTTCGTCAAATTTCACATCTAGAATTGGATGAAACATTAGTGAATTAGTTTATCACTTCCTGTAACGTTCTCCACAGATGGGAAACTAAATCACAGTATATTGATGAGATTCACAACAATAATTTTTTAAATTTAAAATAAACAGTGGGAAGTGGGAAACAGCTCCAAACATTGATGGGAAATGGAAGAATTTTTATTTTTTATACTTTGGCCTCATTTGAAACACAAAGCCATTGACCCTTGTACCTTCTCCCAATCATTAGCCCTCCTGCCTTTTTTTTTTTTTTTTCCATCCTCGTTCTGGTGAAGAGAGAATCCACAATTAGCATTTTTTTTTAAAGATTTTATTTATTTATTTGACATAGAGAGATCACAAGTAGACAGAGAGGCAGGCAGAGAGAGAGAGAGGGAAGCAGGCTCCCTGGGAGCCCGATGCGGGACTTGATCCCAGGACCCTGAGATCATGACCTGAGCCGAAGGCAGCGGCTTAACCTACTGAGCCACCCAGGCGCCCCACAATTAGCATTTTTTAAAAAGGCAAATATTCTAAACTCCATTACCCATCTGTCTTTTCATCATAGCCATCCAAGTAAACCCTCAAGCTGGATGAAACCAAGTATTTGCTTCCTCCAGCCCTGGACCAGGTCTGGTGGGTGGGTCACACAACGTGGCAAGGTTTCTCTCAAAAAATTCACAACAGCAGCTTCAGTTGGAACCTCCATAATTATCAGAAACCCTCTCCTGTTTCTCTGCTCATCTTCCATTGTCAACGAAAGTTTTTCAAACTCTCCATGTTCCTCAAACCTGTGATCCCTGCCTTTCCTTCCAATCTTAAGAGAGGACCCTGCCTGATAATTCATATTAAATGCTGAGGTTATCAACCAAACTAAATGCAACAATCTACCACAGCCTCACACTGTCAACCACCTCTCCTCCTGTTTCCAAAGAAAAAGGCAGCCATGCCACCTACAGATGATACCTCACCCCCTTCCTCATCTTCAGGAATGTCACACCCACAGAAAACTCTCCTCTGTATGCTTATCATTCCCTATTAAAAAAAGATCCTCATCCTTGGGATTTAAACACTCATTTACCTCACCCATCTCTTATAAGTATTTCACACACTTGTAATTATTCATGATAATCCCATCTCTCTCCAGTCACGCCTTATCTTTAAAGAAGGATGCATTGTGGGGCTCTAGGATCTTTAATTTGCCAAAAACAAGTGACATTTCATCCCCTGTATGTTTGACCTTTGGCATGCCTGACAACTGTATTAAAAATGGCTGGAGGTATGCAACCTTAGAAATGTCACGGAAAGCCAACTTAAATTCCTGTGTACGTGAAAAGAGGTGAAGGTGGTGGGATCTGGGAAAGAGGCAAAACCTAGGAGCTGAGAAACATGGGTGTGAGCCCAGTGAAAGGTATCTTTGAAAGGAGACAAAGAAAAGAAGTCCCTGGAGACAGTTCCCCTAAGAGAATGACCAAAAAAAAAAAAAAAAAAAAAAAAAAGACAGATAAAAGGACCAAAGGGGTAGAGTGCTGAGATCATCCGAGAAACACGTGGAAAAAGAGACTGCAGAGGTATGTAGAAACCATACCACACAGGAATTATGGGCAGCATTTTAAAAAAGCAAAACCGGGGCGCCTGGGTGGCTCAGTGGGTTAAGCCGCTGCCTTCGGCTCAGGTCATGATCTCAGGGTCCTGGGATCGAGTCCCGCATCGGGCTCTCTGCTCAGCAGGGAGCCTGCTTCCCTATCTCTCTCTCTCTGCCTGCCTCTCCATTTACTTGTAATTTCTCTCTATCAAATTAATAAATAAAATCTTAAAAAAATAAAAAATAAAAAATAAATAAAAAAGCAAAACCAAACAAAAACAAAAAAAGAAACCTTTACCTCTACCCTGAAAGAACTAAGAAATTATCAAAGAATTTTGGGCAGAGAGTTGATCTATCATCTTTGATACTTGAAAAAAAAATACAAAGTCAGAATGTGAAACACAAATTGAAGAAAAACAAATTGCTACCTGGGATGAAGAAAAGTGGACAAACTCAAAAGATTCTGGGAAAACAAAACCAGTAAGGCTCGGTGAAGGATTAGATATGGAGCTGAGAAGGAGAGGAAGATATAAGTATGACTCTGGGTTTCTAACTTGAAGAAGTGAAGTCAGGTGACCTAAAATAAAAACAGAATCGAAAGAAAGATTGGAAATTTGAATTTGGTTGGATGTTAGGTATGTGCAGTGTCTCTGAATCATTGTTGGAGAGCAAAGCTTTTCCTTCCACTCTTCTAGATTCTGTGACTGGTCAAACAAGCAAAATGCCCTAGGACTTATTAACAGGAGCAAAGAAAATTTGATTTCATACATACAAGAACCCCAAAGATCAGAGACTCCAAAGGCAGCCAACTAATTGAGGCTTATATAACATCCTGAGCTAAGGAAAGGGGCAGAGGCCTGAGAATATGAAGGAGAGAAGGCCATTCACAAGAAGGTAGAGCAGATGTATGGAAAACAAAGGTGGTCCTTTGCAGTGTCTGAGGTAAAAAAAATTACCTCTGATAATAGTTCTTTTTCTGGTACCAGCCCCCATTCCAATGTACTTTTAGGCAGTTGAGGGGGAGATAAAGAGCTTTTCCTGAATCTGCTGTGTCCTGATGGCCTTTATCTCAAAATAAGCCTCATGCCAAAGTGGCATGTTTGGGGGGTGGTATATTCCACTCCCCTTCATCATCAAGAAAATGTTAAGTACTTAGGTAGACATAATGGTTTGTATTTCAGAGGGGGCTTCTGGGCTATAGTTTAGGTTTCTAAGTGATCTATATTGAGGATAAACTTGAAGCCACAAGCTTAGAATAGATCATAAAGGGAGAGCATAGCAGGAGCAGAGGAAATGACCCAGATTCCATTAAATAACTTCAATGTTTAAAATCCAAAGAAGAGGATGAAGTGCAGAGAGAGAGAAAAGTGACCAAGAAGATGTCAAGAACCGAAGCCAAGAGAAGAGATGGTTTCAAGAAGTGTTTACTTCTAAGAGGTCAAGTAAAATGAGAACTGGAACATATCAGTTGGATTTAACAACCTGTTTTTAAGGAATGTTCTGTTCCCAGAAACCTAAAAATATTATAAAAGCACTAATTACATTTTGTCTCTTGGACACAATCTTCTCACATATTATATATATTCTTTAGTCGTATTCTTTTTCTTCAGATAGCCTGCTGGCCTAGATCCATGAGCAAGTATTGAGGGTAAACAATCACCATCTTCAGCACATTTCCAGTGTTGCCTCAATTATACTAAGTTCATGAGACCAAAGCATCTTATGAACATTATTAGCATATTTTGTGTTTTTCAAATTTTATTCTCATTTTAAAATATAAGTAGCAAAAATGCAATGAAGAATAATATTCAAACAACTGCTGAAAACAGCAAAGATGGTGTGATGCCAATGGCTGCCTTGAAAGCCAAATCTTCATTCAGTAGCCTTAAACATTTGTTCTTTAATTCACATATTTAAGTATGAATTTAATTATCAAAATATGGTGAGGTGGTCAATATCCGATGTATAAGAGGCCACTGATTAAAGTCTTATGTCTAAAAGTTGAGGTTTACCTGTATCCTATACATAAAATTTAAATTCACTGAAATGTCTTCAAAGAGGAATTTTTTTAAAAAGATTTTTTAAAAATTTATTTATTTGACAGACAAAGGTCACAAGTAGGCAGAGAGAGAGAGAGGGAAGCAGGCTCCCTGCGGAGCAGAGAGCCCGATGCAGGGCTCGATCCCAGGACCCTGGGATCATGACCTAAGCCAAAGGCAGAGGCTTAACCCACTGAGCCACCCAGGCGCCCCCAAAGAGGAATTTAAAGAAAAAAAGAATTCAAACATTTTCAATTCTGACTTTAATGTTAAACTGATTAGCATGCACCTCTTCTTTCCTATACCATATTCATGGTACTAATCATGAATCCCTTTATTATACATAAAGAAATAATATTCAACATAAGGATATGGCTTGGGATACAACTTTAGGTGTGTACAGAAATGGAGAGGTAGGTTTTGGGTATACTTTCTTATCTGTAAGAACTAGAAAAGATACAAATGCAGGGACAAACACACTTTTACAATTCAAAAATACAAATGTATTGATCAACATGTAAAAGTTCTTAATTTTTTTTCAGGGTGGTATGTGAGGAGAGATGTATATTTACAGTGCACATTAATTAATAAGTTATAATGGTACACTTAAAATTACTGGTAACCAAAAAAAGCATTATTCAATTAATTATGGTGACATAACTGGTCAATAGTTTAAGGGAAAAAAATAGGATCTTTATCTCTCACTTTATATAAAAATAAATTCCAGATCAATTAACTTTAAATATAAAAATATTAAATTTTAAACATGGAAAGAGCAAAATGTAGATATAAAATGTAAATGTAAAAAAGTGGAGTCATAGTAATAATCCTTTTAAACAGAAAAAAACTAATTTTATAATGTTACAGTAGAAAAAAGACTTACTAAGCTTCATGCCAAAACCATAAACTCTTTAGAAAATGATCAGTTTAGTATGTAACATTTCTTTATAAACAACTCACCATTATCAAAGTTAAAAATCAAACTACAATATGGAAAAGAATTACATGCACTATATATGCCCCACTACCGGTAAATATAAATACATATTATATAGAATTATATATATTTTATATATATATATCATATATAAAATGTATTTGTGTGTAAAGAGTGAGAGAGAGAGAAAACTCACAAATCAGTGAGGGAAAATCTTACTGCACCAGGACAAAAATCAACCAATATGCACAATTCAAAAAATATGTGGCCAAGAACAATATAAAAAATGTATATTCAGTACTACTTACAATTAAAGAAATGCATGCTAAAATGACAATATGTTTGTTCATCACATTGTCAAATATTAACAAGTTTGATAATGCTCAGTGTTACCACACTTATTGAGGGACAATACTCTCATATTCTATTAGTGACTCTCACCTTGCTGAATGGCAATTTTATAATATTTGTTCAAGGCCTTTAAATGTGCATGCCCTTCTAGAAATATTCACTTGATGAATTATGCTAAGGAGAGACTGGATAAGTGAACACAGATGAATAACCAAGGGTGATAATTCACAGCTATTTTTAATTGTCAAAATCAGGGTGGAAGTACAGAATGTAATAGGTCAAAGGCACAAAATAGGATAAATTAGGGTATATAGTAATACTACGAAACTGTGAAAACGATCACGTAGGTCTAGGTCTATGTTGGGGGAGGAAAAATGTTTCCTATGACCTTCTACATTCTTTGGTTGGAAAACTGATAGAAAACAGATAAACAGGAGAAAAACAAATTTCATTATATACAAAGAGGAACCCCACAAGAATATGAGACCCAAAGACAAGGAGGGCGGCTGAGGCGCATACGCCATCTTATGCTAAGGGATGAGATAAGGGCCTGGGGCTTAAAAAGGAGGAAGGTATTTCACAGGACAACACAAAGATCAAAGATTTGCCCTACCATACAGGTTAAGTCATTCAGATAAAAGTTATTCCTGGTAATAATAGCTCACTCTCTGAGCCAGGCCCCCTACCTAAATTCTTTCAGGGAGTTAAGGAAGAAGTAAAAGTTTTTCTTTTCTTTTTTTTAAATTTTAATTTTAATTTTTTTTATAAACATATAATGTATTTTTAGCCCCAGGGGTACAGGTCTGTGAATCTCCAGGTTTATATACTTCACAGCACTCACCATAGCACATACCCTCCCCAATGTCCATAAAAAGTTTTTTTTTTTTTTAGTCAACTGAGTCTTGATTGCCTTTAGCTCAAAATAACCCACATGCCAAAGTTGCATATTTTGGGGTCACATATTCTGCTCCCCTTCATCTGTCTTTACTGACACTGAAATAATATCAGAATACTCTGTGAAGGGGAAAAGGAGATTTTAAAAGAGCATAACTAGTATGACTACACTTGTGAATATGTACATGTGCGTGTATTTCTATGGGGAAAAATCTAGGGAAATGAACAGCACAAGTTTTGACTGAGGCGGTGATGCATTGAGGCGGTGATGATTTTTTGGAGACTTTTCACTTTTTCTCCAGTTCCTCCTCGTTAACTGAGTATTTTTAGAATGAGTTTCTGCTACTTCACAAAAAAGAATTACATAACACTCCATCCTGAGGAAAACAACTGAGCTCTTCAGCCACTTTCCAAAAATGAATGAAGAAACTACATAAAGCTTTCTCTGCAGAAGATTACCCGATCTTCTGTTAGCAGCTGTGGATGTGAGAAACACGAAGCTCCCAGTGAACTATCCTCCACTGAGGAATCGATAGAGAATGAATGATTTAGACACACCATGGACTCTCGAAGAGCCAACGACAACAACAACAAAACAAAACAAACACCAAACTCACAGAAAAAGGGATCAGATCTGTGCTTACTCAAGGAGTAATGGAGAGGCACTAGCAAGACTGGATGTAAAGAGTCAAAAGGTACAATCTTCTAATTATAAGATAAGTACTGGGGACGTAACACCCAACACAATGACTACAGTTAATGTGGTTGTAGACTATTTTTGAAATTTGGCGAGAGAGTTAATCCAACAAGGTTTCATCCCAAGGGGGGGAAAAATTCAGTTTAACTGTATGAGGAAATGGATGTTCATTAAATGTATTCTGGTTATTCTTTTACAACATATTTCTGTCAAGTTGTGATGCAGGACACCTTCAACTTACAGAGACCTGTAGCTCAACTATAGCTCAATAAAAGTGAAACAAATTAAAAATGTTAAAAAAAACAATAAAATAAAACCACACCATGGTCACTGAGGTAGACTGTACTAGCTCTTTACTGCTATGAAACGAATAACCTGCAAATTTGAGCACTGGCAGCAGCCAATGTTTATCTTCTTATATTTGCTTGGTGTCAAGAATGCCAGAGTAGCTTACCTGGGTGGTTTTGAGCTCTGAGTGTCTTGAGGTTGCAATCAAGGTGTCATCTCCGGGCTGCAGTCACCTCAAGGCTCACCTGGGAAAGAATGAGTTTCTAAGCACATTCATGGGACTGTTGGCAAGGCCTCAGTAGATCACCTTCCAAACTTGCTCATGGGGTCCTGTCCGGAGGGTGGGTTCATAATGTGAAACTGGCTCTCTCCAGCACTAGCGGGCCCGGGGAGAGTGAGAGACAGCACCCTCGCTCACAAGTGGCATCCCCAACTCCCACGTGTATTACTGTTCTCTGCTATATTCTATTCCTTAGAATTGAGTCAATCTACGTAGCTGTAGGGATCTTTCGGGGCCACCTTAGAGACTGCCCTACAGTATGGGCCAAAAGTGAAAAAGAAAAGAGACTAAGTACAACTAAGGCTTGTACAGGAATAGTCACAGCAAACAACAGTTCTGGAGTGATGGAAATGTTCTACATCCTGATTAGTAGGAGTCTGAATTACAGAGTCACATGTATTTGTCCAAACTCATCAAATTACACACTTAAGACATATATGTGTCTTTGTATATAGAAGTTACCTTAAAATATAAAAAAATAATCTTCTCAAAAACAAAAAGAAAGGAGACTGAAGGTTTGTTGAATATTGCAACGGGTTGAGAAGGAAGCGAATTATCACCTCCTTTGAAGTTCTCCGACAAGAAGTGAAAATTCGAATCTAGTCAAAGACATATTGGGAAACAGCTGAATGAAGAGTAATTTTTCAGCCCTGGGAATTAAATTTGGCTCCAGTTAAGGGCAAAGTAAAGGATCAAGGGATTTCTCAAAGTCCAGTGCCATACTGAAAAGGAGTCATTTTGTGAAAAGAAATTTTGGCATAGATGGAAGCAAAAAGCAGAAAGAGAGGGATGAAGGTCACCAACACAGAAAGAGACTGAAGTCAAAAGATGAATGATAGGGGCGCCTGGGTGGCTCAGTGGTTTAAGCCGCTGCCTTCGGCTCAGGTCATGATCTCAGGGTCCTGGGATCGGGTCCCGCATCGGGCTCTCTGCTCGGCAGAGAGCCTGCTTCCCTCTCTCTCTCTCTGCCTGCCTCTCCATCTACTTGTGATTTCTCTCTGTCAAATAAATAAATAAAATCTTTAAAAAAAAAAAAAGATGAATGATATTTGCCTCAAGTCATTAAACAAATCACATATGGGGTCAGACCTCCTATTCTGATGTTCTAACTAGGTCCCACTCCTCAGGTATTTGCTTATCTTATCTAAAAATACGGCTATCATTATTGCTTTCACTTGAAACCTAGGAAGGGTAACTGGAGTTTTATTTCTTTCTACATACTGAAACTAAACCTTTAATGATAGGGCTCCTTCTGCTTTCAAAAACTTCATCCCCAAACCAACTTTAATAAAGAAGACCAAAAAAAAAAAAAAAAAAAAAAAAAGGTCTCTGAAGCTAGGGGGAAAGTTTAATTGAAACCAGTCTCCAGAGTCAGCATAGAGTTGAAGTAATCAAGGCCAGATTTTCTCTCCTGTGAAGAAATCTACAGCGACACTTCAGCCTACCTGCTCTGATTCGTGCTGTTCTGAGCCCTGAATATCCATCGAAATAAAACCACTTATTGTTGTTTTTCGGAACTGTACTGTTTTTACTGCAATAATTTCATTTTTTTTTTCCCCAGCAAGGAAGCAATAGCCTGAGTATGATTCGGCCTCACTAGAAAATGTTCCTAATGGAGTCACCAAAAACTTCAAGACCATAAAAATATAACCCTATATATTAAGGGCTTTGGGGTAAGAAAACCACAGTGCAATCAACATTCTTCAAGAACAGCAGCAATGTTTAATGACCAGCTTCTTGAAAAGTTTTAGAACCTTATTTTCCATGTTCCGAAAGCAAAGCATGGCCATAGAGATTGCCGACATGCTATAAGCATGCACACAGACACATGCGCACACAGACACACGCGCACACACACATGCGCACACGCATACCCACCCCTTTCTCTATATTTTATATGGAAGACCTGAAAAATTTGGATTAAAAAATAGTTAAATTTCATGAGATAATCTACCTTATCGCAAGTTCCTTCACTTCCAGGGTACCAAACAATACTTAACAGAAAGGATAATTATGAATGCAACCTGTAAAAAGGAAGGAACTAGCCTGGGCCATCTCTAAGGGTCCCTTGCAAGTGTGTCCTTGACACATTTTGTGCATAAATGAAGACTGCCTCACAAATGCCTCCACATGCAAAACAGCCCCATGAACACCTTTCCTGTTCCACATGACTTTTCCTCTGCTCTTCCCCAGTGCCAACTTCCTACTTCTTTTAAATACCTTAATTAAGCAAGTCTAGGTGTGGTGTTCCACAAAACATCAATATGTTCAACAGAGTACAGGACTTCTGACTAAACCGAGACTGCAATACAATTAAATGGCAATGAAAGGATTATTCTTTCTGCCTGTTTACTTCTTCTCTCCCATCTGTCGCATTTCGTCTACTAGCTTTGACCACAAAATTTTTTTTAAAGTTAAAGTCTAATCGGAGTGCCCTCAAAAATATTACATACACACATGTGAACACATACGGAAACATTCCATTGTCTTAAGGAGAAAGAAAAATATTCTGCCAAGTCTGTCTCCTGTTAATTGTCCTTAGTATTATTATATGAAAAAATAAGCACATAAGACAATCAATTCTCACACACAATCAAGCAGGCACACATTTTGAAGTTTTAATTAAAATCAGTAGTGCTACCGATACTGTAATGTCTGAGGATAACACTGAGCCAAGTAATCACCTGCCTCCCAGGTGAATGGCAATACACACGCAATTCATTATAAAAGACTTTGCTGCTGAAACCACCTCGGGATATCTGTGATTCAGAGCAAGTGTTCATGTATTTAACTACAGAAGCCAACTCTGCCAGAGCAAAGTGGTTGAGCTACTTTCCTTAACCCAGACTCTGCACGTCGCCGTGTTAGGCCGGGAGCCCCCAAGCTTGCTATGAACTTTGCTCATCTTTCCTGGCCCCACTAACGATCATCCTGCTTCCTGCAGTCAATGCTGACTTTTGTACTGCAGAGGTTGGTAATGCCATTCGGGGAGATAACCTTTCCTGAAGCTCACTGCCTCCCATCTTCCCATTATGAGCAAAGAACACTTCAATAGAGCTAAAATAACGTTTACCTTTTCTTCGATGAAGAATCACTCTTAAGTTCTCACTCTGAAGGTCCTTTGAAGTCTCCCTTTTTTCCCTAGAAATGGATTCTTGGGACAGGGGGTGAGAGAGAATCTGGGAAGCCCAGGGACTGAAACAGACTGCTTACAAAGATACTTTGCTGTCAAAAGTTTCATTCAGGATCCTGTGGATACTAAGAAACTGAAACACAGGCACTTAAAAATAGAAGTTCTGAGAGGGTTACAACTGTGCTTATTGGTGGTTTTTAAATGATCTTGGTCAAAATTATACTCCCTAAAACAGAAGTCAACACAAAACAATTCTTGCGTAAGTTTTTACAGAAAAGCTCTACTTCAAATTAGAAGGAATGAAAGGAGGAAGGAGAGAGTGAAAGAGAAAGAAAATTAAAAATTGCTCCAAGTACTCAGTCTTAAAAAAATCAGAATTTTCTTGAGGACTGGATAAATGTAGTGATACATTTGCTTCATCAACATCCAAATATGCAAGCACAAGGGGTCCCAGCCCTTCCTGGAAGGATCCACCTTTGCAATATTGTCATTGCCACTGCTCTGAGGGAGGGACCATAGCCCTTGTGGCTTAGAGAATTTTCGTTGACCTCTGTGGGTTCTTCTTTAAAAGCCACAGAAATATCTTGCAAAAATCAAGGAAATGACAAACTTTGAAATGCTAATGCTGTGGTGATTTTTCTAAGCAGTGACCAAAGTTTAGCATTGTTTTTAAACCAGGACAAATGGTACAGGCAAATAGTGTAAAGTTTTGGAGGTAAACACAGCACCAGGCAAGGTGGGCCCAAGGCAAGATTTATTAAAGGCACTCTCTAGCGAAATTTCAGGGATCAGGAGAAGGGGAGGCAGGAAAGTCGAACTGGGAGGAGGTGGGCACCCTCCGGCAAGGTTCCTCCACTCCGGAAAGGGGAAGTCGCACTGGGAGGGAGTTGGAGGGGGTCTTTTATCGGGCCAAGGCAGGGCATGGGCTCACATCCATATATGGTAGGGTATTTGGTGATCGGAGGGTATGGGGTGGGGGGTCCTGATACTTCTATTTCCTGCATAGGTATTGGGTTACCTATGGAGATGTGGCCTGGGCATACATCCTTTTGGAGGGAGAGTCAAGGGTTAAGGAAAGGGGTCGGGGGGAAGCTGGAAGACAGTGGGACCCACAGTCATTTCTATTGTTCCTCCTGCACTCCTGGAGCCCGCCAACCCAACAAATAGTTCTTAGCAATATTATGAAAAACACTCTTTCTTTTTACAAAGCATTGGTCAGTCTGGTCTACAATGAAGCCAGGTAACTATGACAGTCATACAAGAAAATTCTAACATGAAACAATGATATTTAGAAATCTAAAACTGAACAACATGAAGTTCACATACATGGTGTTGTTACCTAATAAACCTTTGAAACAATAAACTAGAAACAATAAACTAGAAACGTCTACATACTTAATTTTAGGTCCTGAGTCAGGAACTAAAAAGATATAGTTGGCCGCAGTGAACTAATGGTTTATTCAAATCTCACATCCTTAGCAAATGTAAAGAATAAGCACTTAGTTTCTTCCTCTCTTTTAAGTAAATTTATACATAATGGTTTTGAGCATTATTAACTGTTTCAATACTAAGGACATCATCTGAGAGAGGCATATTCTTCCTCTGGGATGTAATACCGCTGAAACATTGAAAATCATCTGTAAATCATCTGGTTGTAAACGGTGTTAAACCAGACTTACAATCAACAAATGACATTAACAGATTTCAGTCCACATTAAAAACAGAGAAAAATAGCCAAGTCAGCTGAATCCAATGAGCACGTAACTGTGGTTTGCTGGCATTCCTCCATGATTCTGCTTATTGTGCTTGAGTAACCCTGGATAACAGTAATACCTCGCCTTCACCAAATACTCAGTAAATTTCCAAGCATGATGCTAGTCATTCTACGACCATTAGTTCATTCGACAGCCCCTTGAAACCCAAATCATGTTTTGCTCTCTTAACATTATTTTTTAACATCGAGGTTGAAGTCTATAAATTGACCAAATTTACTCAGCTAATGATGAGGGAGACCATTATTTGAACTTGGCTTTATTATGCTGTACTGTCCCACCTACCTCTACCCCCTATACCAGTCATTGCTCCAATGGTGTCTTCAATGCCGGTTGCCGCCTCTAACCTTCAATCATCAAAATCTACAAACGATGACCCCCGCTTAAATCTCTCCTCCACTGGTGACAAGTCTCTCATTACATAAACAGGCCTTGCCTCCCTCTGCCATCCAGCCATTGCTGTCAATGGCCCAACGGGTACCTTTGAAATAGACTCCATAATTTTTCCTTTGACCCCATCATCTAAGAAATGAAAAGGTGCCTTCTTGTGTAAGGTTTGTTAATATGCTTCTCAAGTCTCTTAAGTGCAGAAATAAAGAGCTATTTAGCCACAGAACTGGGGTACGACCTCAGATTAATCTCTTCTGAAGCCTGTGCCCTTTCATTTATAGTGAACTGGGACATCCAACAAAGGATATCTGAATGACGGGGCCATCATTGGAAGGAGCCAGGAATTGTGGCTTAGACAGCACCGAGGGGACTGGAGCAGGTGTGTCTCTGCTTGTTAACATGGCCGAGTGGCGGCAGAGACTGCAGTAACGCATGTGTTCTCCATGTGACACACTGTCACAGCTGGGCCAGTTCCACCTCACTGGTTTTATTGGCTGATTGGATCATCTGCCCGTTCACATGAGGTTATTTCCCTGTGACTCATTTCTCACCCCCATGGTTAGAATGTTGTTTCCCCAAATACCACTTCTAATTATTAAGTGAAAGTAACACAATGGCACCCCAGAATCCTCCAGCATAGAGGACAGAGGACAGGGTCATGGGCCCTGTGGACTCAGTAAGTGTCCATTTTTTTCATCAGCACAAGCAGTATATGCTGACCCAAGATGAATAAAGAAAAACATTATGTTTTAACTTACACAAAATAAACTTTACAGGCAACTTACGATGGTCACATGATCCCTCGGATGAATATTCTCCATTAACCAGCATTTGGATAAGGAGGTTAACTCAGATTATGAAAATGAGTAGTTAAGAGCCTTTGGGATGCCTGGCAGAACCTCACAGCAAACTGGCATGATCACAAAACAATCAAAACTGCACTTTCCCCAATTGCCTCCTTTCAAGGACTGAATTTCTGGAATTGGCATTGTTGGCCAAAAAAAAAGAGTCAACACAGAGATAATACAGCAGTCTAGCAACATAAAATGGCATAAGAAGATTCCCTACTTTAAATCTTTCATCATAATCAGACCTTGTTATTAAAACTACAGCAAATTCAAAGTCTATTCAGCTCAGCAAGCACATGAGAAAAGTGGGTAATTATTCCAATCCCTTACAACCCCTTTACAGTTATCTGGCTGAGTTAATATCATCCACAGCAAGCAAAAGAGACACTTCTAGAAAATAATGCAGCAGTCTGTAGTGAAGCCACATGGTTACAGCAGGTAGAGAAACAAGCAGAGAGTACAGAAATATCTGATACTTTATACTGAAAAAACGTGGTCCAGTTAGCCCAGAAAACCAGTAAATGTCATCTCAAATCACAAAGCAAACTTTAACTACAACAGATACCCCAGGACAAGATAATAACTAGCATTAATCTATGCTTTTAAGGGACATGTAACTACAGAATGTAGAAGGTGACCATCACTGACTATCTTTTTTTCTTTTTTTTTTGAAGATTTTATTTATTTGTTTGAGAAAGAAAGCAAGAGAGTGGGGAGGGTCAAAAAGGGAGACAAAGACTCCCCACGGAGCAGGGAGCCTGATGCGGGACTCTATCCTGAGACTCCAGGATCATGACCTAATCTGAAGACATTCACTTAACCAACTGACCCATCCAGGTGCCCACTGACCATCTTTCTTAAAGGGAAATACAGTCGACCCTTGTACAACTCAGGGGTTAGGCGTGTTAACCACCCCCACCTCTGCACAGTCAAAAACCCACCTATAATCCTTGACTCTCCTACCTGATACTTAAAGCTTAATTACTCAATAGCCTACTGTTGGCTAGAAGTCTTACTAACAGCATCAATATCCATTAACACATATTTTGTATGCCGACTGTATTATAAACTGTGTTCTTAAAGTGTGTGAAAGGAAATGTTATTAAGAAAATCTTAAGGGGAGAGACACCTGGGTGGCTCAGTCCATTAAACATCTGCCTTCTGCTCAGGCCAAGATCCCGGGGTCCGGGGATCGAGCCCCACATCAGGCTCCCTGCTCAGCAAGGAGTCCGCTTCTCCCTCCCTCTACCACCCTCTCATGCACACACTTGCTCTCTCTCTCAAATAAATAAATAAAATCTTAAAAAAAAGATAACAAAGAAAATCATAAGGGGGGGCACCTGGGTGGCTCAGTTGGTTAAGCATCCGATTCTTGACTTCAGCTCAGGTTGCAATCTCAGGGTTGTCAGAGTTAGCCCTACGTTGGGCTCTGGGCTCACCTTGGAGTCTGCCTGGGACTCTCTCTCTCTCTCCTTCTGCCCCATCCCCCTGTTCACACACACAGACTCTCTCTCCTTCTCTCTAAAATATTTAAGTAAATAAATCTTTTTTTTTTTTTTTTTTTTTTTAAGAAAGGAAATCATAGAGGTACCAGGGTGGCTCAGTGGGTTAAGCCTCTGCTTTCGGCTCAGGTCATGGTCTCAGGGTCCTGGGATCGAGCCCCACATCAGGCTCTCTGCTCAGCAGGGAGCCTGCTTCCCTCTCTCTCTCTGCCTACTTGTGATCTCTGTCTGTCAAATAAATAAATAAAATCTTTTTTTTAAAAAAAGAAAGGAAATCATAAGGAGAAAAAAATTTACAGTACTGTACTGCATTTATCAAAAATATCTGTGTCTAAGTGGACCAGTGCAATTCAAATCGGTGTTTTTCAAGGGTCAGCTGTACTGTCTTGCTGCATGAACCATACTACTATTTGCTATTCAGAAGCCAAATTCTTATAGATCAGAACATTATTTTGTTGAAGGGGAAGTCAGTGATTTAGAATTTTCTATTTATTAGATTATTAAAGACCAATTACAGACTAATTAGCATAACTCAGAAAGATGACTTGATTTTGAATATCCTTGGGTGGCATCCTACTAAATTTATTCTCCTTCTTTAGTGGAGTGACAGTTTAAAATGATGGTTAGCTCAAATGCATGTGCCAGGACACTAGATTTTAAAACCCACACTGCATACTGCCAAAGGAAAATGGACACTTTACATAGAAGCTAATATACTGTGACATCTTTCAGTGAGTATATTGTGGTTGTGGTTATTTTTAAAAGTGATCAGAGAGCATGGATTATACCTTAGAAGGACAAAAACATTTGTCCTAAATCATCTTTTAAGTGCAGGTCTTTTACCCGGAAAGCTCTTTTCTTGCTGACTAGCCATGAGCACTTTTTGAAGTAAAAGCTTGGAATGAATTGCTCTGTAGAGTAAAAGAGAAGAAGTTATGTAAGATTTAAGGTGAAAAAGGGGGACACTAAGAGCAAGGGGTAATTTCTCAGCAGAATGGTAAAGAAGCCAGAGAGATGGGGCACTGTACACAGGAGGGGCAGAAAGAAAGAAACCTCCACTGGCAGTATGGGTTGAAAAATTCTTCAGTAAAGCACAAGGATGGCAATCATGGTTTTCCAAAATAAATGTTTGTACTGCACAGTGTGAACCTACTTCATGACCCGCATGTCTTCATGCTATGCTTGGTATGATTGGTTTTACTGTGGAAGCCAGTAAAGGACCTAGTTCTGCATCAAGGTTGGCACAAAACCAATGTCAGTTCTCTCAAATAAAGGGATAAAGTGTACAGACAGCATATGTTTGAAGGCTCAACTGTGGTTGGCACCAGGACACAAAACCATACGCAGCTCCATTTTGATTATGTCACCAAGCTAGAGTCTAGACTTAAGCCAAAAGTAGAGCTTACCCAAGACTATAGCAGTTTTGAGAAGAAATGAGGTGCCAAACAGGAGAGGCTCATCAAAGGTGAGTCATGATGGTGCTTGGAATCTCATTCTCAAGTCAGAATCACAAATAGCATGGTATAAGCTAGAACCCTCTGAGCAAGATGAGGGAAAATGTAAAATGTAAAACTGAAGGCAGATAATAAGTTGAAAACGAAGGGCTAGATCATTAACAAATATATCACTGTCGTTTTGAATTTCTAGTGACCAAGAAGCTCATAACGTCAAAATGATACAGCTATTATAAAGATGAGGAACAGTAAGCTTAGCAGACCAAGGAACTACTATTTGTAAATACTAGAGAGGTGATTTTCCCTCCAAATTCTCCATGAATTATCCTCCCACATGATCACTTCTGCAAATCCACTTTTATAAGACTCCAAATATGATGTTCATATTGTCTTCATAAAAATGTGTAAGTCCTAACTCTGGTCTTCAAACAAAGCAAACAAACAAACAAACAAAAAACCAACAAATGAGATGGAAGAGACTTTCCACTTAAAAACATCCAATATGCTATCCAAAAGGAAAAAAAAAGTTAAAGCATGGAAATGATTCTGAGGCAAAAATTCTTATCCCCATTTAGTAGATGGCTTCTTTTTTCAATTAGCTGCACCTTTTGATTTAAAAAAAAAAAGCATATATTATATTTTTGTTCATTAACTCTTCCAGAGAGCCAAATCAAATGGGAACCTGACCTCTATACACATAATTTTCAGAGCCAACACCTCCTTAGCGATAGTTCATTCGGCTTTCGACCACACACAATTTTTAGGTGCAGTACTTAGATTCTGCTGCATGGTACTTTCATTAAAAATTAACAGTAACGGGGCGCCTGAGTGGCTCAGTGGGTTAAAGCCTCTGCCTTCAGCTCGGGTCATGATCCCAGGGTCCTGGGATCAAGCCCCGCATCGGGCTCTCTGCTCAGCAGGGAGCCTGCTTCCTCCTCTCTCTCTCTGCCTGCCTCTCTGCCTACTTGTGATCTCTGTCAAATAAATAAATAAAATCTTTTAAAAAAATTAACAGTAACAACAACATCAGGAGCTGGAATCTTACAGATCTTGTGATTTACCATCTCTATGAGTTTCCTAAGGCTGCCATAAAAATTACTACAAACTGGGTGGTTGAAACCAACAAAAATTGATTCTCACAGCTCTGGAAGCTAGAAGTCCCAAATAAGTGTATTAGCAGGCAAGGTTGGTTACTGCTGGCGGCTCTGGGGGAGAATTTTAGCTTCTGCTGGTTGCCAACAGTCCTAGGTGTTCCTTGACTGGTAAACACGTGACTCCAAGCTCAGCCTCTGTCTTCACATGACATCGTTCTCTCTACATCTCCACATATCTGCGTACCCTTTCTTACAAGGAGACCAGTCATGTGGGATTAGGGCCCACCTGACTCCAGTAGGACTTAATCTTAATCTAATTAACCTAACTACATCTGTTAAGACCTGATTTCCAAATAAGGTCGCTTTATGAGGTTCTGGGTGGATAACAGTTGAGGGGAGGGGTGGGGAACAATACTATTCACCAGGTACAGAGTACAAGTCTTAGTCTATAAGCTTTTGGATCAAACTATTCGACTACAAGCCTCTGTATGATTCAGTTTTTCCTGTTCAAACACCGAACACTAAGTAAAAGATGTAATACACATCACAAAGTTAAATGCACTAAAAATACCTGAACTAAAGCAGCTTGTCAGGCAATTTTGAATACTTCATGGATATTTTCTACTATTTTAAGCATATAAATCATGTGTCAATCCCTGGGAGCCCCTTCTCCCCAAATCATGTTCTCATGGGTCATATTAATAGAGTATCCAAGAGTTTCAATTGTTCCCCCTAAGAAAGTGTATTCTCCCAAAAGCTCTCAACTTGTACAGCACTTCAACAGCACGACTGTAACCATAAGAGTTCAAAAGGCCAAAACTGAAATCCTCCCTACCTTGACAAAGACCTCAACCTCCTAACAATTATCTGTCTGCTTCTATTAGGCAGTAGTAAAATACCACCACTACTAGGTATGCCTACGTATCTATCCAAAATACTGCTTTCTTCAGTGAGAAGTATGGCTGTCACAAAAAACAAAGGAGGTGGTCCATAAACTCTACCATAAACTTGGTCTTGGCCTAACCAGACCTTATGATCCATAGTGGTCAGATATCACCAAGAACCACTCTATCCAACCATTAGATTTCTCCCCTGAAAATAAAATCTCTGCTCTTTTCATTCATCTTCTATTACATTTGCTTATGTATATAAACAGATATCTATATAAGCCAGATAGGTGCCCCACATCTTCTCCTTTTTGAGCTCTCAAAATGTTTTCCTATCCAAGTTTCTAGATCTCTTTTATACTCTTTGTGTCTTACTTGCCCAAATCTAATTCATGTTTCTGAACACACCAACCAATAAATACCATATATAAACATGGAAGGGATCTGGCAAGAGAGAAGAGCAGTGGACTGGACCATAAGGCAACCTGAAGATCTAATACCCTTTACCACCAAGTGAAACACCCTTGGTCTTAAATTTCTTTCATAGCTGAAGCTTCTGTCCTTTAGACATCCATGCAAAAGTATTCAGGAATGAAGTCATATTGGACTGGCAAGTTATTTTCAAATGGGTCGGTCAAAAAGATAGGTACTAATAAGGGAAGAAGGAAATTGTTGGATGTAGATGTATGGAATATATAGGTGCTAACTGTACTAGTATTTCAACTTTTCTATTTGAAAATGCTGTTAAGAAAACTTGGGGGGAAAATGAAGCAGAATAAATGTAATTCTTCTATTCCCAAATTCCACAGCTGTATGTATCTAAATTATACCTCCTCGACGATCCTCCCAAGCGGTCTCCCATCTGGACTCTTCCATTCATCCAAGTGTTATCTCATTCTCTCACCAGTGAGGTTTGACATGCTGGAGGGACCCCTGAATTCTCTCCTTTTGGCCTTGTATTCAGTAGTCCCATGCCTACTGAGTCTTCCCTTCTAACGGCTGATATGTTTCACTAGATCTGCACTCCCACTGATGTCCCCTTCAGTCCATCTCTGGTCGTTTACAGCATCCTACTTCCTGCTTTGATTTCCATGTCAGCTGGGCTAACACCAATTTTATCACATCACCTCCCTGTTCACGAGTCTTCACCTGCTCTCCATCTACTTCTCAAAAGTTGTCCTTCACTATTCCTATTTACAAGGCCTCGACTCCAGACAAGTAGGTTCCTCATTACAGCCTGTGTTCACGCTTTTGTTCATACAACTCTCCCTCTCCAACTCTCTGAAATAATCTCTCCCTCCCCTTTGTAAATATTCAAGCCCTATTAGCTGGCACTTAGTATACACTAAACCTATTAATGTTACTCTCTTTATATATAAACACCCTCCCATCTCCACCTACAGCTTGATCCTTGTTACACTCAGAGATTTCCTAAGAGTGTAACATCCATGAGGGCAGAAACCTTGCCTGTCTTTGTCGCTGACTTATCAACAGAACACAGTAAACACAGAATACTATTTGGGGGGCACCTGGGTGGCTCAGTGTGTTATGCCTCTGCGTTCAGCTCAGGTCATGATCTCAGGGTCCTGGGATCGAGCCCCGCATCGGGCTTCCTGCTCAGCAGGGAGTCTGCTCCTCCACCCCTCTCTGCCTGCCTCTCTGCCTACTTGTAATCTCTGTCTGTCTAATAAATAAAGAAAATTTTTTTAAAAAAAGAATACTATTTGGCGAATAAATACTCTGCTTCTGGAAGTTCTCACTCTTTTTTACGTTCTGTGTTTCGTTATTTCCCACACAGGTGCACACAATTCTTTCTCACCAAAAAGGGGGAGGCCTTCAAGTATTTTTTTTTAAGATTTTATTTATTTATTTGACAAAGAGAGAGACAGAGAGCAAGCAAGAGCACAAGCAGGGGTCGTGGCAGGCATAAGGAGAGGGAGAAGCAGACTCCTCACTGAGCAGGGAGCTCCATGCTTGAGCCGAAGGCAGACACTTAATCAACTGAGCCACCCAGGTGTCCCTTTTTCTGAAGGACTTTTAAAACTTGAGTTAGGCGGAGTTCTCCAGAGAAACAAAACCACTAAGATATATAGAGCTATATAGTAAGACATTATGAGAGATTGGCTTGCTTCATTATGGAGCTAAGTCCCATCATCTGCTGTCTGCAAGCAAGAGTCTTGGAAATCTGGATAGCTCCAGTCCAAACTTGAAGGCCTGGGAACCAGAAGTGCTTGTGTCCAAAGGCAGGAGAAGACGGGATATCCCAGCTGAAGTAAGGAGAGCAAATTCACTCTTCTTCCATGTTTTTGTTCTTTTAAGTCCCTCAATGGACAGAATGAGGCTCAGTTGCACTGGTGAGGGAATCTTCCTTACCCACACTGCTGATTCCAACGCTAATGTCTTCTGCAATCACCGTTGCAACCAAACCCCAAAATAATGTTCTACCAGCTATCTGGGCATCCCTTAGCCCAGTCAAGGTGACATATATGATTAACCATCACAGACTTCCACTACTGTCAGGAAATGACAGCAGAGAGAATAGGTGCTTGAGGTAACAGAGGTAATGTGGATCCTCCCCCAACAAAAAGCGAATTTTGGGGTAATGGGGCCAAAATGAACACCTTGAACCCCACATCTAACCTTCATCACTAAGCTCCTCAAAGGCCATCTGTACAGTTCACCCATGCCTGACTCCAGGACTAATCCTACTACAGGGGAGGGCCCCAGGAGAGGTCCTACTTGAGGACCACCCTGATTTAAATCTAGATGTTCTCACTGTTGACCCCATGTCTACCCTTTTCCCCACTTCCAGAGAATTTACTCCTCTCTCAGCTCTCCTATATCTAGTCTGGATTTCAGACATTAAAAATGGTCAAAAGAAGTTTCTGTTTAATAGAAGAAAAGCAGGACTGAGTCATGGAAATCAAGTTGAAGAACCCATCTCAGTGCCTGAAAGTCCTGGCTCTGAGTATCAAAATCCCAGCAGCTCTTGAACTTACAGCTTTGTTTGGCCAATTAAACAATGATTCCCATGGGCCTTCTGTCTTCTGCCTTCTCTAACCACCCATGATTACATGTAGATACACCCACACGCACGTGCAGGCATATGCACACACGTGTGGACACGCACATGGGCATACACACGCATACATAGACACACTCAGTTTTCAGACCTCAGATTCTCATATAGACTCATGCTTTTTTCACTCTGTAGCTTAGTCTTGAAAGCAATACCCAGACTGCCTCCGTGGTTAGTCACCTGTTATGAACCAAAACCTGATCATTTCTCTCAGGGTGATCATACTTGTAATTCATTCACCTTCTTCCAACCTCCACCCTCAAAGTGCTTTCATTGGATGACCTTCTCTTCTACCTTTTATAGGTAGGAGACATGAAAACCACCTTGTTAAGCACCATTTCTGCTTTACCCCTATAAGACATAATTTAAAATATTGTCTCTAAGTTGACTTAATGTCATTTATACACAATAAATTCCTGCATGGTCCTTTTTGTCCCTATTGCCAAAAGACTCAATTTTGTTTAGGGAAATAGTTCATCATCACAGATTAATGTGTAGGCATTGGGTGGTCAGAAAAAAATAACATTATCAAATCCATTGTTTCCTCTGGAGACACCACTGTGAGAAACTTCAGAAACATAATTTTTCCCCCCACGTACTATCATCGGCTCATTTCTGGTACCTGACATTATTCTGTCAGGTAGATTCTGTTTTAACCTTCTGTGTCCTACCTTTCATGGTGCTCTAATTTGTAAACTACATCAAGTAGATGGAGTGTAAATATTAAATACAGGATACCATGTTACCCTTTCAAATTAACAAATTGAAAGGTTATTCTAATTACAGACTCATCACTGCAGCAAGATTAAGAAACTGAGATAAAACTAAACTGTGAATGTACCATCAACCCAAAAGTGCTTCTCACAAAAGAATGGGTTGGCCACAAAGAATGTGTGTGTTTCATGTCACAGCGAAATTGGCTTGGGGAAAACTAATGATGAATAACTCATAATACATATAATCAGAAATGTACTTAAAATGTTTCCATGAAATTTGAACTCTATCTCAATCATAGTGCCTTCCATAAACTCCTGGGGGCTCTTGAAAAATAACTCCAAGCAGCAGGAGATAGAAATTTCAATAGCGTATTTTCAAACAAGGAGTTTGTGTTAGATTCATTTTAAATTCAGCTGGACAAAGAGATGGAAAATATATTCATATAAATCTTAGAAAGTTTAAAGAAAAAAAAAACAAGCCACAATTTAGTACTAACCATGACACTTTACTGCAGACAACAGAGCTGGTGATATTTTTATTATGCTTTCAGTCCAAAGCCTCAAAATTGTTACGATCATTAGAACCTAGCTATTTCTACAGTAAGTACACTTGTAGTCTCCTGAAAGACAGGACTCCTGCACTGCTTCAGGTAAAATATAATTCATAATGGGAAGATGGTTTCGACAAACACAGGCACTTATATTTCAGTATTCCTTCCCAACCTTTTCAAAATATTTACTGCCCATTACACCCTCCTATTTCTTGAGTGTTTATTTTTAAACATTCCAGTGTTTTAAAGTAGGTGAACTTTAAAGAAGGAGAAAAAGAGGACTAGAGACATAACAAGCTAAGATTGCCCTTGACTCGTGTGAAAAAAGGACTAGAACCAAGATCCAAGAACTTAGAACCGCTGCCTTTATTGAGTTATCCCTAAAAGAACAATTCAGAAGGGGTGGGCAGTGGGTTCTCTGCAAAGCCTTTCAAAGTGCACCTGAGGTCACAGTGACGTGGGAATGAAGAGGCCCCTTTGGAAGGTGAAGGGGTCCAACAGGACAGAAAAAAAAATCCTTTATTTCCAAATTAAATGAGACAAATAACAGACCTGTCTTCCTCCACTGTGTTGGTATTTATTGAGGTGGTTTGCTACATAGTTCAAACCACCATACAGTTCCATGATCCTATTAAAAGGATCGAGAGTCTTCTCTAGGAACATCTGTAGGAACTCACTACAGTTCATGGGCCAGAGATGAGCACTTTCAACAACTGCAGCTGAGTTTTGTCAAAATATTAACTCCCTAAGTCTAATATGCTTATTTCACTACTTCTAAATATTTTCTTCATTTTAGATGTTCTTTATTGGTATCCCACTGTGAGCGCTTCGGATTTGGATCATTTGTAACCTACCTCCTCCAAGAGGCAACCATACTAACAGCATAGTTTTGGTTTTATCAATGAGTATTTCCATTATTTTGACTTGTGCATAACAGTCATAGCTGCATCACAGACTATGTTATTATGGCTACTTTGCCATCCTTGCATGACTTTTGTTTTCCCCTGAAGCTAATAATTGTGTCGCTCCTCTTCTTAGTTTTCTGTATACTGATAAATCAATTTATTCCCAAACTCTCCCTTCGTTTGGTAAAATTCCCCTCACTGGGGTCCATCACTTCCAGTATTTGTCAGTTTCTTGACTTGGAGACATCCAGCAGCTTCTGACCTGCCCCAGTCAGAATGGGATGATGGGATGTTCTCCCTGCACACTCATGGCTGGAACCCTGAGGGTTCTTCCTTCCTTGTCTCTCATGTTGGAGCTCCTTTTCTGAATTACATATATTCTACTTTCAACATCTAATTCTCTCGTTATGTGAAATCTTGTTTAGTAACATTGTGATAAAGGATGCATGAGTAGTAAATATTATGAGGCTCAGGCTGTCTGAAAATATCTTTATTGGAGACTCACATTTAATTCAGAGCTTGGCATGGTGCAGAATGTAGGCTTATATTCATTTTCTCCCTGAAGTCTGAAGGCAGGACTTGCGGCTTCCAGTACTGCTACTGAAAACTCTAAGGACATTATGATTGCTGATCCTTTATAAGTAATTTGCTTTTTTCTCCTCACATACTTCTAGAATCCTCTCTTCATCTCTGGTGTTCGGAAAGGTCCTAATGATGTTCTTTGATGCGCATCTAACTTCAACTGCTGACCCAGGCACTGAGCGAGCTATTTCAAATAGGAAACTTATGCCTGAGGAATTTTTTTTTTTCACTGTCTGATATATACCCATCCCTCCATTTTCCATTTTTTCTTTCTGGGACACATTTTGTTTGGATCATGGATCTCTTAGAGTGATAAGAAAATTTCAGGTTCAATCTATTTCCTAATTTCCTTCAGTTAATCTTTCGCCCTATTTTCCTAGAGATTTCTTCACCTTTATCTTGGAATACTCTTATTTATAGATCAACAAATACTGAGCAATTGCTACATGTCAGGCTGTGTTCTAAGTGCTGGGGTACAGGAGTGGAACAAAGTAGATGAACAAATCCTTGCTCTTACAGAACAGATGGTCTACTGTTTCTACCTTCTCTTAGCCTAGAAAACAGGACAAGTAGAGTAAAATACGCAGGCTATTAGGCAAACAAACAATGTAAGTCGTTTTTGCTATTTTCCTCCTTTTACAAGGAAGGAAATCAAAATTATGTGACGTTGAATAGGATACTAAAGAATAAACAAAAAAGGGGGTGCCTGGGTGACTCAGTGGGTTAAAGCCTCTGCCTTCAGCTCGGGTCATGGTCCCAGGGTCCTGGGTTCATCAGGCTCTCTGCTCAGCGGGGAGCCTGCTTCCTCCTCTCTCTCTCTCTCTGCCTGCCTCTCTGCCTACTTGTGATCTCTGTCTGTCAAATAAATAAATAAATAAAACCTTAAAAAAAAAGAATAAACAAAAAGAGAGGTTGCCATTTTAGGTCTATTGGTCAGGAAAGGCTTACCTGAAAAGGCGAAATTTAATGGAGTATCTTATTGAAGTGAAGGAAAGAGGCTGACAGATCTCTGTGGGGATGGCATCCCAGACAGAGAAAAGAAACAGAGTCAACACCACACGGAAGAAACGGTCCCTATGTTGGAGGAAGACCAAGAAGGCCTGTGTGACTGGAGTGGAAAGAGCCAGAAGCTGATGAGTCCATGATGAGATTATATAGGAAATAATTCTGGAGCAGGGTGGGGCAGGGCAGATCCTCTCTGGCCTGGCAAATCTTTCTAAACGCTTTAGCTCTTACTCTGTAGATGAGAAGCCATTTTCTCAGGATCACTCTGGTTGCTCTGTCGAGAAGAAACTGTCAGTCTCTGTTCTAGGTAATGGATGACTAAAAAATTTAACTCAACATTCCAGTTGAGAAAACCAGGGGTCCCTCCTGGGTTACCTTTCCTGTGAATAAAATCCCATAATTCCATCAGGGCAGGAGAGGGGACCGAGGGATTCCGACTGCTTCTCCAATAGAACCGCACCCAATTCTGTCTTACTGTCAACTCTACGCCCTCACCCTTCACTTTTAGAGATGTCGCCAATCCCTAAAGCCTTTGGCGGGGGTGTGTGGGGTGTGTGGAGGTATATATCTGTTTATTTCTTGCCCTCCCCTCCATCATGTTACCAGTCATCCTACTTCCCTGCTGCCAACATTTCGTGGTATTCATCTTCTAAGCTACTCTCTTTGGCCTTGCGGTTTTATCTTATTTTTATCTTTATTCTTTTTGTAGGAATCTCAGGGGGACAAACAATAAACGCATGTTGACTCTGCCAGTTTAAACAGAAGTTGGAATTCAGCATTTAAGTGCGTGCGCACGCGCACACACACAAACACACCACCAAAGAGCCAAGATAAAATATAAGTCAGTTAAGCATGAAGCCTCTGGAGCCAGAACACCTCCTCTCAAAAATGGCTTTGGAGAGGTTATTTCAACTCTCTGTCCCCTCAGTTAGTCTATCTGTAACACAAAGAAAATAACACAAGTGCCCTAGACATGTTGTGACTACAATACAAATTAATGTAAGTTAATTTACCTGCTGCATGGTAAGTGCTCAACAAATCTTCATCATTACTAAGGAGCTCACTTAATACCAAGGGGGGAATAACGCAATGTTTTCACACTAAGGTTTTGCAAAAATATTTGTTACACATCAGAAACAAGTCACTAAAATAGATCCAGTATCTTTGGGATTGACTTTTCTTGATCGTTCTATTTACTTGCCCTTCATTTTACCTTCTTTCATCTGTTGCAGCTTGCTAGCCCTGTACCTACTCTTCTCAGTTTTCTTCTCCCGACACATCATGTAAGGTATGAATGTGCTACTGTGACGAGGCGGACTCTCCTGCTGGCCTCCTCTTCCCATTACCTGGCAGGTCTCCATCACACGGGGCCATCAGAACATCAGTGCTGTTTGCCGCCTTGGTGCTCTTCTCACTGCCAGCTTTGCACTGGGCTTCTCTATTTTTACCTCTCACACATATTTGTCATCAAAGGACAGGGTTTCCTTTGCGCTAGCAGAGGCACAAAACGGCACCAAAATCAGTCACAGGCCTCCTGGTGCAGGCAAACGTTTCAATAAATGAATTTTTATGCCTTCCTCTGTGGCAGCAAACCAGTACAGACTCCATTTTATTTTCTAACTACTCCATCACATTGTTAACCGTTTATGTATGTACACATGTATATACATCATCATACATGTGTCATTTTTAAATGAAGAAAAAGTAATGCATACAAAGTTCATCCTTAAAAACTTGTGATTTTATCTGTTCACTGTCTAACAGGACCTCTTGGCTTTGGTCGTGCATGACCACCCCATTTAGTAATCCCTCAAATCTCTGTATTTTGTTTTCCCTTTTGTTGGTGGGTATATTTATATATTTTTTTCCCCAATTGTCTGTTTAGGCTTATTTCGACAGCTTCTAAATTGGATGCCACTGAAAATAACTTTCATCAGAAACTTCGAGACCTCTTTTTCACAGGTCAGAAGTTGAATCCTACTTAGATCAGAGTGACTTGTTAGAATGACAGGTCAGAGCCTCATTGGCTCTGCCCTAAGCAGACCCCGTTCTTTTGCTTCTGAGCGAGAAAGCACCAGTGTTACTATAAATTCTCCTCAGCAAATGGAAACAGCACGGAGTGGGCAGTTTTTATTCTTTTCCTCTATTTATATGAGTTTATCTAAGTACTTAACCCCTTGCTGGGGGAACGTGATAGAAAAATACAGTGTCTTAGTGTTTCAGATTTTTGGCTTTCTTCTGCATATTTTGTGGAACAGATGAAGCCTACTATGTGAAATCACTTTGTAAACTTGCAAGAGGCTATATGAACATAAAAAAAAAACCTATGATCTCCTCAGATATGGGGTATTTTCTTCAACTAACCTGTAGCCTGACCAATAATGACCTTTACAGAAGCAAAAACAATCCCACCTCTAAGCCTACCGGATTTAGAAACAGTAAGGGGCCCCTGGGTGACTCAGTCGGTAGAGCAGAGACTCTCAGTTTGGGCCCAGGTCATGACCTCATGGGTCGCAGGACGGAGCCCTACATCAGGCTGCACATTCTGCGGGGAGTCTGCTCGAAGATTCTCTCCCTCAGCCCCTATGCCCTCTCACGTGCACTCTCTCTCTTTCTCAAATAATAGCTAAATCTTTAAAAAGAACTTACAAATAAAAAAAAGTAAAAGATGTTTCATGATAGAAGTTAAGGGCCCTAAAAGGCTAGGCCATCGAGAAATTCTCCCTTTAGCTACATGATAAATAGGAGAACATGAAGCAGCTTTCATGTTCATTAAGTTTCTCGCATCACTTTACCGGCCTCACATACGGAACCTGCCCTCCTGCTCTTCTTCAAACGCACCCTGCAGACTTTTATGATTGTGTCCAGGCCATAATCACTGCCCCTCAATTTGTCACAGAATTTGTAAAAAGGAGCTTTTGGAATTAACCAGGAGGAAAGAACCATGAAGTGTCCTGTGTTAGAAACTTTTAAGTACACTATGGGGGTGTCAAACGAAAGCCCACAGATAACACGCAGGCTGCCATCTGCTTGTAGAAAGAGTTTTATTGGACCAGAGCCACGCTCACCCGTCCGCCTATCGTCTACGGCTGCTGCTTCACTAGAACAGCCACACTGAGCAGCTGCAACATACGCCTGGTGGCCCACGAAGCTAAAAATATGAATTCTGCAGCCCTTCACAGAAAAAGTTCGCTGGCCCCTCCTCTTCCGGAATCTCGGCCTACCCGCTAGAATCCTAACCCGGAAAAACTGGAGTATGCATTGGGTAAATGCACAGCAGTGCAGAACCCCTGAACTCTACCTCTGAAACTAGTAACACACTCTATGTTAATTAATTGAATTTAAATTTTTTAAAAAGTTCCTAGAATTTGGGAATACGGTGGGGGGCGAGGGAGAACATTGTAAAGCAACCTCTTGAAGGGCATGGACCTTCCATTAGGAATGGAGAAGCAGACTGAGATAATTAATTACCTAATTGCTCAACAAGCTTTTCTCATTCTAATTGTCCTGAGAATACCGATGTATTGTTTGTTTACTTCAGCTTTCTCCGGGTTTGATCTTGAAGAGAAAGGATAAGAGAGCCTCCCCAGAAAGAAAATATCACTCTGAAGACAGAGTAGCTCTTGCTTAAACACAGAGACCAGCTTTCGGAGGCTGATTCTCAAGTCACTAACAGGAGAATGAGCTTTAATAATTTTTAATCAAACGCTATAAACAATAAATCTGAGTTTTATAAAACAAAGCACATTGAAAGCAAGCCTGGCAAATATTTTCTCGACAACAGAAAGCAAAAATTTAGTAAGAGTAATGTATGGCTCCTAGAGAATAACCACAAAATCTATGACCTCTAAGCAGCAGCTTATTTACCTTAAGTCTTATTTATTACTGTATACATTGGTCATTTACTGTTGTGTAACAAACTTCCCCAAAACTTCGCCAGTGAAAATAGCAATAAACATCTATGGGCAGACCTCGTTTTATTGCACTTCACAGATAATGCACTTTTCCATACTGAATGTTAATGGCAAAAGAAAGAAAAGAAAAAGAGAAAGAGAGCAAGAGAGAGAGAGAGGAAGGAAGGAAGGAAGGAAGGAAAAAGGTTTATGGCAACCTTGCATCAGGCCAGTCTGTGGGCACCATTTCTGCAACCACGTTTGCTCACTTTGTGTCTCAATATCCCATTTTGTTCATTCTCACATTATTTCAAGCTTTTTCACCCTTCTATCTGTTATGGTGCTCAGTGATCACTAAGGTCAGCTGATGATTATCATTTTTTTAGCAATCAAGTATTTTCTAATGAAAATATGTGTTTGTAGCCATCACGTTATTGCACTACAGTAACTAGTTATTATTACATTGTAACTATTATAGTTATTGGACTACAGTATAGGGTAAATGTACCTTTTGTGGGCACTGGGAAACCAACAATTTCATTGGACTTGCTTCATTGCAGTATCTGGTTTTTTTGTGGCAATCTCACACGGAAGCTTCAACAGGTCCAAGACATGCCTGTATTACTGCACATAGTTTCTATGGGTCAGGAATTCAGAAATGTCTCAGCTGGGTGGGTTCTGCCTACAAGTCTGTCCTGAGGTTGGCTGCAGTCCAGCCATCAGCTGGCGGTCATCTAAAGCTTGGCTGGGGCTGGAAGGATCTGCTTCTCTTGTACTTGACTCACACGACTTCCCGAACACTCCCTCCAGTTCCCACCAGCTTCTTTACCCCTAGCCTACTTCTAAAGCCACTCCCACAGTGGAGTGTTTATGCAGTGTCTGTTAGGACAGCACTGCACAATCAGTTATCAAAATCTATCTTCGTTATCTACAGCTGTATAAAACACTTCTAAGGGTGCCTGAGTGGCTCAGTGGGTTAAAGCCTCTGCCTTCAGCTCAGGTCATGATCCCAGGGTCCTGGGATGGAGCCTCAAGTCAGGCTCTCTGCTCAGCAGGGAGCCTGCTTTCCTTCCTCTCTCTCTGCCTGCCTCTCTGCCTACTTGTGATCTCTGTCTGTCAAATAAATAAATAATATCTTAAAAAAAAACCCTTCTAAGAGTTTAAAACCCTTCTAAGAGTTTAAAACAAACAGTATGGCTGAGAAACCGAGTAAGGGACATTTTATTTAAAATAGAGGTAAGAGGGGCGCCTGGGTGGCTCAGTTCATTGAGCAGCTGCCTTTGGCTCAGGTCATGATCCTGGCGTCCTGGGATCGAGTCCCACATTGGGCTCCTTGTTCCGTAGGGAGCCCGCTTCTCCCTCTAACCACTCTGTCTGCCTGTGTGCTTGCACTCTAGCTCTCTCTCTCCCTCTGACAAAAAAATAAATAAATAAAATCTTTTTAAAAAATTAAAAAATTAAAAAAAATAAAATAGAGGTAAGAGAGGAGAACAGAGAGCTCTCACCCCCTACCACTCCTTCTGGATTATAGACCCCAGCAAGAAAAAAACCTACTTTACTACTCCAGCTGGAAGAATTTCTCCTTGCCCAACAAGCTCAACCAACAAGAAAACTCAACTCAGCCAACAACAACAACAAAACCATTTCCACTCTGAACCCTTGCTTTCCTCCAATGGACTTTATACTCAAAGCAGCCCCTCCCAACTTGTTTTTGTTCTTTACAATGTTCCTTTCCTTTGATCTCCAGAGTTGCCTATGGTTTCCTAGAGCTCCCACACCCCGAAGTGCCATTCCTGTGCTGTTTCTGAATTAAACTATTTTGCTGGTAAAATAACTGGCCGTTTTGCTTTTAAGGACATTTTATAAATCCCTAACAAGTATTTCATTAGGCTGGCCTGGCATGTAAACTTCAGAGGTAGAATAATCAAAGCCAAGACTGCACACACAGTCAATTCATGACTGTTCTGAAGAAATTAAGTGGGTATTATTTTCAGAGTGCTTTTCTCTCTCCATTGAACAGAACAAAAAGCCAAGGTTGTTGACAATTCCTGATTCAGCTAACAAATGCCAAAATCAGATAGTCTAGTAATTTTCTGCATCCTATTCAAACTCTTGGAAAATCATAAGAACAAATGCAATTTAATATTACTAATAAAAGACGCACCTTTGAAGCATTCTGCAAATGTCAAGATGAGTGAAGTGTTTGACAAGACAAAGAAGATGAATCGATATACAATACTTTCCACTTTAGAGTGAAAGAACCCTGTGATAATGCCATAAAACATTTGCCTAGAACAAAATGTGCTAGGGGAAAAATTGATGCGATGGAAAGAGGGGAAAATAATTCCTCTCTAAAAGTCGAGGACAGGGACAAAATAATAATAAAAATTCAATTGAGTGAGACTAACTTCATAACAACTACTGAACAGGAAGGGCAGCAACATAATTGCTTATATAGGGCTGGATGGAATTAAAGATCTGTGAGAATTTTCAGAGTGCTTTCCACTCAAGGTGAGCAGACAGCTTTGTCTTGAAGTCATTTTTACTAAATAGCACCTCCTGCTTTATCTTTTGCTTTCTCTTTATGTTTGTCCAAGCTACCATTTCTTACATCTCTTTAAGTATCATGAGTAAAGTAAGGGTTCTTTTATGCACGGCTAAAAACTCAGTCTTTAACACATGGAAGAAATGCCAGTTATCGGCAACTGCCTAAAATTCTCTAAAATTAAGAGTTTAATGGAAGAAATCATTTCTTTTTCTCAATCACTATTCATAACTGATCAGATGGCTACTGGAGGCCATGCAAGTGTTTATTATTTTCCTAAGCTGTCCTGGAGTGAAGTAGAAAGACAGTTCGTCCAAACACGAGTTTATAGATATCCTGGGCATTTAACATCTCACTGTAAAAAAAAAAAAAAAAAAGGGCCTGTAACCCATTACTTTCAGGAAGTAGTGTTTGTCAGCACCATTTAACAAGAAGAAAAACACAGGCAGATAAAAATAAATAAATAAGTAAACCGAATTTCTGGGCTACTCCTGACAAGAGCCTTTCCCAACATTTGCAGGACTGGGGCAAGAGCATACAGGGAGGGTTACTTGTCAGCTGTATTTTAACAACCTGGAAGTCCAGGTTTAAATTTAGAAATCTGGGAGTCTATGAGTAAGAACAAGGTCACATGGGAAAGCCTGTGGCCTACCTTCTTCTCTTCTTTCCCCTGACTTCATTCCACAAAGCCATGTGCATACGTGTGGACACCCTCGCTTGCACACCTTGGCTCCATCCCAAATCCCACAGTTACACTTCTCACTACTCCGTGGAGCCTATGTGCACATGCTGGTGTCATCATGTACCCTTGAGATGAGGCTCTTGGGCAAGATAACCATGCAGGCCCTCAGTATGGTAGGGGGCCCTTTAAACAGGCACCCAGAGGTCCTGCATCGCTGGAGCGTGGTATACGAGTGCAGGTTCAGGGTAGACACATCCCCTTAGGCCCACAGACGCCTCTCCCTAGGAGACATGGCACAACCACAGGAGGGCCAGAGTGGAGCCCTCGAAATTGTGGGGCCCAGTTCAGCGGCCCCTTTCAGCAGGCCTAGATATTGTACTGATTAATCAAACATTTGTTTTAAGTTTTAGAGAATGAGAGAGAGAGCGAGAGAGAGAGAATGTGCATGCATGAGCTGGTGGGATGAAGGGGAGGGGAAGGGAGAAAAGCAGACTCCCCTCTGAGTGCAGAGACCAATGTGGGGCTCGATCTCACGACTCAGAGATCATGAGCTGAGCCAAAATCAAGAGTCGGAAGGACACCCAACCACCTGAGCCACCCAGACTCCCCTGAAACATTTCTTAAGGAACTGGTTATCAAGCATATACAAAATCATCTCAGGGGCACCTGGGTGGCTCAGTGGATTGATGGCTCAGTGGTCATGATCTCAGGGTCCTGGGATCGAGTCCCGCATCGGGCTCTCCGCTCAGCGGGGAGCCTGCCTCCCTCTCTCTCTGCCTACTTGTGATCTTTCTCTGTGAAATAAATAAATAAATAAAATCTTTAAAAAAAAATCATCTCAGAGCGCCATTCAAAATGACAGTGCTAGACTCCCGGGGACTGCAATGTGAGAGCAGGTGATCTAAGATTTCTAAGAGGGGTACCTGGAAAGAGATGGATTGTGTGAAAAGAATGTGCTCATGGCTGAAGAACAAAAATTGAATGAGGGTGGGAGGACTCGTCTCTCACATCACAGTCGTCTTTTCACAATAGCTCCTTTCCTTCTCATTAGTTCATTCATAATGGAGTCTTAAAAGCCCTGCTGGACCGTGCCACTTGGACAATGACAAGAAGGGGACAAAGAGACTCTCAATGTACCAGTTCCCATCTTCAGCCCTCTGGGAAGGTGCCCGAGAAAACCAGGCATGCAACAGCAACAGGAGAGAGAGAGGCGGTTTGCGCTCAAGCAGTGGAACTGAATACGTGAGCTGAGTAAAGGTAGACAGAACCAGGGTCAAATGGCCAGGAAAAGGCTGCTTCAATTCTGGTGCAGTCTGGTCAGAAATACTAAGATTGTTCTGTTGGTAGGGAAAAAAATGATCTTTGGGAGCACCTGGGTCACTCAGTGGGTTAAAGCCTCTGCCTTCGGCTCATGTCATGATCCCGGGGTCCTGGGATCGAGCCCCGCATCAGACTCTCTGCTCAGCTGGGAGTCTGCTTCCTCCTCTCTCTCTGCCTGCCTCTCTGCCTACTTGTGATCTCTGTCTGTCAAATAAATAAATAAAATCTTTTTTAAAAAAAGATCTTTGTTCCTCAAGAGCAATTTCTCTACATTCACTTCCTAGTTCTACTCCAAGTCATTTCCATAAAAATAAACATAAGTCACAAAGATAATCTAACCAGGTAAGGATAGGAGTGAATGTCAGACACTCAGGGTCTGTCTTCAATCGCGCTCAACTTCCTCAAATGATAATTCAGATATACACCGAGCGAAATAACAGCCACATACACTGACTATCTCCTCAAATGGCTTATATTAGGAAAATGAAGAATATCAATATTGGCACGTACTGAATATGTTGTCTTCGAATACTGAACTATCACGATAGAGAGGTATATGGGTAAGAGCTGTTGACATGAGGTTCAGATTAAGTGCTGCTCACTGCAGGATACAAAAGCTCTCTCCGTTGTTTATGTGGATCATCCAGAAACTCACTCTGTACAAGGTTCTGTATTAGACATGAGATTTTAGAGGTCTCTGAGAATGAGAAAAGTGAGAACAAGTTTTGATAAAAGTGACTCCAGACCCTGATCGCCATGGAAGATGGCACCGTTGGTGGTAAAACTGAAAAATGTAGGGTTCAGATCAGGTCATTTTTGCTAAAAATACACACTCCCGTGTGTCCCTCTACTCTCCATACTCTAAACTACTTCATTTCTGACACCAGGTGTGTGGGTTTCTCCACAGATCAAGCAATTCTTCCACACCAGCTGCCACATCCTTTAAGTTGACTCAATCCCAATGCCATCTCCCTGGAGAGAGACTCAAATCCCCCAAGTGTTCAGTCCTAGAAGAAGGCCCCCGCCCCCTCCCTCTTATCAGACTTCTGACCAGCCAGATGTGAATCAGAGATAACCACGACACTCTTCCCTTCAATGAATTTACTAGAGTTATTCAGAGAATTCTGGAAATTAGTCCATGTATCAACTTATCGGTTTTTAATACAAAGGTTCTGAGCAAAAACCCAGATGGACAGATACATAAGGTATCGAGCACAGGAGCTTCTGTTCCCAGGGAAAGTGGGGTCCACCACTCTTCCAGCCTATAAACGCGTTCTCGTTCACCAACCTGGAAGCTCTTCGAGCCATGTCTATTTGGGTTTTTACAAAGGTTTCAGTATATACGCATGACTGACTCAATCATTTGCCATTGATGACCGGTTCAACTTCCAAACCCTCTCTACTCTCCCGTGGTCAGGTGTGGGACTCAAAGTTCCAATCCTCTCATCACGTGGCTGGGTCTCCCATCCTTAGGGGCTTTCCAAAAATCCCATCTAAATTCAGGTAGGGTTCAAAGAGGCTTGTAATGAATAAGAAGACCCTCTTTCCACTTTTATCACCCTGGGGCTATTTCAGAAACTGGAACTACTTGAGGACAAAGGACCAAATATTTTAACAAAAGAGTCTCCCACTGCTCTTATGGTTTAGGAAACTACAAGAGATTTAGGAGCTATAAACCAGGAACAGAGATGAAGATCAAATAAAAATTTATCATTTTAAGTCATAGTATCATAGGAACCAACTAATTGATCAAGGATAGATTCCGAAGAGAAAATTACTTGAGTTTTGTCTTAACACAAAGTAAAACGGGGACTAAGAACAAGTGCAAATGGCCAAGCAACACCTACACCAGATCCATCAGATCAGTGCTCTTTGGGAGCAAATCAGAGAAAGGATCAGTAGCAGATGCGCAGGTCCCCCACTGTCCATTCGTTGTAGGGAAGCCCGCAGAAATTTAACAAGGCCAGATGTCAATTCTGAGCCTGATTAGGGAATCCCCAGCCTCCGCCTAAGTGTAATCGAAAGCCAGAATATAATAATACTATGATTTACCAAGTCTTATCTCCAACTCTCTCCCTTCAGCCCAGCATTAGTAACTGGAAGAAGCACCAGGACCTCCAGTAGTTGGGTTGCGTGATGACAGCTAAGCCTGTGGTTCCAGCTAAATGACAGGAAACTACAAGCAGGATTCACTCCATTAACCATCACAGTTGTGAAAGCAATTACCATTCTCCCTGTGTACGTGGGAAGGGGGGACAGCAGACATCTAAGCCAACCTTGCAGCTGACCTGCACTGATAGTCATGTGTAGATGGTAACTGATTTCCATAGAGGTTTACAGACCATCTTCTTTTCTGGGAGGCCAACTTACAAGGCATGCATCTTGAGAAAAATAACCTTTACCTTAAGGAAGTTTACCGGGTCAAAAGCCAATCTAGGGACAAGACTTGGAGTTCCTCTTAAAAAAAAAAATGAAAAATGTATTTGGATAGAGTGAAAAACAGAAGACAATGCAGTAGATTTAATCTGTGATGCTCCTTCTTCACCCCTCCCTGTATCCATGCCTTTTGCCTGGTGACTGTGTAGTTCCTCCCGTGAGAAGGTGGAGAATATCCCCCAGCTACTTGATTCTTAGTTCAGGCATTTGATTTGTTTTGACATTAGGGTGTTTGCAGAGGTGACAGAAGCAGACACTGGGAAAAGTACTTGGGAAGTAGGTTTGCTCCTGAACTTTTGCACCGCTGAGAGAAAGATGCTGGGGCAGAAAATTTTTCCCTCTTCCCTTCCACATTACACTGAAATGAGACAGATTAACAGGAGAAAAACAAACTTAATCATGTATGTATGGGACTCCACCAAGAACTGAGACTTCTGGGCAGTAAGGCAACTGCGGCTTATATACCGTCCTGAGCTAACAAAAGGGGGACAGAGGTCTGGGAAGAGAGTTCAAGGGAAGATGACAAGAACAGACATTTGATCAACTGTTGTTTGTCATGCCATGCAGGTAAGCCTTTCCGATACAGCACATTCTGGGTGGCCTGCCCTGAACCCCCTCAAGATCACGGCCAGCTATTCCACTGGCCCAAGGCAAAGAACTATAGACATGTGGATGAGATCACCATCAGCTAAACTCCGTCCGGACTGGCCAAGTCCCAGCCTTGGCCAGAAACACAGCAGAACCACTCAGCTGATCTCAGCCCAGATCAGCCAACCTTTGATCTGAACCACAGACTCAAAGGGAAATATATGATTTTTGTTTTAAGCACTAAGTTCTGGAGTGACAGTAATAACTAAGTAATACAATGTTCACAACTGTCTTGAGGAAGTATTTTCACTTTGAGAATAATAAAACAGATGTAAGAGAGGACACTGAAGGCTAAAGGAAACGTATAGCAATGACATCAATGCATATAAACAAAGACTACCCCAAAAACAATTAGAGCATCTGAAATGCCCAAAATACATCGGCACTACTAATTAGGGGAAAATGAGAACTCTGAAAAGCCTACCCATGATCATATGTACCTTTATGTTAGTAACATGCCAAGAAAGCAGCCGTCATTTTTTAAGTATTTTTTTAAGCTAACAAGGTTCATTTTCTTATAAAATATTATTTCCTTATCTTCCATACAGATGTATAATCATGATAATAATAGTATGATCATGATAATAATAGTATTAAGATCATTTATAAGCTAAAGAAAGCAGAAGGCTATATATGCTGTTTCCATATCTCCACAATTTCCATAAAATTCATGACAGAATTCCTTCAAGTTGATGGCACATTATATTACATTAGTTGGTAAGCATTTTCATAAGGCAAAAGAAACAAAATCTAATCAAAGAACCCACTTTGCCACAAAATTGGTTTATTAATCAGGACACCATCGTCTCAAGAATTCAACAATTTGCGGGGACCTGGGTGGCTCAGTGGGTTAAGCATCCGCCTTGGCTCAGGTCATGATCTCAGGGTCCTGGGATCAAGCTCTGCATTGGGCTCCCTGCTCAACAGCAGGTCTGCTTCTCCCTCTGCCTCTGTTCCTCCTCCACTCATGCTCACTCTCTCAAATAAATAATTTTTTTAAAAAAAGAACTCAATAATTTGTAGGCCCAATACAGACCTTTAAAGATTCTTCCTTTGTTTATCAGTGTAACTCTCTACTCTTTCTGGTGATGGGTTCAGAACAGGCTGTCCCAGAATGTGCCACTTTGGTATGTGGATTATTTTAATCTGAAGACAATGAAGGACCACTGGACTGAAGAGCTTTTTACCTCTCCCTCAGTCGCTTAAAGGAATTGAGATAGGGGGCCTGTACCAGGAAGAGGGCTATTACCACATATAATTTTTTCTTTTTCTTTTTTTTTAAGATTTTTTTAAGAGAGAGAGAGAGAGCACAAGTAGGCAGAGAGGCAGGCAGAGAGAGGAGGGAAAGCAGGCTCCCCACTGAGCAGTGAACACAACACGGGGCTTGATCCCAGGACCCTGAGATCATGACCCGAACCGAAGGCAGAGGCTTAACCCACTGAGCCACCCAGGTGCCCCACCACAGATAATTTTTTTCTGTCAGAAAGATTTACTTACATAGCATGGCAAACATTGTTTGTAAATATTTGCTCTTCCATCTTCCTATGAATTGTCTTCTTCCTACTTGAAGTCCCAAACCCCTAACCCCTTCTCCTTAGCTCATTATGGCATATAAGCCTCAGGTGCCTGGCTGTTGGGGACCCTCCTATCTTTGTGGTTCCCATTCCTATGAACTAGTTTTTTTTCCCCCTCCTATTCATCTGCTTAATGTAAATTTAACTGTGAGACCGAAGACCCCGGAAGGAAAAAAGAAGAACTGGTTTTTTTCTCCCATGCTGAACAAAGCCTCTAATTTTACTACTTCTGTTCCCATTGTAGGGATCAAGGGTGGACCACACCAAGACGGGCCACTTCAGCATGCGCATTAGCATTAAAAACCAAACAAAACCCAGCAGATTTAGGGAAAGCTCTTTACCATCCCTCAACTACTGGTTTATACTAGGAAGATAAAAAGCATGTATGCGTTCATTCATTTAATTGACAAGAGAGAGACAGAGAAAAAATATATATATATATATACCAACAGGGCAAAGAGCAGAGGGGGGAGGGATAAGCACAGAGCCAGATGCAGGACTCTATCCCAGGACCTTGAAAAGGAAGATAGCTATTAAAACAGATTCCTCTTGTGGTCCCTGGTAGCTCAGTCAGTTGAGTGTCCAATCTTGGTTCCTGCTCAGGTCATAATCTCAGGGTCTTGGGATCGAGCCCCAGGTAGAGCTCTGTATGGAGCGCCACATGGGGTTCTGACCTCAGCGGAGAGTCCTTCTTCCTCTCCATCTGCCCCTACCCTCACTCATGCTTTCTCCAAAATAAATAATTTAATTAAATCTGGAAAAACAACAACAACCACAATAGATTCCTCTTTACCCAAGAACCTTACCTACAGACTAGGTCAACCTTTGTTTTCCCACCATCTCTTCTCACCTTCCTGCTAAAGGTGTTTCTCCCTTCCATACCTGCAGACCCCTACCCCTCTCCTGAGCTCATGTAAGCTTCATGTGACCTCACTGTCTTTGGAACTTCATGACTCTGTGGATTCCCCAAACATATACAACTAAATTTGCTGTTCTCCGGTTAACTGGTCCATTTGATTCTTAGTCCGTCTAGAAGGACCTTGAAGGGAAGAAGATTCTCCCTCCCTAACATCACCATGGGATTTGAAGACTCCAGGCAGGTATCCAGAATCTGAACACAACAGGTCACATGCATCTATGTGAGCTCCGTGTTAGAAACAAACTACAAAATCAAGACCCCCATCATCAAAAAGCAGCGAGTACACTGGTATCATTCAGAAGGGTGAGTACTGGTGGGGTAGATAAAACGGGGTGGCGGGCGGGGGAGGCAGCAGGGGAGGCAGCAGAGGAGTGGGGCATTTTTAAGTCGTGTAGCAGCTGAGAGGAAAAAATAACTTTGTGCTATAGTCATTAGCAAACGCTCTAAGCGGGGAATGGCTTTAGGTAGATAGAAAGGCTGCCCTGCCAGAGGAAGAAATTGATGCAGAAATCAACAACAATGAGAAAACCTAACGAAGATAAATCTTACTAAATGAGGATTAATCAAAATTCTTATACCACTATAATGATACCTCTTAGGCCATGAACAAACATTAGCTGAAGTCCAATCATACATCTGAGAATAAATGCCCTTTGCACGATTTATAGTTTATTTTAGAAGTCTAAGGACTGTTTCCTATTATGAAACATGCATTGTCCCTGTGACTTCAACGTGAGGAACAAAAATATTTTTAAGAAGATGAACAAGGGACAAACCAAGAGGTACGTGACTTTCCCAAGGTCATCTAACTTCAATGCTCCCTGTTACTTTTCTCCTGGTACCTATCTCTGCCATAACTTGGATTCCAAAAACAAACAAACAAACAAAAACAGAATCACACTTACTTTCTGCCTTTAGGAAGTAGAATCTAATAAATGAACAGAGAATGCCAACTAACAAAACCCATGAATAGCTTCCACAAATAAGCTGACCCTCATACCAGTATTAGACTTCATTAGGCACCAAATAACCTGAAATGCCTTTCCACTTCTGAAAAAAAAAAAAAAATCGGCAAAGTCTTAAATTTTCTAGTTACAGCTCTGAGCCAGTGGCTTTTCCCTTCTTCCTTCTCTTTTGTAAAATGTCTAAGCCTTCGATATTTAGATCCTCTTTAAATATTTGTGCATTTTCGAGCATATTACTATTTACTGAAAGGCTACAGTTGTCACATAAATAAGGGAGAGGCCAGAAAGCAAACTGCCAGACCTGTTCTCATGGCTGCAGAGTCAGGAACAGTGAGGCAGAGCAAGTTGGAGAGCACTGGGGCAAGGGGACAGAGTTATACCAGAAAATCCAGGATGCTATGTACCGGAATGTCTCCTCCCTGTATGAAAAGCTCACTTTACAAACTTCTAAAAAGCCAAAGCTTTCAGGCTAATATTGCTTCAAGGCCCATCATTCTGGCAGAGGTGGCAATACCTTCATCTGTCAATGTCAAGCAAGCAAATTTCTTTAAGGTCTGCTTATTGTCGTTCTGTTCTGCTGTCTCCGGACGCACCAGCTTGCTAATATAACTAGTGTGCTGGAGCTCAACTTCAGGGACATCGAACAGAGCTCATTACTCTGCACTGCCTGCTGTGTTAACTGTCCCGGCAAGAGTGATGTGGCTTCGGTAAAACGATTTGATAGGGCGCAGTCTGTCCAAATGTTTCCGTAGCCTTTGCGGTGATGGCTTTAGGAGAGGACACTGATGGGCATGCTGTTTCTCTGACACTGAGCACTGAATTTGAAAGACTAATTCCTAATATATGAACTGCTTGATCCTTCTTCCTAGGAGAGGACCCAGATCAGTCTCTGTGCACAGAGAGAAATGCAGTATGAGCGTGGAAGACTTCCCTCCAGAGGCATCCACTGAGACTTCCCTCATGCTGGGGTCAAAGGGCCTCTGCAGAAAATCCTGCTTGAGGTTGTCAGGGTTCTTCACCGGCATCTAATTTAAGGGATTCTGGATTATGTAAGAGACAAGTGCAGTGTGGGGGAGCAAACCTTGTCACCCCAAAATATGTCTCTTTGGCAGAAGTATTCTTTTAGGCAGATTATTTGTAATAAACAGCAGACACCAGCGAAGCTCTGGAAACCAAGCCAAATCGACCCTTTTGTAAGATACCTGTACTTTTTTAAGGGAAATCTCCATTTCTAAGGAGGTCTCCCTGTCTGTAACAGGAAGAAAAAGAGGACCAAATCTCCACAAACTCATCACAGAGGAGGCAAGGACTTATACCTGCCTAATAGACTTACCCTTGCTTGCCCTGTTTTTTTTTCTGGCAGCTTCTCATAAATGAGTCCCTACCCCCAACATCTTTAGTTAAAGAGGGTCTTTAAGGTGGTAGCTTGGGCCACTTCTAAGACTTACTGAGTTCTTCTGAGTCTCCCATACGTGTAAGAGATTTACATGTTATTAAACTTTCATTCTTTTTTGTTCCTGTTGATCTGTCTTATGTCAATTTAATTATTAGACCAGCCAAAGAACCTAGAAGGGAAAAAAGGATAACTTACCCACCTCCTACAGTAGCAAAAAGCTTAAGGATCTGAGGGGGTTCAGGACAGGCTCCCCCAAAATATGCCACTTTGGCATGTGGATTTATTTTGATTTGATCTGAGAGCCTGTGGGCTCAAGAGAAATTTTTGTCCCTCCCGTAAGCATGTAGAATAATCTAAACTGGGGATCTTTCCCAGAATAAGAATTATTAGAAGTAAGTTTTACCAACTGACCCATGTATACGGCAGCACAACCATCTAGTCTCCAAACCTTTGCTCTTCGTATGGCCCATGCAGTGCACTCCTTTCCTCTGAAGTCCCAGGGCCCGCCCTACCCCCTTCTCCTTAGTTCAGAATGACATAGACACTTCATTTTGCTTGACTCTGGGATTTCCATGTCTATGTAGATTCCCTGTACATACGCCTATTGAATTTGATTTTCTCTTGTTAATGCATCTCAGGTCAATTTGATTCTTAGTCTAGCTGGAAGTACCTCTGCGGGGACACGAATTCTTGCTCCCTGACAGCGCCAAGCTCTTCCTCTCATGCCTATTTTTCCTGGTGATATTCAATCCTCCAGCTCTTTTTTTTTTTTTTTAAGATTTTATGTATTTACTTGACAGACAGATCACAAGCAGGCAGAGGAGGAAACAGGCTCCCCGCTGAGCAGAGAGGCAGATGGGGGGGGGGGGGCTCGATCCCACTTCCTTGGGATCACGACCTGAGCCAAGGCAAAGTCTTTAACCCACTGAGCCACCAGGGTGCCCCTCCAGCTCTTGTTTCAATTTGAGAGTTTTTCACCACAAAACAGAAGCCGGACAAGACTTTTGTGTCATTTCCCCGAAAGGCTATGGGTAAAATAATACTTAACTCTGACACATGATGTAAGACCGTGCAGTTAAACGTTGACAGGAGCCAATATTTACAATGTTATTTAAAAATGATAGGAGAGTTCGTCATAAAACCCTCCAAAAAAAGTGTAACTCTCTTCCAAAGGTTCTTGCTACAGGATCAGCTTACAGCTGGAAACTGCCTTACAACAAAGACTTTCAGTGCTTGGGTAATGGCAGCAAAATATTCAAAACTTCCCCTGCATTAAACAGAAAACCAGAGCCCCAAAATGGAACTGGTTTGGCCAGGTTACCGTGGGTCTTTATACTCAAGCTAAATGCACTTTCAACCTCCCACAGAAGTGGTGGTAGTGTTAAAGTCAGGCCCAAGGCATCCTGGTCAGTGAAATAATCTGTCACCTGGGCCCCACGGTCTCTGCCCCCTCACAAAGCAAGCCCAGGAAACCTGCATGTTAAGACCCCCTGCTTTTTCCCTGAGGCAAGGTGGTCTTGCCTGAAATAATTCTTTCTTTTCTTTTGCTGATAACATTTTGCCCTACTCTCCTTCCTATAAAAATGTTCCATTCTGGGGGCGGTGAAGAGCGAGAGCACGTGGGATGCTTTCTACATAGGAAAAAAAAATCTTCCATTGTGTACAAAATGGAATACATCTTGTGTTCCAAAATGTGTTGGAACTCCCTCTTACTTGCTAGAAGGGATGCCAATTCACCAATCACTTCATAAAGCCCATTAGATCTTCAAATTTACTTAATTGACTTTTTGTTCTTTAACTCCTGAAACCCTCCAAAGAGTCTATGCTGAGGCTTCCCTTGGGGAGGTGGGAACCATCGCTCAAGAATCAAGGTCAAACGAACAGTGTTAGGGCACCAGAACTTCATAGGACTATTTTGTCACTCATGTGAGGATAAAAATAAGTGAGACTTGAGTTTTATAGGCATGTTTTGAATCATGTTTAAAATCACTCTAGTTTGGGGCACCTGGATAGCTCAGTCGTTAAGCCTCTGCCTTTGGCTCAGGTCATGATCCCAGAGTCCTGGGATCGAGCCCCGCATCAGGCTCCCTGCTCACCAGGAAGCCTGTTTCTCCCTCTCCCACTCCCCCTGCTTGTGTTCCCTCTTTTGTTGTCTCTCTCTCCCTCTCAAATAAATAAAATCTTAAAAAATAAATTACTCTAGTTTATGTTAAGCCCATTGTTTTCTTTTGCTTACTACTAATTTCTTCATTTACACTATAATACGCTTTCTCTCCCCCACATAAATCACCCTGAGAATAGACTTTTTGCTTCATTTTTATTCTGACTTCTGCAATATGCCTTTGTTCAATCTTCCCTTGAAATTTCACCAACCTTGGTTGTCTTAGTGTTTTTCTGTTCTTCATTCCGCACCTCCTTTGTATCCTTGGCTTTCTTTCCCTACCCCTAGGGCCAGACATTGTCCCTCTCCAAAGCCTCTAGACCAGAGGTTCAAACATGGCTGCCCATTAAAATCATCATTAAAGTCATCTGGTGAGATTTTAAGATTCTGATGCCCCTGGCGCACCCCAGATCAGTAAAAATCAGAATCTGAGGTGGGACACAGTCATTAAAATGTGTTCCTTTTTTGTTGTTGTTGTTAAGTTATAGCTTACATACCATGAAATGTACAAATCTTTGCTATCATTTATTTGGCAAATGTACAGACCTGTGTAACTCAACTCCTTACCACAATATAGAATGTTTCTGGCACCCTATAACATTCTCTCAAGTTCCCATACAATCAGTTGTCACTCCATACCCTCTGAAAAGTAACCAGTGTTTTTATTTTTATCACCAAGAATTAATTTTGCCTATTCTAGAACTTCATACGAATAGAATCACATAATATACACCTTCCTGTCTGGCTTCCCTCACTTAACAATATTTTCATAAAGCATATACTAGCAGTTTGTTTCTTTTATTACTGAGTGGTAATCCTTTCTATGAGTATCACTTCATTTTTAAAAAGTCATTATTCTTTTTTTTAATTTCTTTTCAGTGTAACAGTATTCATTGTTTTTTGCACCACACCCAGTGCTCCATGCAATACGTGCCCTCTCTAATACCCACCACCTGGTACCCCAACCTCCCACCCGCCCCACCCGCCCCTTCAAAACCCTCAGATTGTTTTTCAGAGTCCATCGTCTCTCATGGTTTGTCTCCCCTTCCAATTTCCCTCAACTGCCTTCTCTTCTCCATCTCCCCATGTCCTCCATGCTATTTGTTATGCTCCACAAATAAATGAAACCATATGATAATGACTCTCTCTGCTTGACTTATTTCACTCAGCATAATCTCTTCCAGTCTCGCCCATGTTGCTACAAAAGTTGGGTATTCATCCTTTCTGATGGAGGCATAATTCTACTGTTGAACTTCTGAGTTGTTTTCAGTTTAGGATTATAAATAAGGATTGTGGGGGAGAAAAGTGCTCTCTACCCTTTGGTGTTCTTGGTTGATACCCACCCTCTAATTAAAAAAAAAAAACAGATTAACAGGTGAAAAATGAAAGTAAGTTTAATAATGTATCTGCCTGGCATATAGGCAGCACTTCTTTATCTATAATATCTAAATCCCAAGCTCCCACATGAGGCCAGTGATGATGGTCTAAGAGCCACACTTCTAGTAATAAGGCTATGGAGGCAATTCCTTTGTTAGGTAAGAAACTGGAATAAAACTGAGTCCTTCCTAAACTATGATCCCAAATTTCAATAACAGTCACATCCTCCAGCCTGATACCTCCTATGGGCTGCAATCTCTGACCATTTCTATTTATATGCCTAGACATTATATCAACGCCACAACCATAAAATTATATTCCCAAACGGCTGTCTATCCAAATCTGTTTACACTTACCATCATCTTGAAACCATGCTCATTAGAGCTATCATCTTACTTATCACAGAGACACCTGTGAAGAGAATTTCTCCTTTCTCCCCCACAACCAATCATCACCAAGATGTTTCAAGTCTCATTTCATACAGCCCACATTTACTGCACATTCACCCATCTGTGAAAGGTACAAGAGGATCCCAAGACTAGGAAATTCCTAGGGCAGGGCCCCAGACTTTGATGAGGGAGCAGATGCAAACAACTATGTAATACAAGAAAGAGACACCAAAAGCCCCCTCTCTATGGTTGGTCTTCACTCGAACTGCTCCCCAGGCCAAGCCAGGCTGGTGTGCCAACCACTCTAAGAGCCTCTTTGTAAGGAGAGAACGTTATCGTCTTTGCACAGTCTGACTACCTGAACACTGTTTGGGCTTGCCTTTCCTGAGAAGCACTTTTATCCTATTTTTTTCTCTGCTCAAAAGGCATTTTCTGAAGTATTTTTCCATCCTACCCCTTTCCAATGTAAATCCTGCCACCTAATCGTCATCATCTGTTACCAGCCAGCAGGTAATACCAAACTTCTTGCTGCAGAGCTAATGAAACTTACCCATTCAGTAAGGCTTTCCCTGACCAGTAACAACCCTTCTACCTGCACCCCTGTGATCCCTCACTCTTCTGGAATCCTCGAGGGCCATCAAGTAAATATAAAAAGTAATGTCTTAATCCATTTAGGCTGCTATAACAAATTTTCACAGACTGGGTAGCTGATAGGCAACAGAAATTTATTTCTCACAGTTCTGGGGACCATAAGCCTGAGATCAAGGTATCAGCATTTTAGGATGAGGGCCTGTTTCTGGGTGGCAGACTTCTGGTTGTCCCCTCACATGGTGGAAGGTAGTAAGAGAACTCACTGGGGCCTCTTTTATTTATTTATTTTTAAAAGATTTTATTTATCCATCAGAGAGAGAGAGAGCGCGCAAGAGAGCACAGGCAGAGTGGCGGGCAGAGGCAGAGGGAGAAGCAGGCTCCCCACCAAGCAAGGAGCCTGATGCGGGACTCCACCCCAGGATGCTGGGATCATGACCTGAGCTGAAGACAGCCGCTTAACCAACTGAGCCACCCAGGGGTCCCTGGGGCTTCTTTAGAAGGGCATTAATCTTACCTTGGGGGTTAGGTTTCAACATGGAAATTCCAGTAGACACATTCAGACCATAGCAAGTAATTTAGTGCTTAATTACCTAACGATCCTGTTCTTTTTCTCAACTGTCATGGTGCTCATTTTTCTCACACGATTAAAAGGATACACAGATAGGGTCCTTACTGCAGTTTATCCATCATATCCCACGGAACACCTTATCAGTATCTACTGAGGAAGAGTGGAGACTGAGGAAAAAAACGATTATTGAAGTTTTCCTATTTATTTCCTATCTATGCCTAGACATTATATCATTTATATATATTTATCCAATACCTTGGTATTTGCCTCAGAGAGAACAATTTATTTAATAGTCACAACCACTCCAAGATGCACAATTATTTTTTTTTTAAAGATTTTATTTATTTGACAGACAGATCACAAGTAGGCAGAGAGGCAGGCAGAGAGAGACAGAGAGAGAAAGAGAGAGAGAGAGAGAGAGAGAAGTAGACTCCCTGCTGAGCAGAGAGCCTGATGCAGGGCTCGATCCCAGGACTCTGGGATCATGACCCAAGCTTAAGGCAGAGGCTTTAACCCACTGAGCCAACCAGGTGCTCCACATATTATTTTTAATTTTAAGAATAAAGTATTAAACTTAATTTAATTTAATCTCCCAGGATGCACAATTATTAAACCGACCCATGGTAATGACTCTCAAAGAATGGTTGTTAGCCCAGCAGCACTGACAACTGGGAACTTATTAGAAATGCAGATTTGGGGGCATCTGGGTGGCTCAGGGGCTTGGGCCTGTGCCTTCGGATCAGGTCATGATCTCAGGGTCCTGGGATGGAGGCCCACATTGGGATCTCTGCTCAGCAGGGAGCCTGCTTCCCCCCTCTCTGCCTGCCTCTGTCTCCTTGTGATCGCTTTCTCTCTGTCAAATAAATAAATAAATAAATAAAATCTTTAAAAAAAAAAAAAAGGAAATGCAGATTTGGGGACCCATCTTAGAGCTAGTGGATCAGAAACTCTGGGAAGTGAGCTCTGCAATCTGTTTTAACAAGCCCCTAGCACTTTGAAAAATACCAGTGGAATTTTGATCAGAATGGCATTAAAAGTATAGATTGCTCTAGGCAGTATAGATATTTTAACAATGTTTATTCTTCTGATCCAAGAGCATGGAATGGTCTTCCATCTTTTTGTGTCTTCTTCAATTTCTTTCATGAGTGTCCTGTAGTTCCTCGAATACAGATCCTTTACCTCTTTGGTTAGGTTTATTCCCAGGTATCTTATGGTTCTTGGTGCTATAGTAAATGGAATCGATTCTCTAATTTCCCTTTCTGTATTTTCATTGTTAGTGTATAAAAAGGCCACTGATTTCTGTACATTGATTTTGTATCCTGCCATGTTGCTGAATTGCTGTATGAGTTCTAGTAGTTTTGGGGGTGGAGTCTTTTGGGTTTTCCATATAAAGAATCATGTCATCTGCGAAGAGAGAGAGTTTGACTTCTTCATTGCCAATTTGGAACCTTTTATTTCTCTTTGTTGTCTGATTGCTGTTGCTAGGACTTCTATGTTCAACAAGAGTGGTGAGAGTGGGCATCCTTGTCGTGTTCCTGATCTCAACGGGAAGGCTGCAAGCTTTTTCCCATTGAGGATGATATTTGCTGTGGGTCTTTCATAGATAGTTTTGATAAAGTTCAGGAATGTTCCCTCTATCCCTATACTTTGAAGTGTTTTAATCAGGAACGGATGCTGGATTTGTCAAATGCTTTTTCTGCATCAATTGAGAGGACCATGTGGTTCTTCTCTCTTCTCATATTAATTTGTTCTATCACATTGATTGATTTGTGAATGTTGAACCATCCTTGGAGCCCAGGGATGAATCCCACCTCGTCATGGTAGATAATCTTTTTAATGTGCTGTTGGATCCTGTTTGCTAGGATCTTGTTGAGAATCTTAGCATCCATATTCATCAGTGATATTGGTCTGAAATTCTCCTTTTTGGTAGGGTCTTTGCCTGGTTTGGGGATCAGGGTAATGCTGGCTTCATAGAAAGAGTCTGGAAGTTTTCCTTCTGCTTCAATTTTTTGAAACAGCTTCAGGAGAATAGGTATTATTTCTTCTTTGAAAGTTTGGTAGAATTCCCCAGGGAATCCGTCAGGTCCTGGGCTCTTGTTTTGGGGGAGGTTTTTGATCACTGCTTCAATCTCGTTACTAGATATCGGTCTATTCAGGTTGTCAATTTCTTCCTGGTTCAATTTTGGGAGTTTATAGTTTTCCAGGAATGCATCCATTTCATCTAGGTTGCTTAGCTTATTGGCATATAACTGTTGATAATAACTTCTGATGGTTGTTTCTACTTCCTTGGTGTTAGTTGTGATCTCTCCCTTTTCATTCATAATTTTATGGATTTGGGCTTTCTCTCTTTTCTTTTGGATTAGTGTGGCCAATGGTTTATCGATCTTATTGATTCTTTCAAAAAACCAGCTTCTAGTTTCATTGATACGTTCTACGGTATCTCAAGTTTCTACCTCATTGATCTCAGCTCTAATTTTGACTATTTCCCTTCTTATGTGTGGAGTTGGTTTGATTTGTTGTTGATTCTCCAGTTCTTTAAGGTGTAGAGACAGCTGCTGTGTTCTGGATTTTTCAATTTTTTTGAGAGAGGCTTGGATGGCTATGTATTTCCCCCTTAGGACAGCTTTTGCTGTATCCCATAGGTTTTGAACCTAAGTGTCTTCATTCTCATTGGTTCCCATGAATTGTTTCAGTTCTTCTTTGATCTCCTGGTTGATGCATTCTTTTTTTTTTTTTTAAAGATTTCATTTATTTACTTGACAGAGAGAGATGACAAGCACGCAGAGAGGCAGGCAGAGAGAGAGGAGGAAGCAGGCTCCCCGCTGAGCAGAGAGCCCGACGCGGGGCTCGATCCCAGGACTCTGAGATCATGACCCGAGCTGAAGGCAGCGGCTTAACCCACTGAGCCACCCAGGCGCCCCTGGTTGATGCATTCTTAAGCGAGGTGGTCTTTAGCTTCCAGGTATTTGAGTTCCTTTGGAACTTTTCCTTGTGATTGAGCTCCAGTTTCAAGGCATTGTGATCTGAGAATATTCAGGGAATAATCTCAGTCTTTTGGTATCGGTTGAGTCCTGATTTGTGCCCCAGTATGTGGTCTATTCTGGAGAAGGTTCCATGTGCACTTGAGAAGAATGAGTATTCTGTTGTTTTGGGGTGGAATGTTCTGTGTATATATCTATGAGGTCCATCTGGTCCAATGTGTCATTCAAGGCTCTTGTTTCTTTATTAATTTTCTGCTTCAATGATCTATTTCTGAGAAAGGCTGTTAAGATCTCCTACTATTAATGAATTCATATTGAGTATGATTCTTTATCTTGATTAACAGTTTTCTTATGTAATTGGGGGCATAGATATTTACAATTGTTAGATCATCTTGGTGGATAGTCCCTTTAAGAATTATGTAGTGTCCTTCTGTATCTCTGACTACGGTCTTTAGTTTAAAATCTAAATGATCTGATATGAGAATCGCTACCCCAGCCTTTTGAGGCCCATTGGCATGAAAAATTCTTCTCCATCCCTTCACTTTCAGTCTGGGTGTATCTTTAGGTTCAAAATGGGTCTCTTGTAGACAGCATATGGATGGGTCCTGTCATTTTATCCAATCTGCAACCCTGTGCCATTTTATGGGCGCATTTAGGCCATTCACATTGAGAGTGATTATTGATAGATACGTTTTTATTGACATCGTGTGACCTTTGAAGTCTTTCTTTCTGTAGATTGTCTCTATATTTCTGTTCAATGCTATTCTTAGGATTTTTCCTCTTTTATAGAACCCCCCTTAATATTTCCTGCAGTGTCGGCTTGGTGGTTGCATAGTCTTGTACAGAAATCAGTAGCCTTCTTATACACTAACAATGAAAATACAGAAAGGGAAATTAGAGAATCGATTCCATTTACTATAGCACCAAGAACCATAAGATACCTGGGAATAAACCTAACCAAAGAGGTAAAGGATCTGTATTCGAGGAACTACAGGACACTCATGAAAGAAATTGAAGAAGACACAAAAAGATGGAAGACCATTCCATGCTCTTGGATCAGAAGAATAAACATTGTTAAAATATCTATACTGCCTAGAGCAATCTATACTTTTAATGCCATTCTGATCAAAATTCCACTGGTATTTTTCAAAGAGCTGTAACAAATAATCCAAAAATTTGTATGGAATCAGAAGAGACCCCGAATCGCTAAGGAAATGTTGAAAAACACAAATAAAACTGGGGGCATCACGCTACCTGATTTCAAGCTTTACTACAAAGCTGTGATCACCAAGACAGCATGGTACTGGCATAAAAACAGACACATAGACCAGTGGAACAGAGTAGAGAGCCCAGATATGGACCCTCAACTCTATGGGCAAATAATCTTCGACAAAATGGGAAAAAATATACAGTGGAAAAAGGATAGTCTCTTCAATAAATGGTGCTGGGAAAACTGGGCAGCTATATGTAGAAGAATGAAACTCGACCATTCTCTTACAACACACACAAAGATAAACTCAAAATGGATAAAAGACCTCAACGTGAGACAAGAATCCATCAGAATCCTAGAGGAGAACATAGACAGTAATCTCTTCGATATCAGCCACAGCAACTTCTTTCAAGATACATCTCCAAAGGCAAAGGAAACAAAAGTCAAAATAAACTTTTGGGACTTCATCAAAATCAAAAGCTTCTGCACAGCAAAGGAAACAGTCAAGAAAATAAAGAGGCAACCCATGGAATGGGGGAAGATATTTTCAAATGACAGTACAGTCAAAAGGTTGATATCCAGGATCTATAAAGAACTCAAACTCAACACACACAAAACAGATAATCATATCAAAAATGGGCAGAAGATATGAATAGACACTTCTCCCATGAAGACATACAAATGGCTATCAGACACATGAAAAAATGTTCATCATCACTAGCCATCAGGGAGATTCAAATTAAAACCACACTGAGATATCACCTTACACCAGTTAGAATGGCCAAAATTAACAAGACAGGAAACAACATGTGTTGGAGGGGATGTGGAAAAAGGGGAACCCTCTTACACTGTTGGTGGGAATGCGAGTTGGTGCAGCCTCTTTGGAGAACAGTGTGGAGATTCCTCAAGAAATTAAAAATAGAGCTTCCCTATGACCCTGCAATTGCACTACTGGGTATTTGCCCCAAAGATACAGATGTAGTGAAAAGAAGGGCCATCTGTACCCCAATGTTTATAGCAGCAATGGCCACGGTTGCCAAACTGTGGAAAGAACCAAGATGCCCTTCAATGGACGAATGTATAAGGAAGATGTGGTCCATATACACTATGGAGTATTATGCCTCCATCAGAAAGGACGAATACCCAACTTTTGTAGCAACATGGACAGGACTGGAAGAGATTATGCTGAGTGAAATAAGTCAAGCAGAGAGAGTCAATTATCATATGGTTTCACTTATTTGTGGAGCATAACAAATATCATGGAGGACATGGGGAGTTAGAGAGGAGAAGGGAGTTGGGGTAAATTGGAAGGGGAGGTGAACCATGAGAGACTATGGACTCTGAAAAATAATTTGAGGGTTTTGAAGTGGCGGGGGGTGGGAGGTCGGGGTACCAGGTGGTGGGTATTAGGGCAGGGATTGCATGGAGCACTGGGTGTGGTGCAAAAATAATGAATACTGTTATGCTGAAAATAAATTTTTAAAAAATCCAAAAAAAAAAAAAAGCCCCTGGCGGATTCTCATATGCACTAAATTTTGACATCACTAAATTAGAGTTTGAATAAATTAACCAAAGTTAAAGAACTTGTTAGTAAGAGAGCTGGTCAATCTGAGACCAAAAGCCATTCTCTTAATATGACATCATAGTGGTTCCTTGATCTAATAATAGGTCCTTCTGCATAATATCTAAAGTGGTAGACCTGAAGTAAATAAAAATATTTTTTATTTTAAGAACTTAGAGTAAAATTTTCATTAAAAAAGTGATTTTTAAGAGAATTTAGGCCTTTCCCCCAAATGACTATAACTGTATAAATTACTCTGAAAATTTCATATTGCCTCAGTTGACATAAATTTGAATTTCCAGGCCAGAAGTACCCAATGACTAAGAAAATTGGAATCAAGTCTCTATTCAAAACCTTGTGTCTGGGCTCCTGGGTGGCTCAGTCGGTTAAGCATCTGCCTTCGGCTCAGGTCATGATCCCAGGGCCCTGGTATGGAGCCCTGAGTCGGGCTCTCTGCTTGGCAGGGAGCCTGCTTCCCCCTCCCTCTCTGCCTGCCTCTCTGCCTACCTGTGATCTCCTTCTCTGTGTCAAATAAATAAATAAAGTCTTAAAAAAAAAAAAAAAACCTTGTGTCTTACAGGTTGCATACATAAAATAGCATCAAAATAATCTAATACTAGCATTCAAAAATCATAAAATAAACACTAAACAGGACTCTATTTCCATTTTAGTGAACTATTCCACAGGGTAAATGGTAAATACTGCCTTAGCTTTCGATAGGCACACAAATCTCACTTTCCTTAATCATGAGATGAAGGAAGACAGTCTATATCCACTCATCAAATTCTGTAGCCTTCCCATTCTACCAGAGTAAAGAGACACTGTCCCAAAGGCCTCTTCAAAGAGCTCACCAGAAAAATCTTACTCACAAGCCAGGCAGGACTCAGAAATCATCTTTCTGATACATGCAAACAGATGAGGGAGGCAGGGTGATAACAGTCATTTTCATACTTGAAAAAAAAGTCATTGCTTATTTTAGAGCAATAAGATGAGGCTGGTATTTTATTAGAATAAAAAGATAATATAACAAAAAGACCCAATTTTTTTTCATTTTATGGGAACTGTTCTGTAAACTTCTGTGTTTACATGTGAAAAAATGTACGTCTGCACGCCATATAAGTTGCTGCTATTAAAAATCATTTTTAGATCGCATCAGTACTGTCAGTCATACTACAAGGACCATCCACACTAAGGAAGGCTTTACTATATTAGCCACTGTAGACGAGACTTCTGAATTTGCTGCCTCTTAACAACCCAGCTGAATACTGTAATGGAAACAAAGATTGCCAGAGATGGAGGGGACCTTAGAGCTAATTTAGTTAAACTCCCTTATTCTGTAGGTGATGAATCTGAAGTCCTGAGAATGAAAGTGACTTCTTCCTGGACATCATCAACAGCAGCAGGATTCCTCACCTTGACCTAGTTCAGCTTAACTTTACAAAGCACTCTAGTCAGGGCAAGTATTGACTTACTTCCCTGGTTCAGGAGTTTTAAAAGGAATTTATTCATCTGAGCAAAGTAAGCCCAGATAACATTTCTGTTTGACTCGCTCCTTCAGTGGTGAAGAGAAGCATATGCCAAAGGTGGCAGAGTATTACCTAGTCCGTAAGCTTCTCCAAAGGGAAAAGAACTTTCACTTTCCTCCACAACGGTAAAGAAAGAAAGAAATCCACTGAGCTGCTTCCTCCATTCTCTCTCAGCCATGCCTCCCAAGAGAGGGGGAAAAAAGGTTCTTCCCAAAGTAACAGGACTGAGAGAAGCATGTGGGCTTGGGTTCTTACGGGCTTGCTTCTTTCAAAAGTTCCTGTTGTCACAGGACACACATAAATAAATTTTTTTTTTCAATTTAAGCAGATATTTTTACTTCCATTTACTTGACTGTATAACCTATCTTTCAGTTTTGAAAAGAAGCTGATAACTCCCACACACCTCAAAAGGAATGATTTTTCACTCCTTGAAAGTACCTTTCATTTATAAAATGAAAAATCCAAATGGCAAGTGACTATAAGAAAAAATGCTCAGCTTTGTTACTAACTAGAAAAAAAAATTAAAACCAGTAAGATGTGATCTCCCTGATATGAGGAAGTGGTGATGCAACATGGGGGCTTAAGTGGGTAGGAGAAGAATGAATGAAACAAGATGGGACTGGGAGGGAGACAAACCATAAGTGACTCTTAATCTCACAAAACAAACTGAGGGTTGCTGGGGAGAGGGGGGTTGGGAGAAGGGGGGTGGGGTTATGGACATTGGGGAGGGTATGTGCTTTGGTGAGTGCTGTGAAGTGTGTAAACCTGGCAATTCACACACCTGTACCCCTGGGGATAAAAACATATGTTTATAAAAAATAAAAAATTAAAAAAAAAATAAAACCAGTAAGATGCTACTACATCCTTAGCAGATCAGCAAAATTCAGAAATCTAGTATTACCTAGAGTTGGGAAGGAAATGCAGCAACGCAAACTCCCATTCACTAGCAGAGTGCATAAATTTTATAGTAAACCACACCGAGGGATGCCTGGGTGGCTCAGTCGGTTGAGCGTCCGTCCGACTCTTGGTTTCATTTTGGGTCATGACCTCATGGGTTGTGAGACTGAGCCCCATGATGGGGCTCTAAGCTCAGTAGGCGGTCTGCTTGAAGATTCTTTCCCTCTGCCCCTCCCCACACTTGTACTGTCTTTCTCCCTGAAATATATTAATACATCTTAAAAAAATAATAAAGTACAACCACATTGAAAAGTGGTTCATCAGGGCGCCTGGGTGGCTCAGTGGGTTAAAACCTCTGCCTTCAACTCAGGTCATGATCTCAGGGTCCTGGGATTGAGTCCCGCATCAGGCTCTCTGCTCAGTAGGGAGCCTGCTTCCTCCTCTCTCTCTCTGCCTGCCTCTCTGCCTACTTGTGATCTGTCTGTCACATAAATAAATAAAAATCTTTAAAAAAAAAAAAAGAAAAGAAAAGAAAAGTGGTTCATCATTACCTAGTAAACTTATGGATGTGTCTTGTGGAAAACATGACCACAAATTCTACCTGTTTCAGTTGGCAAGCCCCCTTTTTAATGTGACTTGGCTGCTCCTTTCATCACTAGATAAACGTATTTCTCTACACCCTTTATCCAAGATGACCTTAGGACATGCTTTAACTAGGAGAGGGAGATGGATGTGATGGTGTGAGAATATTGAGTCCATACCTGAAGAAGCCCAGAAGCTTCCATCCTTGCCCCCTCTGTTGTCATGAGAGTGCTAAGTGAAGAAACCAGGATAGACCTTGAGGAAGAGAGACCACATGCAGGAAGGGTCATCAGCCAGTACCAACTGTCAAACATATGAATGAGGCAATTTCGGGGCCATCCATTTTTTTTTATAAGCTCCACAGTCAACATGTGGCTTGATAACAGCACCCTGAGATCAAGACTCACATGCTCTATGGACTGAGCCAGCCGGGTGTCCCAAGGGCCATCCCATTTTAGTTGAGCTGTCAGGTGACTACAGCCACATAAATGAGCCCAGTAGAGAGACCAGCAGAAGAACGGCCTACTTACTTGAACCCTACCCAGACTGCTGACCCACAAAATTGAAGAGCAAATAAAACAGCAGTTTAAGTTGCTATGTTTATGGTGGCTTGAAACATAACTGGTTCAACGTCTCTATCCTTTTACTCAAAAAATCCACTCTTAGTTTTATATCCTAGGAAAACTCCCAAAAGAAACACAAAGGCCCCCAGAAGGTACAAGAACATTCATAGAGGCACTGTTCAAAATAGTTCCAAACTGCAAAAAATGTGAATGTTCATAATAATAGATCAATAAATTATGCTATATTCCTAAATTATATAAGTCCAGGCTTTATAATTAGCCTTGACCTGTACATATATTTTATATACTCTCCTATATGTATATATCATAATTTTCCCAAATGAAAACAGTCTTCTTTATATCTGGTGAAAGAGGTGTGCAACTTAATTTTCAGGAGCAACTAATATAGCAGAAACACAGATGTCCAAATATCACCAATGCCTTGGGATGGCTCATAAATTAACTTTAGCAAAGAGAGATGAGGCTGATTTGCCAGGAAGGGAAAACGTTCTGATTTAACAGCATTTGTCATCTACCTTGACATCAAGCCAAGTAAAGCATCCCCCAGGTTTTTAACCTCTTGCACAATTCTTTACATCATTAATATACCTGGTGGCAGGGATGAGAGTCAGTTTGGCTTGCAAAGCAAATGCTCAAAGGCAGGGGCGCCTGGGTGGCTCAGTCGGTTAAAGCCTCTGCCTTTGGCTCAGGTCATGATCCCAGGGTCCTCCAGGGTCCTCCAGGGTCCTGGGATCGAGCCCCGCATCGGGCTCTCTGCTCAGAGGGAAGCCTGCTTCCTCCTCTCTCTCTGCCTGCCTCTCTGCCTACTTGTGATATCTGTCAAATTAAAATATTTTTTAAAAAATGCTCAAAGGCAGAGCAGAATAGCCAATCTTGACCCACCCCGCAGGTGAGAACAAAAGGCAAAAATGAGATCCCGTACACCTTCGCCACCCCCAAGAATCTAAAGGAACTAGTCCTTTGACAACTATGAAATCGACACATAATGGATTAGAGTACATATCTTCAGAGTCACTATGGCAGATTGGATCATTGTTCCCAATTCTTCCTTCCTCCCTCTGTTAGAGTTTACATCTATGCTCTTTTCAGTTTAATTCTTCATTCGGGAAGAGTGTAATTCCCCACCGTATTGATGCCGGGTTTGGCCCTGTGGCTTTATTCAGTTGACAGAGTATGAGGGAAGTGACAGAGTGATTAGCTCCAAGGTGAGGCCTTAAGAAATGTCACATATTTCTGCTTCCTTTTTTGTGCTCCTGTGATTTGTCATTAGAAGAAGATACTCCAGGCAGCCATGGCCTGTGAAGGCAGGAAGAACAGAGATGAAACTGACCAGAAGCCCACTGTCTATCCTGGCACGGCTAAGTTCAGCCTGGATCAGTTGAATCATGGCTGACCTACAGACCCTGGAGCTTGAAAATAAATGTTTGATGCTGTCATCACTGAAAGTCTCAAGTTGTAGGTTTTGCAGTAAAAATGATCTAATACAGCCATCTTAAGGAAACAATCCCAGGCCAATGTCTATCAGAATGGGAGTAGTCAGCCACAGAAACAAAAAAGAGAGTCTGGAAGGCAAATATATTTCTTCAAGATCCACTGCGAAGTAGGGTAAACCACAGCCAAGGACTCAAGATCTCCTATCTATGTGTGCAGGCATTCATTTACCAGAGAAGTTGTCATAAACATTAAATATTCCTATTATATAATCAACTCTGTTTGATTCCATACTCCCCAAAGAACCCTGTGATCATAATTTGGCTTCATGTGTACCTTGCCTACAGTGACAGAATACATCCATTATTAGAATAATTAAACAATCTGACATATGAAAATAAGGATGTTTAGAGCCTTTAACAGAGTGAAGCTCAATAAATTCTAGTCTCTTTATTTTCTCCCCAAAGCCCTTGACAGAGCTCTCTCAGATGAAGGCAGTGTTTCCCACTGTCCACAGCAGTAACTAGTTCTTGCTGAGACTCGACACTTAAGATTCTATCCTTCTCCACATGAGCCCTGATTTGAACAAAGACGGGTCAAATGACTTTCCTAGAATCCCATCTTTCATGTATGCTTTGCCCCTAAGAAAGAAGACTTTCACAAAGAAACATGGACATACTTCCAGTATCTGTAACTCCACGTTTTAATGTGAATTACCGGAAATAGATATAGATATGAAAGTGAAGCCACAGTTAGCCAAGTGCCTGATGAGATGCTCTCTCCCTATTTAATGAAATGATTCCATTAAGCCTAGGTCTCCACTCTCAAAGAACATCAACAATCTGCTTATGGCCAAAGCCTTTTCCTATGATTCACACTTATTTTTTGTCAAAATAAATGGGTTGTGAAAAGTATTTATAAAAAGAGCACAAATTCTCACATTCTGAAACATCCCACAGTTTAGGTAATAGTGTTGGGATCTTATGATGCCCAAGTCAAGATATATAAATTGATACATAAAGCATCAAATGAGAGTTTCAAACCTTAGTTTTATTTATATAATTGGTGATTTTTACTGACAGTATATTGGGTTAGTCCTCATTATTAGTCAAACCTGGAAGAGGGCAAAGATTTCCATTTTGCATGTACAGAATCTACAACCCAGGGGAACCAGATGAATCCATGTCTCAGAACTGCCATGATGTCACACCTCAAATCCAGAACTCACCCTTTAACATGAATAAATAACTCCCTTGTGCTTTCCTGAAATTTAGTTGCTTGGTGATATATTGTGTGTGAACACTGGTGAGTAACAATTATTAAAGTGAATGGTCCTGCTACATGTGTACTTTATGTATCACTGAAGCTTACTTTAATCCAAAGTGACACATCAATAAGCTCCTGCAAGTGCACAGCAGCAAATACATTGAACACATTAACCAGGAGGTGGCTTAGTTAAAGCAATGACAGACCATGAAACAGAAGCCAAAGCAGAAACACAAAGTAGAAAAGGGAGGTGTGGCATTCCCCCACATAGGCATTAAGAAATAGATGCTTAAGTTGTTTTCAGTGACTAAATCACTCTAGTCCCATAAAGCCCTGACAAGCCATCCAGTCTGTCCTTCACTTCCCATTCAAAACCCAATCAGAGCATTCCGGATAAACTAAGAAGAGCAGATGTTTTCTTGAAAGCGAAATGCCCTTTGGGTTTGCTGTGCACAACAAATGAACAAATACGATTGCTAATTCTTCCAAAATATAATAACCAAGTGCTCAGGGAAAGGAAAGGAATAGAACCTAACTTTTATTATGCAGTCATTGTCTATTTTGGCAGATACTATCTCCATTTCACAAAGAAGAAAACAAAGATTTGAAGAGAAATTTTCTAGGGGCATATTACTGATAACTGGCCCTAGGAGCTTTGAACTCAACCTTGTTCAGCTCCCCAACTTGGTTTGTCTGTTTGTTTTTTACACTATCATGTGCCCAGAATCAAGAATGATTTATTAGTAGATGAAATTCCATTTTAGAATTTCCAAATGTACCTTTCTCTTATATTGCTTGTATTGAATCAGTTTTAGTGGGGAGTAAATTTATTTGGGGAGTGGGAGAATCATTTTGTGGTTAGCATATATGCTAATTGTGATTATGCTTCCATGTTTTCCAAATGAAAGCACCAACATTTTTTAATATAATTTTAAGATGTCTGGTGATTATTTCTTGTTCAGAAAAGTTCATTTTTCTTAGAATGTCACATATGATCAACTGGAAAATTCTAAGTCATTCTCTAAGGGTTCTGGTAACAGTCAATACTTTCAACTATTGACTTTCTGCAAGCTTGTGGTATGCCTGAATGGCTTTGGTTGTAATCACAAAAGCCAGGCAATATTTGTGAAGATTTTGCTATGCAAAATTTTGCTGGTTCTTTCTTTTCTTCATTATCATGCCACATAATACCTTCAAAGACAGAAAGCAAGGAGGAGTTTTGAGAACATTTTCCTCAGTCTTCTAGGAAACCTTTAATTTTTTTGGCAATAATTATGCGGAGATTCATAAAACTTCCCTCAAAGAAGCACAAAATGGGCATTGTTACTGCAGTTTTTAAAGACCAGACATTACATCTGCCTTTACCTGCAAAGAAATGATAGGATAGTCATCAAGCCCAGCATAGTGCACTCATCATCCCTACTAACAGCAAATGTGAGATTCTTGTTTTTCATATTGTAACTGCTAAGTATTTAGGCAAACTTCCCCCACTGCCTCTTGACAAATTAAAAAGCAACTAATTCATTTCTCTCCAGACTTACAGGGCATTAGCTGTAAGTTCAAAGTCATTGTGCTAAGTCATTATTACAATAAGCAATTTTAAATAGAGAAGGCTGGGAAGGAAGATACAAGCTAAAGGATGGTAGAGGGGCCAAGGGAAGGCTGTCCTAAAACATGCCACTAGGGCATATTGATTATTTCAAACAAAGGTTACTTAAGAAAGAGCCTGTGTAAGAACACTCTAACCCCTCTTTGTCTCCAGGCAACAGGAAATAAATCTCACACATGAAAGGAACTCCCCCCCCCACCAGGAGGTAAGGAGATATCCTTATCACCAAAGATACAGAATTCAGAGCCAAAAAGACTGTCTAAACAACCCTTGTTACTTTCACTAATTTACCACCCCAGCCCAAATCATTTTGAATTCCTTACTAACTGAAGCTCCTAAACCTAAGTTTTCTTTGTCCTGTCAATTTCTCACAAATTTCTTGTCTCCTTACCTAAAAAGTATAGAAACCACCTGCCTTGGTCATTTCTTTGTGTGTCTCTATTCCATGCACACATAACAGAACTTCTATTTTTTTTCTCCTATTAATCTATCTCCTGTTCACTTAGTTCTTAGACTAGCTGGTGGAACCTTGAGAGTAGATGAAAACTTTTTCCTATCCTACAGTGGTAAGGGATAATGTATAGGAGTAGTGGGGGGAAGAAGTGGGGGAGCAGAAGAAAAGGATAGAGAATGGAGTAAAAGAAGAAGGAAGACACTGGAAGAGATGAATTTGAGATGGTAGGTAGGCAGGTAGGATGAAAGTTCAATTACCTTCCTAGAATCACATCTTTAATGTATTTCCACCCTTGGAAAGGAGACTACCCACTAAGCAGCTTGGAGAGAAGCCTCATAGGCCTACAACAAGTTCTTAAAATCATCTCCATCTTAATCTGATGAAAGAGAGCAAAATGGACTGGAGTCTCTCTCCTTCCTTTCACATTTATTTCTACCCTTACCCTTCAAGTTGCTTATTTTATGAACTATTTCCCGTTTTAAAACCCCTTGATACTCTTTTCAACATATTTCTACCCAGAAAAAAAGTTAAATAAAAAGAGGAAACAGAAGTCTACAATATCATTTATCCAAATCACCTTTAAGTGTTCTCCAGGGGCACCTGGGTGGCTCAGTTGCTGAAGCACCTGTCTCTGGCTCAGGTCATGATCCCATGGTCCTGGGATCCAGTCCCACATCTGGCTCCCTGCTTAGCAGAAGTCTTCTTCTCCCTTTCCCTCTCCCCCTGCTCATGCTCGTGCTCTCTCTCTATGTCAAATAAATAAATAAGATCTTAGAAAAACACACATCCAAAAAAAAAGAGTGCTCCAATGTGCGCAAACTGCCAAGACAGAGGAAGGACAAACTAAAAAACAAGTAAAACTTCAACAAAATATAGAAGAATACACCTTAACAAATGAAACTGTTGGCTTAATTTTCACATTTATAAATGGCACACTTCTTCTCATTCCTGAAATATTTCAAAGCTGTTCTATTCTTTTAGAAGCAAATACTATGATTTCACAGTCCATAAAGATTTAATATCATCATCCTCTTGACTACTTTATTAGACTGAGAGTATTTTATATTCTATGATGGATCCCCAATACATTCATGTCTTTTCAGTTAACACACAGACAGACATGTACCTCTCCCACAGTCAGAGGAAGCCACAGGACAGGTGTTAAATGATAATAAACAAGGCTCAAGTTATTTGCTTGCCTTGCAAGGGAGAGCCAGGTCCCTCAGGGACACATTCAGCAGGTTTCTTTGAGAAGGAAATTTGGAGTTTAGGGAAAATTTAGGGAAAAGGGAGTGTACAGGAGGAAAAATAACTTCTCCTCTACCTTTCTAGGTTCTCGACTGACAATCCCTGTAATGAAAGACAGATTAAGAGAGGAAAAACCAACAGAAGTTTAATAACATGTATACCTCCTGTCATACATGTGAGAGACCTGGGAAAGCTAATTAACTCCCTGAAATGACCCAAGCTACCACTAGAATACCACCCTTAGTTAAAGACAAAAGAGAGATTTGGGGAGAAAAAAGACCAGTTATGGGAGGTTACCAGGCAAAGCAAAGTAAACAAGGTTAAGGTTGCTTTGTGGGATTAAGTCCTTGCTTTCTCTATTTGTGTTTCTAGAAATTGAGTCATCCTCATCTTCTTGGTACAAAGAAGGAGACCCTCTTACAAATGAAGATTTCCCTTATAAATGTAAATGTCTTTTACAAAAGGATTACTTCTATTGTGTTTTCAGATATTTTCCTATGTCTGTTTTTTCTTAAAAATAACCAGCTCAATTCCCTATGACCCTGCAATTGCACTACTGGGTATTTACCCCAGATACAGATGTCGTGAAAAGAAGGGCCATCTGTATCCCAATGTTCATAGCAGCAATGGCCCATTGTCAAACTGTGGAAAGAGCCAAGATGCCCTTCAACGGACAAATGGATAAGGAAGATGTGGTCCATATACACTATGGAGTATTACATCTCCATCGGAAAGGATGAATACCCAACTTTTGTAGCAACATGGACAGGACTGAAAATAAGTCAAGCAGAGAGTCAATTATCATATGGTTTCACTTATTTGCGGAGCATAACAAATAGCATGGAGGACATGGGGAGAGGGAGAGGAGAAGGGAGTTGAGGGAAATTGGAAGGGGAGGTGAACCATGAGAGAGTATGGACTCTAAAAACAACCTGAGGGTTTTGAAGGGGCGGGGGGTGGGAGGTTGGGGGAGCCTGGTGTGGTACTAAGGAGGGCACGTATTGCATGAAGCACTGGGTGTGGTGCAAAAACAATGAACACTGTTACACTGAAAAGAAATTTTAAAAATAACTAAAAAATTTAAAAAATAATCAGCTTAAGATAATCTTTATGCGGAACAGGCATATATTTGGGGTGGGGGATAATAGCACTCCCTCCCAGGAGAAAGGACTTCCAATAAGAAAGCAATAAGCAATAAAGCCATACTCTGAATCTAGTCATCTGATGGTCTTACAAAATATACTGTTCATCAATTACTTGAGTTAGCACTTTGAGATTTCACATCACTGATGCAAGGAAATCTAGTTTCAAACAAGACTGGGACAGTATATAAAAGCTAGTGGAGGCCCAGGCCATTCCATGAACAGCCTCTTAAGTGCCTATTTGTAGCCTAACAAGGACATTCTTTCATATAGTATAACAATTCAATTTGTCAAATATATGTTTTTATTGATACTCTGGTTTCCAATGTGGAATTCTCCAGACTGATTTTAACATGCCCAGTGCCAACAAAAACATTTTGGATACTTATTATGTAAAATGTGTTGACATATTTAGTTCTTACCACAACCCAATAAGGTACTATTAACCCAGCAAGGTACATATTATTTTCCTAAAGTGGATTTGTTAGGTTAGTACAAAGGTCTACTTATAAAGGCAAATCAACTAACATCAGCATCAGAAAACAATAACCTGGCGATTGGAGGTCCATTTAAGTAGTGGCAGTGGAGACTGAATGAAATTTCCATTCTGATTCACTTCAATAGAAATCTATTTCAGAGGAGGCAGACCTGAGTTGCATTCGCTAGTCATTTGCTGACATTGAGAACAGGGAAGGTTTTCATTCTAGAAAGGATTGCTTTTACTCTAGGCCTAAATTTCTACCTTGTATTATAGTTATTTATGACCCACGACTTGTCTCTTCTGTTAAGACAGTGAATCCCTTGAGGCCAGAGTCTCTTATTTTCAATTATCCTCTCACGATGTCTTTCAGGAGAGGTGTTCAATAGCAATTTGTGAGATGAATAAATCAACAGTCTCAAACTACTTAACCATTCAAGTATATACCACAGTCTCACTGTGTGATTCACATTAGATGTGCCAGCATATACAAGCAGGACAAACTCGTACTTCCATTCTGGTGCAGACACATACGTGCCAGTCAACAACTAGAGGCAAATAGATTACTTGCTATGATCCAAGTGTTCACCAGGCACAGCAAGGTGCTGCCCTTTAATCTGCCTACGCCCCAGGGAGGGCTGGGTGAGTGAAGGGAAAAAGAAGAGCTGACATAGGGTCTATGCAGCCAAGGCAGGAAAACTCCTCCAACTGCAGTGGAAATACACCCGGAAGGACAAGTCAAGTCACTGAGTAATAGAATGGGATGGAAAACAAACTACAGAATTTATTATGAAAAGCACACTGATCTCTGCATCAGAAGACCTAACTTTGGTTCCAACTCTGCTCCTGAATTGCTAGATTATCTGAGGCAAACTACTTAAACATCTAAAGCTGTGAAGTGTGGCTAGTAAACATGACTCACAGAGAACAGTCGCTGTCCAAGTTGGATTAGCATCCTGTGTTTAAAAAAAAAAAAGACAACAGGCCCAAAATGGAGCTGCTTATGATAAGCCCCTGATCACCAAACCAAACCTTAACTACAGTTTTGGCTTTCCTGGAAAGGGAATCATAAACCAGCCCATCAGGAATCGCCTGATCAGAACTATTAGGTAATCTGCCTGAGAGACTTCTGGAATCTATCCCCTAAGGAAAAGTGAAATTGCATTAAGCAACCCACTTTTTTTATCCCAGTATAATGTACTTGTTCCTGTGCCCTTCTACCTATAAAAGTCTTTCAGTTTGCACACCCCTTGTAGCTTCTATCTACTAGATTATATGGTGCCTGATTCAAATCAAGGTTTGCTCAAACTCTGAAAAATTTTAATGTGACTCAGTTTTATGTTTTAATGCCTGATACTGTATTCTCTGCTCAAAACAACACCTTACGGCCCCTGGAAAATGCCCCTTTCTGTGCTCTAATTACATGGTTCAAATAGAAGTTCTCAACCCCATAAATAGCCCTTTTGACCACTCTTGACTAGCCCCTTACTACTAGAACATAGACTCTGGAGGCAGACTTCCCGAGTTTGAATCCTGTCTTGCCACTTTCTAATTGTGTGACTTTCCTGCTGCTGCTGCTGCTGCTTCATCGTCAATATCATCATCATCAGGGCGCCTGGGTGGCTCAGTGGGTTAAAGCTGCTGCCTTCGGCTCAGGTCATGATCTCAGGGTCCTGGGATCGATCCCCACGTTGGGCTCTCTGCTCAGCAGGGAGCCTGCTTCCCCCCCCCACCCCCGCCTGCCTCTCTGTCTACTTGTGATCTCCGTCAAATAAATAAATAAAATCTTTAAAAAAAAATCATCATCATCAACACTTGATCCAGGGAGTTTGGGGCAACTAAGTTCCTAACTGTGCAGAAGAGTCACAGCTTGACCCCCAACCTCCCATGCTTTGGGTATATGTTTTGAAAAATTCTTAACTGGTTTGAGTCATGTTGTTGTTACTTATGATCCTAAGTCCTAACATAATGAATATAGAAAGCTTAGAAAATTTAAAGTTCTGCACAAATAAGGATGTAATTACCTTAAAAAAATTTTTTTTGCCCCATTCCAATCTTATCATTCACTGCTCTTTCCATATGCATCATGCTCCAGTCAACCGGGTCCACTGTTTTGCCTATTACTTGGCTTTGCCTGAAATGCTCTACTTCTTTTTCTGCCTGTTTAAATTAGATCCTTCTTTCCATCCATAGATTTTATGTCACCATCTCTATGAAGTTTTCATTTATCATCTACATCACAAGTAATTTCTTCCTCCTCTGAACTTCTAAGGTCCTTGGTTTGAGTCTGTCTTAATTCATCACATTTTGCATTATAGCTATTTGTAGCCAAATGACTTCACCTTTCTGAGACTCAGCTTACTGACCTATAAAATGAAGGGGTAGGGTGCTGAGATTTCTCAGATCACTTATAAGATTTGTCTACTGTGATGAAATATTGTATATGCCAAGTTATTATTATTATTATCCTGATGATGACTTGATCATATTTAAACTGCTGTGATACCCCTGACTGATAATATCTGGTTGTCCTAGAACTTTGGTAATTCTTTATGTTTTTAGTTTATTCCTCAGATACTCTATTATTTGTCTATTCTCAGTCTTCCAAGCCACAGTCAATGCACTTATTCTCTAGGCATGAGGAAATCATGAATAAGTATGATTACCTAGGTCAAGGGTCAGAACACATATTCCTCAGGCATTGATATATGTAAGGTGAAATGGTATTTTCCCTCGAATTGCTTTACTTGAGTACTTTAACTTACCTCTTGTAAATGTGACTTAATGGACTAAATGACCTGAAGATGTAAGTTAATATGGATGTATCGAGTGTCTCTTAGGTTTCCAACTATATGTTAGGGACTTTGGGCCCAATTATAGTAACAACTCTAACAAGAGTAATACTAACACCTATTGATAATATCTGGTCTAGGCGTTGTGCTTATGGCTTTTACATACATGAACTTTCTTTTCTTGAGATATAACTGACATAACCTGCTGGTTTCAGGTGTACAATGTAATGATTCAATATTTGTATATATCGCAAACGGATCACCACAATAAGTCTAGGTAATATCCATCACTACACATAGTTACAAATTTTTTTCCCATGTTGAGAACTTTCAAGATCTTCTCTCTTAGCAACTTTTGAATATGTCCCAAAGTATTATTAACCATAGTCAACCACCATGCTGTATACTACATCCCCATGATTTATTTATTGTTGGACTTGAGGGTTATATCTTTGACCCCCTTCACCCATTTTTGACCACACACCCCCACCTCTGGCAACCACCCATCTGTTCTCTGTCCCTGTGAGCTCAGGGTTTGTTCATTTTCTTTAAGTTTCATATATAAGTAAGATCTTGTAGTATTTGTTTTTCTCTGACTTACTTCACTTAGCATCATGTCGTCAAGGTCCCTCCATGTTGTCACGAATGACAAAATTCCATTCTTTTTATGGCTGAGTAATATCCATTGCATGTGTGTGCATACACACACACACACACATTTATATATATATATCTAGATATATATTCATATTCTTATATATATTATATATATTCTTATATATATGAATATATATTCATATTCTTATATATATGTATATATATATTCTTATATGAATATATATATATACATATATGTGTGCCACATTCTCTTTATCTATTCACCTCTTTATGGATGCTTAAGTTGTTCCTACATGTTGGCTATTATAAATAAACCGGCAATGAACACAAGGGTCCATTTATCTTTTCAAGTTGGTGTTTTCATTTTCTTCAGATAAATACCCAGAAGTGGCATTACTGGGTCATATGTTCACTCTGCTTTTAATATTTTAAGTTTTCAAAACTTTAATGTGTTTGAGACAGTATTTACAAACTTGCATTTCTCTTCTAAGTACAGTTTAATTTCCTTGCCTCAGTGCCACAGGAACAACTGCAAATAACTACGAGAATTAAAAATAGTCTAGTCACAAACACAGGCGATAAACTGAATCCATGCTGTAATGTCCGTATTTTTACTTTTGAAAATACTTTGCTAACACTAGTCAAGTTCAAGCTGCAGGAAAAACACATTTTCATGTTAAAATAGCCTTATGTTAAAAAAAAACTTTATTATTTCTTAACACAATGTGAAAAAGTTCTTTGCCTTTAAAGTGCAAAATGGAATTTCTACAGAATTCATCTTCTGTTAAAGGTACTTCAATTTGAGCATGTGTCAGCATCTCCTGGAGGGCTACATAAAACACAAATTGCTGGGCTTCCCCCCCACTAGAATTTCTTAATCAGTAGATCTACAGTTGATCTAATTGTAGAGGAAGTCAAGGAGTTACTTTTCTAACAAGTTCTCAAACGATGCCAATGCTGCTGGGTCAGGGACCATACTTTGAGAAGCACTGACTTATATAATTATTTCAAGGGAAAATTTTACCTTAAGGAAGACTAAGCTAAGAAATCTTTTTAGCGTTACACTGCAGCTGTATTTCTTGTTTAAAGAGCAAAAAGCACAGATTTTAAATGCCCTCTGTCCCATAATTTATTTTGCCATTGCCCCCAAAATACATGCCTTTGTTTTTCCCAGGATTTCACTGGGATGCCTAAAAATTGGTATTTAATGGCTAACCAGGTATATTCATTTATTGCTGATGGTAGCATAAACTGCTTTTGAAAAGAAATAAAGCAACACATAAAATGCTCGTATCGTTGGGGCACCTGGGTGGCTCAGTAGATGCAGTGTCCAACTCCTAATTTCAGTTCAGATCTAGATCTCAGGGTCATGAGTTCAAGTCCCACGTTGGGCTCCACGCTGGGCATGGAGTCTCCATTAAAAAAAAAAATGTTCTGGGACACGTGGGTGGCTCAGTCATTAAGCATCTGCCAGGGTGCTGGGATCAAGTCCCATGGCAGGCTGCCTGCTGAGCAGGGAGCCCTCTTCTCCCTCTGCATCGCCCACTCCGCCTGCTTGAGTTCCCTCCCTCACTCTATGTCTCTGTCAAATAAGTAAATAAATCCTTTAAATAAATAAATAAATAATTTGAAATGTTTCTATCCTTTAAAATACTAATCCCACTCCCAGGAATATTAAATAGAAGGGAAAAAACCATGTACACAAAGATGCTCGAGTTTTATCTATAGTAACCAACAATTAGAAACTATATAAACGCGCAGCTTTAGGGGAACCATTTAATAAACAACAGTATGGCCAAACAGTGTCCCATTAACAGAAGATGATAAATATAACGCAGAAATATCAAAAACAATTGATTTAGTGTCAAGTAAATACAAGAAAATGCTGAAACTACTTAAAGATGAATTCATATATGGAAGTTAAGATGCAAAAATTAAAAGATGTTTTGAGGTGGTTGGTGGGTTTTCTTATCATTTTACATACCAGTTATTAAGACATTAACTCTAAGTTTCAAACCTACGCTTCCATATGGCTCTGTTATACGGGGACTGGGACTCAGCAAATCCCACTTCTGCGGGGCCAGACGCTCTCCGTGAGGCTCTACCACAAGGGGGCGACAGAGGAAGCCCACAAGGCTGGAGGAGGACAAAACGATTTGCTTCGTTTTTTTTGTTCTGAGTCATCTCTGCCAAGGTTCTTTACCCTAGTAGCAGCTCTGTAGTTTTTTCATATATCGAGAACCAGCCTCCTTGCATTTTCTCATAAATGCCAGTACAGGCAAATCTCATTTTATTGTGCTTTGCTAATACTGCCCCCCCTTTTTTTAAAGAGATTAAAGGTTTGTGGCAACCCTATGCCAAGCAAACCTATTAGCACACTTTTTTCAACAGCATTTGCTAAGTTGACATCTCTGAGTCACATTTTGGCAATTCTTGCAATTTCTTAAACTTTTAAGTTTGTTCTTTTTGAGGGGTTCAAGACTTCAGTGGTGGAGTCAGTGCAGATGTGCCAGAAACAGCCAGAGAACCAGAATCAGAAGCAGAGCCTAAAAGTGCGGCTGAACTGCAGTGATTCCACAACAGAACCTTAACAGACGAAGAGCTGCTGCTTATGGATGAGCTAAGAAATCGCTTTGAGGGGCGCCTGGGTGGCTCAATGGGTTAAAGCCTCTGCCTTCAGCTCATGTCATGATCCCAGGGTCCTGGGATCGAGCCCCACATGGGGCTCCCTGCTCAGCAGGGAGCCTGCTTCCCCCTCTCTCTCTGCCTGCCTCTCTGCCTACTTGTGATCTCTCTCTCTGTCAAATAAACAAATAATCTTAAAAAAAAAAAAAAAGAAATCGCTTTAAGATGGAATCTACTCCTGGTGAAGATGTTGGTCCTGTTAAAAGTGACAGCAAAGGACTTAGAATACTACATAAATTTAGTAGATAAAACAGTGGAGGGGTTTGAGACGACTGACTACAATTTTGAGAGAAGTTCTACTGTGGGTGAAACGTTATCAAATAGTACTGCATGCTACAGAGAGATCGATTATGCATGAAAGGAAGAGTCAACTGATGCAGCAAACCTCGCTGTTACCTTAATCAACTGCTGCAGCCACCCCAACCTTCAGCAACCACCACCGGATGGGTCAGCAGCCGTCAACATTGAGACGGGACCCCGCCCCAGCAAAAACATTACAACTCCCTGAAAGCTCGGATGATGGTTAGCATTTTTCAGCAATAAATTATTTTTTAATCAAGGTATGTACATTTTTAAAAAAAGATTTTATTTATTTGACAGAGACAGCACACATAGGCAGAGCAGCAGGCAGAGGGAGATGAAGCAGCAGGCTCCCCACTGAGCAGGGAGCCAGATGCCGCATAGACCCCAGGACCCCTGGATCATGACCTGAGCTGAAGGCAGAGGCTTAATCCACTGAGCCACCCAGGCGCCCTTATATTATCTTTTAAATAAAAAGGGAAGCATCAACTCTCACTAATAAGCTGATACATCAAAAATATTAAAAAAATATTTAACCAAAGCACTTCTATTTCCTAAAGAAATCAAAAACTCTCTTACATAGTATTGCCTGATGCCAGATAATATTTATTATTAGGTACTTTTGATATTTATAGATTGATTTTAGTGTTTACATTCATTCTTAATTTAATACATAGACACAATCTGGAACTCCACGCCATCAAATGGCACCTAAATACATTAACCTTCAGCTCTGTTCATTCAACAGGTATTTACAGAGCCCCTTCTCTGGGCCAAGCTCTACATTAAGTGATGGGGTACAGAGCACTTACCTCCAAGAAAACCAATAGTTAAAAGGCCAGGTGGTTAGTGCAGTGATAGAAACAGGCCCAGGTTGCCATGGGGACAAATAAACTCTTTTGTCTGTTTGCATCATTTTCCTTGGTACCTACTGCTTCAAGAATAGTGGGAAGATTTCAGCTGGCTGGTCAAAGGGCAAAAAAGCATTCCAGGAAAGGGGTCCCACTCATAAAGGGCACGGAGGTGTGAAAAAGTCTAACACACTGCGAAGATCTGTTTATGGCGGTAACAAGGTTGGTCTGCTTCAGAAATACAGGCCTGGTTCAGCTGGTCAACAAATGTGGGGTCCCTAATAGATGCTTAAACAGTTTCTTGATGCACCTGCGTGGGTTTTGACAGCTGGCCCGCTGAGAGGGTTTCCCCGCCTGCTGTCAGTCTAAGTGGGACATGTCCCTGATGGGCCCTCCGACTGCCTTCCAGTATCCACTCCTCAGTGCTTCCCGGCTTGCTCTATGTAGGCTGCTGCTTGTGTCTCCAAAGCCTGGTTTACTCTGGCCTTCAGACCTCAACCTCTCTATTATTACCTTTCCTCCACCTTAAAACCTTGCACCTTCTTCCCTCTACTGACGCTCCCTATTTCACGGGGCTGAGCTTGATCTCGGTCTGGCTTCTCTCAGCTGTTCAGCCTGGTCCTGTTGGACTCTTGGTGGTCTGTGCCAAAATGCAGTCCTGCTGGGTGGCATGCAGTGTCCTTGACTCTGCCTGGCACCTCTGACTCCAGGGACCCTGCCCTTCAAGAAACTTGTGGCAGAAGGTTAGGTGTGAAACTGACATAGGACTTGAAACAGACCTGAGCTTACATCTCTGCCCCAAAACTTCGGTAAAGGGACTGCTCACCAGATTCTCTATTTACAACCCCATATTCCCAGCCCCACCTCCAGTCAGACTGGAGTCACATGACAAGTTCTGGCCAATAGGAAAGCATTTTACAAAAGTGTGCCTAGCTCATTACTTCTACCTTTTCTTTCATGGAAACTTGTTCCAGATCATACAGACACAGGGGGTAGAGCTTCCATCACCGTGAGTCTCTTAGTAATTGTATGGAGGAGAGACCCCCGCCCCCTACTAAACCACACTGGATTTGGCATGTGAGTGAGAATAAACACAATAAGCACAATAAACCTTCACTATGTTAAACTACTTATGTTTCAAAGTTAATTCTTCCCACACAAGAGCCTATCTTATCTTGACAAATACTTTATTTATATGGCTTTAAACAAGGTATGTCATTTTTTTAGTCTTCTGTTTTCTCATGAGAAAAAAAAAGGAATGAAAACTTTTAAAAAAGATTTTATTTATTTATTTGACAGACAGAGATCACAAGTAGGCAGAGAGGCAGGCAGAGAGAGGAAGGGAAGCAGGCTCGCCGCCTAGCAGAGAGCCCGATGCGGGGCTCTGGGATCATGGCCTGAGCTGAAGGCAGAGGCTTTAACCCACTGAGCTGCTCAGGCACCCAGAATGATACCTTGTTATGGACTGAATGTATTCTGCCAAAATTCTTATGCTGAAACCTAATCCCCAAAATAAGATTATCTGTAGGTGGGGCTTTTAGGAGATTATTAGGTTATGAAGGTGAAGTCCTCCTGAATGAGATTAGTAGCCTTATAAAAAAGAGATGCCTTACACCTTCCATGCGGTGAAGACACAGCAAAAGGAAGGCCATCTGTGAACCAGGCAGTGAGTTCTCACCAGACTCCAAATCTGCTGGCAGCTTCGTTTTGGACTTTCACACTCCTGAACTACAAGAAATAGATTTCTGCTGTTTACAAGACACCAAGTCTACAGTATTTTGTTACAGCAGCCTGAATGAATAGAGACTCCTTGGGGTAGACAAAGATGAATGAGATAATAAGTAAATGATCACATATTCCATTGCATGTTCCTATAGCATGAATGAGTTCACATGCAATCGGTAAGGTTAGGAATGATGTGTAACATACAAGTCAGGTTGGTCCATGCACCATTTCTCCCAGCACAGTAGTACTCAAAACCATGGGTAAAAATGATGCTGCCCTATGAGGTGATAAATACACAAAACACAGAGTCGCAGGAAGCACCAATTTTTTAAGAGGCAGTATAGGGGCACCTGGGTGGCTCAGTGGGTTATAGCCTCTGTCTTCAGCTCAGGTCATGATCCCAGGGTCCTGGGATCGAGTCCCGCATCCGGCTCTCTGCTCAGCAGGGAGCCTGCTTCCCCCACCCCCGCCTGCCTCTCTGTCACTTGTGATCTCTCTCTGTCAAATAAATAGATTTTAAAAATCTTAAAAAAAAAAAAAAAAGAGGCCGTATAGAAAGTATAAGGTAGGGGTGCCTGGGTGGCTGAGCTGATTAAGCATCTGTATTCAGCTCAGGTCATGATCCTGGGATAGAGCCACACATTGGGCTCCCTGCTTAGCAGGGAATCTGCTTCTCCCTCTCCCTTTGCCCACTGCACCTCTGCCTGTGCTCTAACAAATAAATTTTTTAAAAATCCTTTTTTTAAAAAAGAAAGAAGTATGAGGTCATTCAGACATGATGACACCCAGAAAGCTTAACATTTAGGACACATTTACTATTCTAAGTACTACAACCATCTTAAAGCAAAGCCCCCCACACACTTTCTTAGATTTTATAGTCTATAGATTTAGGTCAGCATAAATTGGCCTATAAAAGTGAAAGATATATTGTGCAATTTAAAACAAAATATTCCAGAAGATTCTGTATGCAGGCTAATTCATAACAAACTGATCAAAGATTCAAAGTGAGAGCCTGACTAATGGGATGAGAATATGCTTTCCTAGTCTTACGGATCAAAAGCCATCCTGATAAGGAAGACACCCATAAATTCCAGAAGATGACTTTCTTAGTGCCTCTGTGTATCTTTGGCAACAAATATCTTCTAGCATATGATGCCTTCAGATGTCTTAAAGGTAAAGCAAGTGCAAAGCCTTGACACAACCGTCTTTCATGTTTGTAACTTCTAAAAAAAAAAGGGGGGGTGGAGGTAATATGCCAGAGTACTTGAAATTCAAACATCCCAGTATTAGTAAATGAGTATCTTGGCTACTGGGCAGGACAGGATAGCTAGTCTGACATTAATCTATGAAGAAGTACCAGAAGTGATTAGTAAAGAAGAGTTATAAACATTTATATTATAAGCTATCAGCATAACTTTATTAAGAAAGCATGGCAAGCAAAACTGCTTTTGATAGAACACCAAAGTAATAATTCACAAAACTGACATGAGCCTTATATATCTAGCATTCAGTAAAGTATCCCACATTAGGGTAATACTACCTGTCCTTATTTACTCAGGATTGAAAGGGATCTCTGACATAGGGCTGTTTTAAAACCAGCAAAATCCCAAGCAAACCAAACAAGGTGATCACCATCATGTGACGGTCTTGTTGGTAAAATACTCAACAATGGCCTGGATGATATTCTTGTTAGGGAAATGTATAGTTATTTAAAGAATTAAATCCTTGATGTGTTGATTATTTGTCTTCTTCCAGTGGGCAGGGTAGTCTTACAGTATTCCTTATGACTTCAATGAAATCAGAGAAGGAGTTTCTAGCAAAACCACTGAGGATACAAACATGGGAGATTCAGTAAATATCTTCTTACTTATATAACAACTGTTTATTGAGCATCTATTACACTGACCATGGTTCTAGGTCCTATACACAGAAGAAAACAAGACAAAAATACTACCCTTGTGGTAGAGGGAAAAAAATATAATAAAAGGTCAGGAAATGAGTTTCATGGGGAAAAAACTAATGTGCTAAAGAGGTCAGAGATTGGCAATGAAGTTAAATGACCAAGGAAGGGTTCTTTGTGGAGGTGACAGCTGAACAGAGAGAAGACTTAAGTGCAAAATCTATGGAAACAGCTGAGAAATAAGGAAATAACTAGGTTCAAAGACCATGAAATAGAAATGGGACTTGCCCCAAATTTGAACATATTCTGCCTCAACAATAAGCAGTATCTAGGAAGCTTTCTTTACTAGTTTTAAGTTTTCCAGGACATGTTAAAAGAGACAATAGGCTCCAAATGGAGTCACTGGTGCTAAGCCCACACCACCAAATCAAGACTGAATGCCTAGCCCAATTGCAGTTTTGGCCTCTCCCAGTAAGTCCATCCTAACCAGCCAGTCTGGAATTACTTGGTCAGCACTAGCGAGGCAATCCATTTCCTGACATCATGTTCGGATTTATGAGATGCCCAGATGACCAACCCTGATCTAATTCTGTTTGTGGATGAAATAAACATGAATGTGAAATATGAACATGAAATAAGAATATGAAATAAAGGTGAAAAAGGGAAAAAAACCAAGCTGACTATGCGGTCACTTCCCCATTCGAACTCTCTGGAAGGGAAGTCTCCCACAAGCTGCATCAGCCCAGAAATCAGAGCTCCATACCCTTCCCAGAGCTCACCAATAACCAGAAGGACAAACTGGTACTATGCATACAGACAGACAGTTTGCCTTTGGAATCATCCATCATTTGGGGATACTATGGAACAGAGTGGTTTTCTTATGTCCACGGGGACCCCAATGAAGGATGGACAACAAATAAATGGGCTTCCTGCTCTTATTCTCTTGCCTTCTGAAATTGCTGTCAAAAAACTGGGGTTTGCACTAAAAAGATTGAGCCTGAGTATCAGAGAAACACCCCGGCTGACTCTCCTGCAAAGGCAACAACGACACAAGATACAATGGTTGTGGCTCATATAGCTGAAGTCTATTCTGCTTCTGCAAAAAAAAATGGGAACCAGGGCTCCAACGTACACTTCAAACATTGGGAATTACCCTGCTTATAATAATCCGAATACCAACCTGGAACATTATATTCCCTCAAAAGCTTTAAATGCATGTTTGCAACAGTTAACCACCAACCAAATGATCTCCCTAAGACCAGAGTGTTCAACTGAGTACATTTTCAAGATCTTGTTGGTTTCACTCAATGACCCATGCATTGGGTGGCATACAATACAAGAGCCGGAAAGGTACTCCGAAGAGCCATATGAAATGAAAGACTTTTACAGAAAGGTGGTGGGACAAGAAGGTCAGTTCATTTTTTTTTTTAAGATTTTATTTATTTATTTGACAGAGAGAGATGACAAGCAGACAGAGAGGCAGGCAGAGAGAGAGGAGGAAGCAGGCTCCCTGCTGAGCAGAGAGCCCGATGCGGGACTCGATCCCAAGACCCTGAGATCATTACCCGAGCCGAAGGCAGCGGCTTAACCCACTGAGCCACCCAGGTGCCCCTCAGTTCATTTTTTTTTTTAACAAGTTTAAATAAGATTGTATATTATCCCAACAATTTAAAGTAATTGTCTAACTTTAATAACAATGCAGGAGACACATTGGGAAAAAGTCACGATTGCAAGTATCAAGAACTAACTGTATCTGATCTCCTTTACCTGGTGAGAAGAATCGACAGCCCACGCTGAGGCTTGTCCGGGAACCCAGAGTTGAGTGGGGAGGTGACCCATTGTCGAAAAAAGCATGATCAAGTCAAGGCCAAGGTAGGGGCGAGAGGCAAAGGAGAAAGGGTATTGAAATTGCTGAAAATAGCAGGCTGAAAACCAGTGAACACCTGAAACATCAGCTTCGTGACAGAGGTTAAAACTCACAGAAAATTGGGATTTCAACAGAGAACAGGCAATAAGCAACACTTTGCAGAGTTCTTTGGCCTTTAATACTGCCCAGTGTAAGGAAAGGATAGTGCTGTTAAAGATTTTGAATTATTTCCTATAATCAAAGTCTCCAACCTGCCAGAGAAGAATTTCAAAAAAATCTACGGAATGAGAGGTCCTCTTTCAGAAAGCTGCTTGGACAACAAACCTGCTAATACTCACAGACAAGGCTTTATCCTCACTTCTTGTCCTAGAGTCTTTCCAAGAAAAGAGATTTCTAATCCAACTGGTCAGATTCGAGCCCAGTGATCAGCCCGCCACTGTCCGATGTTTGGGCTGGTTATCCGCTGCTGCAGAACGACCCCGCCCTCATCCAGTACGCAGCAGCTGAAACCCCACTTGTGATCTCCTGAGCAGTGTGGTCTGGAGGCTGCTGCTCAGCAGGGGCTGCATGGCCCATTAGGACCCCGCTGCCACCTCCAGCAGCTTGGACTGACTGTTCACTGGGTCTCTCCCCCCACCACGTGGCATATCGTCCACAAGAAGACTAGCTTGGCTTCTTCACACGGCCATCTCAGGGCTGTAAGAAGGAAGGAGCAGAAGCTACAAATCCTCCTGAGGCCGTGGCTGCCCAGCTCATACGACAGACGTTTGCTACACTGTACTGGTCAAAGCAAGTCACAAGGCTGGCCCAGATGCAAGGGGTGGAGAAATAAACCCCACTTCCTGATGCGACAAGTGGCAAAGTCATGTTGTACAGGGAGGGGCTGTTGTGAACAACGGTGCAAACAATCTACTGTAAGCTAACGTCACTTAACTAAATGCCATCTTCTTTTTTTTTTTTTCAAAAATTTTTTAAAGATTTTACTTATTTATTTCAGCCAGAGACAGAGCACAAGCAGGGAAGAGGCAGAGGAAGAGAGAGAAGCAGACTCCCAACTGAGCTGGGAGCCCAATGCGGGGCTCGATCCCACGACCTGCAGCTCACGACCTGAGCCAAAGGCAGACGCTCAGCCATCGAGCCACGCAGGCACCCCAAGTGCCATCTTCTTTTCTACCTCCTGCATCTAAGGGGTAAGATGATCTAAACCCAAGGTTTCTTCCTCTCCCGTGTCTCCCTCTTGCACAGTACTGCAAGACATGCGGCAAGTGGTCTCTTCTCTTTTGTTCTCATGAGCAGTTTCTCGAAGAACCTTCAAGAGGTGGCAATTATCCAAAGGTACGTGAGGGCAGAATTCTAGTCCTCCTGATCTCCTTGGCCAACTAAGAAAAGCATGCCTTACCCTCATCCTTGAGAAAGAAAAAAATGAGGCCTCTCTTGTAAAGAGCATCTTCCTTCCGCACTTAGCCCACACCCTAGTGCTCCCTGCTTGCTCTCTCTGTCCCTTGTGTCCATATTATATCACACTATGGTGTGGTTGTTGCCTTCACATGCCTATTTCCCCTAATAGACTGTGAGGCCCCCGAGAAGAGGGTTCAGGTACATCTCTCTAATGCTAGCTACACAGTGATCGGTGCAGGGCAGGTGTTCTACAAATGTCTGTGGAGTAGAACTGAAGAGATTATAAGAGCATCTGTGAATTCCAGATCTTCAAAACCATGAACTAACACATATGCTAATGTGGCTCAGAGCACCTCCCCCTGCAAAGAGGACTTGAGCAGTGTCTCTCGTGTTGTACCAAGTACCCAAGGGAAGAGAACTTTCTAGGGCCTTCCAGAAACACTACAAACCCCTGTCTCTTCTTGATACTAGAACAGGTATCTCGGGGCAGGAGGGAGAAGAGAGAGAAACTTTGTGATTAATAAAACCTTAAACCCTTAAATCAGAATTCTATGCCTATTCATAAAAAGAAGTGTTTTTAAATGTTCTTTTGTCTTAGAGTGTTCTTTTCTGATACTTGGGTTTATAGGAGATACGGTGTTTCACTTTGCAAAGGGTATTCCCTCATGAGTTCAGACCTGAAAAGTTCACGTATTTCACACTGAAAGAGGAGCCTGCAGCCACCGGCAATCACCACCAACAGAAGGGACTCGGGAACATCGGAACCACAAAACCCGCCCTACAGTGACTTAGGTATGAGAAGAAATGTTTAGAAAAGGAAAAGCTGAGTCTTTAGAAGAGCCTTCATGTGCAGTAGGAGACAGGCAAAGTTCTCACTTCCTGTGACTTCTAATGCTTCCATCGGGAGAACATGATCACCACATTGACAAGTGTAGAACCAACTGCAAGTGAAGGCCAAATAAGAAATGAGAGCCACTTGAAATCAACTTGTGTCTCTAGGCCCTCAACAATGGCAGGCAGAGTCTCAGGCAGGTGGGAAAGGAGGATGAGACAGACAACAGGGAACAAGACAGACAAAGCTTCCAGCCCTCCAGGGCTCACGTTCTTGGAGGGAGGTAGGGGAACAAACAACAGACATAATGAATACATAAGTAGTCAAGAGTTGAAAGGGTGGGTCCGTTGGGGGCACGGTGGCAAAGGGAAGTGAAGAACAGAACAAGACCATTGACAACATTCAACAGGATGGAAAGGGTGGGCCCTGCCGAAAGGGTGAGGTCAGACAGAAGGAAGAGGGTAAGCCAAGGAGATGTTCATGGGAGAAGAAGGTGACGGACCGGCAGCTAGAGTAAGGCCCCTGATGCGGAGGTGTGTTCCGGGGACAGCAAGGTGGTCAGTGTGGATGGAGCAGGGCTGACAAAGGAGGACACGGGAGGAGAAAAGACCAGCTAGGTGACAGGGGACAGATCATATGGGACTTGTGGGCCATTAGGAGGAATTTTGTATGGCCTTGTAGGTCAAATTCAATGCCATTAACAGGTTTTTAGCAGAAGAACAACGTGATCTGACTTCAATTTTTTCAGTTAACGCTAATAATTGGAAATGTCTACCTTCTGACCCCCTTATATATGTCAACTGTTTTCCAATTAAAAAAAAAAAAGAAGAAAAATACTATTTCAAAAAAAGTTAACTCTAATAAAAAATAAATTAGGAGTAAATAAAGCTAACTCTAATGATTGGGCTGAAACCAGATTGCAAGAGGCCAGGAGAGAAGCAGGGAGTTTCAGTTCTATGGAGTGACATCTCATGCAGGGTTACATTTTAAAAGGGAAAGCTTTGGATCTTTTCCCTGTTTCATCAAGAAAGCAAAGACATACTCGCTGACTTGTGTTTAGCAATCAGGCTATATGAAAAATTTAAAGAATTCTTTTGTGAGAGATTCAATTTTCTCATTACTACCCCAGAGGACCAATAGAAGAAGTCAGAGAAGAGAGAATCCAGTTCAGTATTCAGCAGGACTTGTGTCAGTAGAGCTGAACTGTCACGAAGCACCCTGAACAAGCGTGGACTTTCTTAGGGGACCCAGGCAGCAATGTGCAGGAAATGCAGACAGGGTTTATACAAGACGCCCTTTTGGATTACTTCCTACCTTGCGAGGGTATCATCCTAAATCCAGACCAAACTAACTTCGTTCCCTGGGTTCTAACTAGGGCAGGGCCACAGGAGACTTGTCACAGAATACTGGGCAACAGATTCGGGTCATTATGTGACAGCCACCTCCTCCTTAAAAGATGTGCCTTCTCTTCTAGCCCCATGGCGACAAGCTTGTCCCCCAGGTCCCAGGACAACCACTTAAGATCAAGTAAGAGAGACAGATAGCCAGGGATCCAGGACAGAGAGCCCACTATCCCACAGGCCTCTTTATGTAAGACGGCGCTATCTGTCTCCCTCTTCCCCTGGTCCTTTTCTTTCACTCTACCTCTGGGTTTGCTTGGCCAGGACTGCAATATCTGCATGGCTCGGCTGAAAGAATTAGAGTTTACTGGTGTATTAAGTGGGTTCAAAGGTTGAATTAATGGGTGCTTGAATAATGGATCCTGTCAACGTGAAGTCCCCAGTGACATGCCTGTGGTTTCTGGATCTGATCATTATCTTTTATAACGGCAGAGGGACATTTCTCGCACATTTCAGCATTTGCTTGCTGCCTGTCTTCTTCCTAGGCATATAAGCTTATATATGAGCTCTAACCAATATACTCAAACCATCTTTTGAACAATTACCAGCATATTCTCTGCCTTCCTGTATAACGCTAGTCACTCATCCGAGAGAGGTGCTTTGGGAACCAATGTAAAAGTTGTTTGCCAGTTTCAGAGTCCGTGGTTGTCAGGGGATGTCCGTTTCTCCCTGAGTTCTGTCACTAACCTATCCAGGTGGTATTCTCATCATCCTACATCTGTGGACTAAATGATGCACTTCATCATAATGAACACACCCTTCATAGGAGAGTGAATAAAAGCTAGAACAGTGTTAAGCTAGCAATGGCTACGAAGAAAAATTAGAAAATTAATTCTAAAGCCCTCATCTCTCCTTAACCCATTCAGGGATCTCCTTGTCTTCAGCGAGCACTGCAGGCAAGGGGAGGGCAGGATGTGTTACTGAGTAGGGTAATTCAACTCAACCAAGAGGTCCAAGAATTTGGTAGCATGTTTGCCCCTTTTTCTAGTGATGCTACCCTGCTTATGTGTCAGACTGTTTCTCCCTCCTGCTTTTTTACTTTTGCTGACTCAAGTACAGAACCACCCAGCTAAACTGGATTCCTAATGCCCAGAAAATGTGAGATAAAAAATATTTTTGTTTTATTTGTCAGACAGAGGGGCAGAGAGAGAGAGAGAGAGAGAGAGAAAGCGAGAGCCCACACAAGCAGGGGGAAGCAGCAGATATTTCTTTTGTTTTAAGCTACTACATTTTTTTTTTTTTTGAGAGAGAGAGACAGAGAAAGTACATGTGCGAGTTGAGGGGGAGGCAGTGGGGAGGGACAGAGGGAGCAGGAGAGAGAATCCCAGAAAGACTCCACCCCCAGAGCGGAGCCCAACACCGTGCTTGATCTCAGGACCCTAACTAAAGTCATGACCTGAGCCGAAATCAGGAGTCAGACAATCAACCAACTAAGCCACCCAGGTGCCCCAGGGGGAAATTTGTTATAAAGCAAAATATAACTAATACATTAGGACATTAGATGGCCCACTTTGGTCAAAGAGGAAGGAATCACAGAGGACAATAAAGTATTAGGTTAAAAATGAAGACCAAAGGCAAGGCATAGTGCAAGGGATCTTGAATGCTGAATGGTCTGGACTTTAAGTAAAAAAATCAGTGAGGATCCTAACAGTATTTTTGAATAGGGAAGCTATCAAAGGAGTATGTTCAGAGATTGGTTTAGCAGACCTGCCCAGACTTCATTAGGAAGGGGGGGGGAAAAAAAAAAAGCATGAAGGCAGAAAAGATGGATCATTCATATAAATATTCCATCCCAGTCTCATGTCCTGCTTAATCGTATCAAACCCATTCTGTTGTATATATGCTTTGCATACACTGTGTTAACTTGAGATGGATGGCTGGATTCATGGCTAATTCCTTTCTGAATCCTCTGAACCATTTAGCCCCATGCCTTGGACATAGTAAGTACTTGGTAATATGTGAATCATGAATAAAACCTTCCTGAATTTGCTCTACTTCCCTGCAGACAGAATAATACTCTTTGCATAATATTTTGTTCATACAGCTAATAGACCATTTCTCAAATCTCAGCATTTTATTACCAATTGTACTTTATGTTTTCGGTCTCACCCCTACCGCCCCTTCAGGGCAGTCAGGACCAGCTATGCAATTTGCCAGGACCAAAACAAAATACAAACAAAGGTCCCTGGTTTCAAAAATATTTGGAATTTCAACACTGGAAGTGGGGGGTTGGGGGGGGAGGTACTTCGGAGCCGAGGCCCTTCTGTGCACATGTCACAACCCAGAAAGATGGCCTGAGGGCATTAATTCCATCTTATGCATTGTTTTAACCTTGGCTTCTACCATGGGAATGTTTGGCAAATGTGGATTCACCGTCCTAGGTCAACAACGAAGGTCTGGAGGGCTATATGAAAAGGGGAGACTGACTTGGCCAAAGTTTCACATGAGCGGAGTCCACCCTAAAGGTAACATGTCTTGTTTAAGTAAGACAAAGGCAGGAGTGCCATCTGCTGTCATACTCCCTCCGTTGCCTGGGCTGCCTACCTCCAGTACTGCAGAATGTGCTGGTATTTTCTCACTGGGTTCGAAAGGCCTGCATGTCCTGTGTTGATTCCCACTCTAGGGGACTCTGGCTTGGGTTTGGTTATTTATTTGATTTCCCTCTACGCAATGACAATGGCAATGATTTAACATGTAAGAAGCAAAGAGCGGAAGCAATTTTCTAGGCAGAAACAATGTATTGACTAATAACGTTAAGACAGTAAGAGTTGGTACTCATAAAATAAAGAAAACAAGGCTGAATGATTTAAAAGCACGCTTCAGATAAATCCTAGTTAATTTTTTGAAAAATACAGCAAGGCAGAGAAGTGTATATTGATCATCCTCTCTGAGGGATGGGACAGACCTCAGAGATGAGCTATAACCAGGAAGAATTGTTTTCTCTATGGGACAATTTATTGAACCCCTTCCTATCACTGTTGAGTATCCTACCCACAAAACACAAATATTTTTCTTTGTATCTGAGCACTGCCTCCCTGCAAAACTGAGGAAAAGAACCTGCTGGAAAGATCTCCGTAACCCCCGCTCTTCCCTTTCATTTTAAGCAAGTCACAGCCACCACTCGAGAACCACAGGCAAAGCTTAGCAATTGTAATGGTGACCCCCAGTGGCAACTGTCTGCAAATGAAAACCTGGCTGTTTCTCTGCCAAGGATGTCAATTTCATTAAAACGCTTTCTTTAAGAAGGATATTGGCAACTTTGTTGAACTGTAATAAAAACTAATTGTATACTGGTTCCAAAAAATCAATATCCTCCCCTCTGCTTTATTGTCGCTAGTTAAACACATGAATTTTCCTTTGAAAAGAGACTCTTGAAAGTGACAAGCTGTTTCTGGAAGGCCTGATAAGTACTGGTGTAACAGCGCTGTACTCTGAGAGGTAGGTGAGATGAGGCCTGATACCAAACCTGGGTTCACATACGCCCTTCTGTGTCCACTGTGTTCTGAGAGTCGGCCTTAGTGGGAATTAATCAGCAGCCATTTCTGCATGTCTCACTGAATCTGGAAAGGTAACCACCCAAATGAAATCTGAAAAGATATCCATGTGTGTTAAGTGGTGAACAAAACAAGTCGAAAAGATTGGGCTTGCCTTCTAGAAGCTTGCATTCAACCCAAACAAACAATCCAAACAAAGGCAATCGGATCAAAGGGAGCAAACATTCGGTAACACAAGTATGATGAAAAATGAACTCAAAATAATGCAGTAGGGTATTGTACCATATTCAGTTCTCACATTTTAGTCCTTTCATTCATTCATTCATATTTGTGTTGTGGCTGGTGGCGGGGAGAGGAAGTAAGAATATACCATTGATTCATTAAGTCAGTGAGGGCTCTAGTAGATGAAATTCACATGCAGGTACACTTAAAAACATCCTTAATATGACAACGTACTGAAACTGACTAACCAGGTATGTGTCGGTAGGCAGGGTTAAATTGTGGTTCTCAAATGTTGCTGCACATCAGAATCACCAGGGAAGCTTCTCAGAGTCTTGAAACCCAGGTTACACTGCATATTACATCATCATTGCTAGGGCACAGGCATCAGGATTCTTTAAAGCTCCTCTATTCAAGCAAGTCCCTTGTGCAGTCAAGCCTGACTGGCTACCAGTGGAACTGCTGGGTTTTCAGCCTCAGTTTGACCATGGATTAGGCATATCCCTTACCGAACAGGCAGCTTACTGATGTTGGAACTATTTGCAAGAGTTTTCTGCTATGAGTCTACTGTAGTATTGCCTGGGGAGTTTTGTTTTTGTTGTTTTTAATCCCAATGTCCAGTATGGACCCCAGACTAATTTCATTAGAATTTCTGCTGATGGGACCCTACCAGGGCATCGATACTTTTCAAAGCTCCCCACGGGCAATCAAGTGCAGATAAATGCAGTCAAGGTCGGGGAAACACCTGTGCATTCAAATATGGAGAAAGAGTAATAGAAAGCCCTAATTTGGCAATATTAGACCATTTAAAATTACAGCATTTGTCCTCTTATTGACTGCTCTTTGAGGTTACGAAGAGAAATTCCTGAGAACTTGGAAATATGGAAACAGATTGCCTTGTGAAAATAAACACAGAAGGGTACTACACAGAGGAGTAACTTGGTCAACCCAGGAGAACAAAAAAAAAGAAAAAGGAAAGATATTATTTAAAAATTTAAATAAGCAGCCTCTGCCAATGCTCTAACCCAGTGTTTCCAGCCCCGGCTAAACATAAGAAGTACCTGGGGAGTTTTTAAAACTTGCCAATGCCTAAACCCCAATCCCGGGGCTTTTGATTTAACTGATATATTTAAAAGCTCCCCAGGCAATTCTAATGTGCAGCCAGCACCGAGAACCACTGCCCCCCTGCAAAGCAGGAACAGATCAGTGCGCCAAAACCGCAATAGTCTCTGGTACTTGTACAGAGAGCTAGGAGGAGAGAGTGGATGTTCACAGAACATCACCATGAAGCACGCGTTGAAGTGATGAAGACCTGGGAATAACCAACTGCGGGCACACAGCTCTGTCAAACAAACTGCCATGAGGCTTCCAATACCCTCACTGCAACTGTAAAGAGGCAAGCGACTTCTCGAGCAGGAAGATTTGTTCATCTTTTTTAGCCAAAGGACTTTCCATGACATCATCTCGAGTTTTCTTTCTTACTCGGCAAAGCAAACTGGATTAGAGACCAAAGGGACAAGAGGAGAGAATGCACTTCCGCCAACACTGAGCATTCTCATGCTCGCACCACGACAGCTCGTGGGACCTTGGCACCAGCATCCGGCCACCTGTCCGCAATCTGTGGGCCTGTACCCCCAAGGTATTCCCGAGCACCCTCATGGCTAGCCCCAGCCAAGCTCGCCTCCAAGGCATTTTGCCACCTCTACCTACACATTTCAGTGTTCCTAACTTCAATATTTTAAGGATCACAAATCCTGTACTATTATTTTTTGTAAAAATATAAATACTGAAGATTTTTCTTAAATAAATTCTTTTATGCATTCTCTCTTACGTGCGTGCGTGTGCACACGCACGCGCGCGCGCACACACACACACACACAGAATGCATAATTATTATTGGGAATTTAGCTGCAGACAACAGATAACCCCTGCCCCTACTCTTTCTCCAGTATTTTTCCATGTATTAATAAACTTTTACAAATTTAAAGCTTCTTGTTTTGTTGAAGAAGTTTATCTTCTATTGGTACCTGGACTTTTCACCCAAGCGAGGGGTGGGGCATAAGATTTTATATATACATAAATACATACTTACCTATATATACATACACATACATACATATATGACAGTTCAGTTTACAAAATTGCCATTTCCTACCTGCAGATCTGATAATGGCAGCTATGTACAGCTTTCCTTTCGAAGTACCAACTGGTAGTTTCGAGGGCACTCACCAGACGGCTCAATCTTACACTCAATGGTGTCTAGTTGCTAGCTGAAACTATGGATGGAAATGATGAATATTTATTCATATTCTATAGAATTATACCTATAATACTGATCAATGTCTCTATTATCAAATTTCAAAGCAATCACTTCCTTTAGAAATGTAGGGATAGGACTTTTTCTCCCTTCTTGAACAGGGATTTCCTTTTAACAGTCATTGAAAACAGTGTCCCTACTTCCACTGTCCCTTCTTCCTTATCTAGAAGCTAAGAATCAACTCTAGGAACCACTTAAAATGTCTTATTTGTGTTGAGGAGCTCACAGAATCTGAGGAAGTGAAGTAAGTAGATGTAAGTTGGGCTATGAAATGAAGGAAAAGTCTAGTGACTCAAAGGGAATAAACTGTCAAGAAAGGGTTTGGAGTTTTGTTTAGTTTATAGAATGGAGTGCAGGAGAGCAAACAAAAGTTTAAAAATGTAATTCCTAAAAAGCCAGGAGCCACTGACATCCAGAGTATAGATAAAAAACTTAGTTTTAGCTATTGGAAGGTATACCCTTCCATTGGGACACGCCAAACGTTTTCACACAAGTAGGTGTGGTTGTAGAATGTGAAGGTCATTTCTTTTTTTTTTTTTAATTAAATTGATTTATTTTCAGAAAAACAGTATTATTTTTTCACCACACCCAGTGCTCCATGCAATCCGTGCCCTCCATAATACCCACCACCTGGTACCCCGACCTCCCACCCCCCCGGCCCCTTCAAACCCCTCAGATTGTTTTTCGGAGTCCATAGTCTCTCATGATTCTCCTCCCCTTCCAATTTCCCCCAACTCCCTTCTCCTCTCTAACACCCCATGTCCTCCATGCTATTTGTTATGCTCCACAAATAAGTGAAACCATATGATAACTGACTCTCTCTGCTTGACTTATTTCACTCAGCATAATCTCCTCCAGTCCCGTCCATGAAATGAAGGTCATTTCTTTTTTCTCTTGTGAGAGGCACGGCAGTTGACAGAGTTGAGTACTATCTGAAGGAAGAGATGCCACCAAGTGGAGAAGTACAGAGATGCAGAAATGAATAAAAAAGAATCAGAGTTGGCAGCCGCCTAAGGATGAAAACTATGGATTTATAGAAGAACCAAGCTAAGGGAATGAAGCTATCTTTAGGGGTACACAAACTCCGGCCCATAGCTAAAGTTCCAATGGCATACAGAGACGGTTGTTGGCCTTTTTCTTACTTCCTTTGTTTCTTCTGGTGACTACAGTGGGAGTGGAGAGAGTGATGGTCCGCGGATAGGGAGCTCCGTCATGAGTGGACTGATTAGAATAAACTAAAGGGAGCTCATGGGACCAAAGGTCTCAATGACATCAAAGACAAGGGGCTGTGGGGAAATGAAAGCAGAGAGCTGGAAGATTATATGGTGTGGCTAAGAGAGGTGGGCACATTATTACCGTTTCAGAGGAGAAACAATTCTACGTGAGAGGAGGTGGCTGAACCGGATGGGAATGAAGGGCACTGGAGCGCGGGAGCAAATGATAGGAAGAGATCTGGTGTAGAGGTCTTTCCTGTTAACTTCGCCCACCGTGATGGCAGGCTGGGAAAAAATGCTGTGAGCCAGGTATCAAACATTCAATAAGAGACAACATGGGACGATGAGTCCAAGGACATCAACAAGAAACGCACTGGGTGAGCCAGCTAGAGGACATAAGCTCCAGAGAAATATGCACAAAACAGTGCAGATGTTTCACAGCACAGAGGAGAATCTCCATGTAGCAAATCAATCCCAACGCGTAACCCTGGGGAGGTAGGTCGAGAAGATGCACCCGCTGGGGAAAGTTGCAGGGTAAGCAGCACCTTTGGAGGATCTAATTAAGGCAAAGTACAAGTATCAAGGAAGTGCCACCCGTTGCCTATCATCAGGAGCAGACGTCGCAGCACTTCTGCCACTGTGTCTTGCTATCATTGTCATCCAGGAAAATGATACAGTCCAACACCGGATGCAAAAGGCCCTCACTCACAAAGACAAGAGATGGCAAGATCAGTTTCAGTGGCCGCTCTCAGTCTCCCCCGGTCAGCAGATCCTTCCAGTCCGCAAGCACCCTTCGTGTACCACAGTACAAAGGGCCCCATTCTCTCCCCACAGGGGACGGATATGATGCTGAGGTGGCCATGTGCCAACCGATGCACACACTTAAGCAGAACCAACGGTGTGCAAACGAGAAAAATCTTCCCACCCAAAACGGCCCCCCTATCACAAACTGTAAGGACTCCATCTCTTGGTAAGGTGAGGTTCCAGGTCCAAGGCCAATTCTTCCACGGTCCCGACAAGGTCAAAAGACTGCATTGCTCAAGACTGCCCCTCCCGACAAGAAGGAAAGTTCTGAGAAGAGATCCAGGACAACAGGAATTGGTGTCTGGAAGGCCAAGAGGAAAGAAAGGTTTGGACCGAAGAGGAAAGAGGAGAGCCAAGGGATAAGATCGCGAAGTGGGAATTAGAAAAGAAACGATGCAGCTGAGCAGCGGGGACTATTCTTGGAGCAATGTCAAGTTCCCCAAAGCAATCATTCCCAGCATTCCTGTGACAAAAAGGGATTCATACATCTATGGGGAGAGTCTGCTGTGGCCTTGATTATGTCTCTGAGGCTGTTCCTTTTGTCAGACTCTTGCTTTTTATTCCTATTATTAAGCCTTATTTTTTAATACACCTTTAACACTGTGTCTTTTCAACTTGCTTTTCAAAGTACAGTATACATTTTTTCTTTTCAAAATAAATCCTTTGGCAAAATAAAACTTAAGGTGGCTTAATTCGGGGCTTGTTTTATAACAAGATCAAGTATTAGCAACAGTAATAAGAGCTGGCATTTATTAAGTCAGGCACTGGACTGAGGGCTTCACAAGTGTTATCTTATTTCCTTCTGACAAGTGTGGGAGAAACTGTTTTGATTCTTAGTTTTCAGAAAAGGAAATTAAGACTTAAAGAAGTGATTTAACTTACAGTAAGTAGGGCCCCAGGCAAGGGCACTAATTAAGGGCACTGTGGGAACTTTATAAGGACAGAAAAAGAACAGAGTAGGAAGTTCAAAGTGGAGTGGGTCTGAGAGCAGAGAAGGCGCCTAAAATACTCACAGCAAATTGGTAAAGGAGTTAAAATTGGCGATCTACCCTCACAATATGCTCAAGCATGATCATCGCGGCAACTATTAAACTCGTCATGGAACGTTAGACTCGGGGTCCTCGTCCACAGAGCTCTCGGTCCCTGCAAAGCGATCTTTTCTCTGAAGTGCACACAACAGAGCTATTTACCTCGCACACGATGCTTGGAGTGTTGTGCTTAATAGTGAGAAATGAAAAGGACAGAATTTTTATAATTTCATCTACTTTCAGACAGCGGAAATTGAGTTTTCTACCATGGGTCAAAGATCTGGCTCCATGGACAAAGAACCAAGTAGCAGCTGAAATGCTGATTTGGAAAGTCTTCCTCTAAGAGCCCACAAACGTGTGTATATATGTATGTATGTATGTGTGTGTGTGTGTGTGTGTGCGTGTGCGTGTGCGCGTGCGTGTTCCTGAAGAACACTTCCTTCCTTACTTCTCAGCTATTTCAAGGAATAAAAATGGAGACTAAGACTTTTTAAAATAAACTAGGTGATCTGAATAGAAACCAGAGCTGCAGCAACATGCTCTCCTCTTAAGCTCCCGTACACTTAATAGGTAGGCTCTCTGTTGGATGGGAGTTGGGAATTTCCAAGTGAGCTTAAAAAGAATGGCTTTCCAAGACAGGAGATATTGGGGGCTTAAATCTCAGTTGTGCAACCTTCTAGAACGTACATCCAGGAGGAATTTTCCCTCAACCTTCAGTCTTGGTTTCTTAATCTATGAAACACAAGGCAAAAACAACAACAACAAAAAAACAAAAAAACAAAACAAAACAAAAAAAAAACTTCAGAAGTTGTTAAAGGACATAGAAGGTCTGGAACAGAGAAGGCATCCACAGATATTAGGTCCTCTGTCAACCTCCCTTTTTCCCTCAGCAGCAAAGTAATGGCCTTTCCTCATTCTCCCAAATCACCACTTTTTTTTTGTTTGTTTGTTTGAACAAAGTGTCTTTTATTTGTGACATACAAATACAACCAATGTAAAAAGAGATCACTTTTCCCTTTGATTCCAGTGATAAGAAGTTGCTAAAGAAAAAAATATATATATCAAGGAGTTTATCTTCAATTTCCTCTAAAAAAAAAACAAACAAACCCAGAAAGGGTTAAAAAGAACCATATACATGTCATACACACATTTGACATCAACAAAAATAACCTGAAATAGAGTCAATACAACTTAAAAAAAAAAATCTTAAAAAATATTTTAACTTGCCCCAAACAAAACACACAAAACAGCCAGAGAACAAAAGGCCTGCTCTGTTTCTCAAAACCAAGACCTGGCGAAGTGGAGAAAGATGGATGTGTGAGACGTGAACGGGCCCAACACCAAAACACAGGGAGCTGCTGGTCTCCTGCCCCCACGCGGGCCCCCGAGCCGCCCAGAAACGGGCAGCAGAGGCTGCAGGAGCAGGTGAGGCACTGAGCCCTCCATCTGCCGGTGGGCTTGCGGGCAGGTGTCCGACGAGCGCAGAGAAAGCAACATACACTGAACTCACCTTATGAGGAATTTACAGTGGGGTTCCTTATGATCCCCTTGAGTGGGAGGGAGTTCTTTCAGGCATCACTTCTGGTTTTATTTTGGATCTGGTTCTAGTAGTGGTTTTATCCACCTCCCTGTCTCAAATATACACTATTATATAACTATGGGATGTGACAAGTCTGAAATTCTTGCAAATTTTGGTAGTTTGTCCAATTCATTCAAAGTAGTTAGACATGGGTCATTCTTTGTACACAGTGGCATTAAATAATCATTGATGGTTTGACGGCATGTACTTACTTAGACCCATGATTCTTTCTCTATTGGCAAATAATTAACAAGATTTCTTCCAAGAAGTAGACTCCATTCTGAAGCTTAAATGTCAAATGCATAAGACCTGTCCTCTAAGGAGCAAGGATCATGTAATCACTAATAAAACTGGTACAGTATCAAGGCTGAGGCTGGAGGTCGTGGATTCTGAATCCAGAAGTCTTAAAATGCTCAGTTTCAGTAAATGCTGTTACTCACTCTGAGGATCCCCATCAGTCGATTTTGATGTACAGTTTGGACAGCCAAAACATGTCCGGAACTTTCGCTGTTATTTAACATACTGGGCAGAGTTCTTCCCCACCAGTCTGAGATTCGGTCATTCTAACATGCCAGTATGTTCCCTGGTTTTCCAGGAAAGCTCACCTACCCGAAGAGAAAAACGTCATCAACTCTGCACCTTCCGAATTGAAAAATATTCAGTATGCTCATTTCTGAAGAAAGCCATTTTGAAGTTAAATGTTTAATTTTTTTTAATTGTTAGTTTAACAAGAAAAAGAACGATGACAATGTAGAATGTATTAATACATCACCCTAGATCTCGTCTCCCCTTCCACTGACCTGCACTCCTCCATCCACAGGGATCCAAAGAGAGCTCAGGACTCCCTTGTCCCTAGAAATTTCTGCCACCGCACTCCCACTGAACTTCCTAATCTCTCCGCCATTCTTTATTTCAAGATCATTGACTATAATCCTACCATACTTTCTACTTGTGTTGTCAGCTACCAACCCACGTTTAGTTTCAACACTCCAGACCCTTTCCTCTGTGCCCTCGAAAACAAATGCCAACATTTTTTGTCACAGGACCCTGTGAACAGTTAAAAACAACTAAGGGTCTCCAAAGAGCTTTTGTTTACATGGGTTATATCTACTATTCTTTGCTGTGTTCAAAACTTGAAAGAAATTTTTAAGTATTTATTAATTCATTAAAAAATAAACTCATTGCGTATTAACAAATTCATTTTTATGAAAAAAATTTATTTTTTTGAAACCAAAAAATTAGTGAGAAGAGTGGCATTTTACATTTTTGCAAGTCTCTTTAAGGCCTGGCTTAATAGAAGACAGCTGGAGTCTTTTATCTGCTTCTGCGTTCAATCTGTTGTGATATGCTATTTTAGTTGAAGTATATGAAGAAAATCCGGCCTCACCCAGATATATGGTTAGAAAAGGGAGGAATATTTTAAGAATCGTTTCAGATAATTGTAGATATTCTTTAACACTGTATCAAAACCCAACAAATGGTAGTTTCTTAAAAGTACATTTTAATGTAGAATCTAAAGCGATATTGATAAACTTATTTTTACTTGGTTATATTAAAATCCATTAGTCTGTCTCGTACTCCGAATGGGTATCTCACCCACACATGATTTTCTCACACCATGCCTCATTCATTTGGAAACCATTGCTTCACTGAGTTATGGAGATGTCCCAAATGCTGCCACATTTCACTATATAATATTTAAAAATTACACCTGTTACTATCACCACTGATGTCATCAAAAGTGTCTTCAACTACTGGAAACTATCACCTTGGTGGATAAAAGTTTTTCCAAAGTCCAAACTGTACTTAAAAGCTCAAATTTTATCATTGGCAACATATATTATCAGTTGTTTTCCTTTAAATAACAGTTCATTTGATTTATTCCTGAAAAGGGGCCTAATACTGAAGCTTGGATAACCATGATTATTTTTCTCTGTCTCACTCATTGTTTCAAGTCAGAACAATCTTCAGGGGAAAGAAGTGGTTAGTTCAGTGGGCAGCTCAACCAGTTGCACACGTGCTTTTCTTCAAGCCACCCATGGTACCTTGGTAAGTAGAAAAATTATTTTCCGAATACGTCCTGTTTAATCACGGTATCTTGAACAGACGTGCAATCCAAGGCCAAGATCAAATAAACTGCTGCTCTAGAACTGAGCAATCATCAGCAAAACTCCCTGAATGTTGCATGTACTACAAGAGGGGTCTACGTGTTGCACAAAGGGACTGAGAATCATTACGACAAACTGACATCATTCCCACAATCTCTTAATAAAACTTTTTGTTGGGGCGCCTGGGTGGCTCCGTTGGTAAGTGTCTGCCTTTGGCTCAGGTGATGATCCTGGAGTCCTGGGATCGAGTCCCGCCTCAGGCTACTTGCTTAGCAGGGAGTCTGCTTCTCCTTCTGCAGCTCCCCTTGCATGCACATGCTCTCTGTATGTGTCTCTCTCTCTCTGACAAAAATCTTTTAAAAGATTTTTTTTTTGTTGACTTCCAAAAATGAGCTTTCTCGTCTGGTACTTCCACTTTTTCTTCATGCCAATTAGTATGTCTTTGGTATAGAGAGCTTATATAAACCTTACTCAAAAATGATTAGCTTATCAGGAAAAGTTGGCATCTCTCAAAATGAGAAGGGAGAGCATCTTTCTGGTTGGTTAATTTAGGACTCATGGTACCAAGAGGAGTCTTGTGTCTCCCAGGGAGTCCTAAGCATGTGACATTTCTAGTACAAAAGATAGCACTGCTCTTTTTCCAGGAGAAGGTTCTCCTTTCCAACAGTGAGGAAACCTTTCCCAGAGGCCCTCTGCACCGTGTGTCCGCATGTCCATCAAAAGGCAAGCAGAAGGAATGTAATCTCCAGGAGCGGTTAACACTGACCCAGATTTACCTCTGAACTTTAGGTAAGGTCACGTTCTCTCTGGGACGAATACCTGCAGAAAATTAGGTTTCGTTCAAGAAAGGAGACAGTGAGAAGGGGGACTGGGGAAGGCGCTGCCAGTGCCCTGCTCATGGAGACTCTGCTCTCACCCCTGCACAGGAAGGCCTCGCTGACTACAAACCCCTCTGACCCCTGGCTGGAGGGCTTTTTACTGGGCACAAATCTATACGCAATGCACAGGACAATCCAGAAGTACGAGAATTAAGGATCCAGAAGCAGCCCTTACACAACAAGCTGGTAAGTATCCAGATTTCTGGGTATTCGTCTGAGATAACTGAGGTGCACTGTCCATGCCCTACAGTTAACCAGTGAAATAAGTCACAGCAGTCACCTCGGAACACACTTTTTACTTTCTGCCTTTTTCGCCCTGTCTCATTTCTTCACTTCCTGTGACAGTGTTTCCTATTAAGTTCTTCCTAATGAACTATTTGCAATAACATCTTTGTCTGAAGGTCAGGTACCAGGGGAACCCAGCACAAGACAACAGCTCCTCCCTCAAAAAAGTGCACCAAGATCAGAAACCCAGAAGCCCCCCTTCAAAACAAAGAATTCTTCAATTCTTTGTTCTCCAGAGGCCTTCATTATATCCTACTCCCGAAGAGTTCCTGTTCCCTGCCAAGACTACAAAACGGAACACGGGCTTATTGTTTAAATGGGCACACCAAATAGTTTTATTAAGTGCACAGCATCCATCATGACTGCTGGGCATAGAACGCCTTTCTCAGGGACTACCTCCAGCCTCTGCTTCAAGGGCAGCCCTTGGTGGCCACGTTCCAACCCAAGGGTAGCCAATCCTTGGCAGACAGTGCCCAGATAGTATGAAAAAATAAGACAATTCCCTTTCTGCATAAGGAATAGCAGGGAGGACATGGGGAAATGGAGCAGAGAAGTGAGTTGGGGGAAATCGGAGGGGGAGATGAACCATGAGAGACTGCGGACTCTGAGAAACAATCTGAGGGTTTTGGAGGGGCGGGGAGTCGGGGGATGGGTGAGCCTGGTGGTGGGTATTAAGGAGGGCACGGATTGCATGGAGCACTGGGTGTGGTACATAAACAATGAATCTGGGAACACTGAAAAGAAATGAAATGGAAAAAAATATCCTCAAGAAAATCATAGGGGTGGGTGCCTGGGTGGCTCAGTGGGTTAAGCCGCTGCCTTCGGCTCAGGTCATGATCTCAGGGTCCTGGGATCTAGCCCCACATCAGGCTCTCTGCGCAGCGGGGAGCCTGCTTACCCTGCTCTCTCTCTGCCTGCTTCTCTGCCTACTTGTGATCTCTCTCTGTCAAATAAATAAATAAAATCTTTTTGAAAAAAAAAAAGAAAATCATAAGGACGCCTGGGTGGCTCAGTAGGTTAAAGCTTCTGCCTTCAGCTCAGGTCATGATCTCAGGGTCTGGGGATCGAGCCCCACATCAGGCTCTCTGCTCAGCGGGGAGCCTGCTTCCTCCTCTCTCTCTGCCTACTTCTCTGCCTACTTGTGATTTCTGTCAAGTAAATAAATAAAATCTTAAAAAAAAAGAAAATCATAAAAAAATGAAAAAGAAAATTTAAATTAGGAAATACCAAAAATTTTGCTGTGTGCCATGAGCTGGAGTTATTAACCGTTTGTCAGAGCCACAAGGCAGTCACGAGAAATTACTGTGAACCACAAACTATGAGAAAGCCAAAAGCATGACGTAGAAAGAAATGATCCAGGAGGGAGAGGAAAACTCAAAGCAGACAGTATCAGTTCGAAAGGGAGCAGGTTCACCAGGAAAAGCCAAACTTTATTAAGACGGTAGCTGTGGAACCGAGAGTCACAAAGCTGAGGTTTCAAGAGCCTGTCTGCTGCTAACTTTCCTTACAGCCACAGAACTCACTTTCTGGGAGATTCTGTCTCCTTATTGGTCACATCTATTTTGTTGCCAGTTCCTCTGATATGAACAAGTTTGAGTATCAGCATCATAATCATAACGTTTTTAAAACAACTGCATAAAAAGCTGGGCTTTTTTTTTCAATATAAAATTAGGTTTTTTTTTTTTTTTTTAATGCGGTCCCCATTTCACAACAATGTGAACACGCTTGACACCACTGAATAAACACTTAGAAATGGTTAAGAGGACCTGTACCCCTGGGGTAAATAATACATTATTTATATTATAATATTACTATGTTAATAAAAATAGTTTTTAAAAAATGGTTAAGAGGGTAAATTTAGGTTACAAGCTTTTTACCACAAAAAGATCCCTACTTCTCTCTCTCAGATAATAAAAAGAAAATAAAGAATGGGATGTGGTGCACTCTTAGAGAAGAGTTGAGAATAAATCATCTTGTCTTGTGATACACCCACATAATAATGGTATTTCCCAGAATAATAGAATGTTACCCCTTTGTTAAGAATTTGAAAAAAAAAAAAACACTCTGTTATTCTACTCTCAACCCAATACCCAAATTGAACATATGAAAGGATTAAAAGTACTGGAAATTAGAAGAGGAATTTGGAAATAAACTCATTTGCAGTGATTGCATATAAGCTGGCGAACACACTAAGTCAGATTCATCCCTAAGTGATGGAAGGATCTAGAATCAGGCTAGCGTGCCGCTTTACAACAGAGTGAAAGAAAGATCACTTCACTGCATCTACACATGAGGGAGTCAGCACGGCTTCATCCCTCGTCTAGTCCCGGAGAGTCTGCTGAGGAAAGAAAACAGGCTGCAAGCGCCACCAGATGACCAGGTGCTAAGGAAGGAGCCAGTAACCAGCCAGCCCCCCAGCCAGTCAGTCGAGGGCAATCAGACATGAATTTGCCCTGTGGAAGGAACACAGAGGGAGAGGGAGAAACCCCTGCAAGGAGATGGAAAGGCCAAGCGTTCCGAGGTCTCTGACGAGCCCAGAAAGATACCCTCCCCAAGCTCAGCTTGAACCACCCACCAGATCTAGACAGCATTGGTGCTAGATCACCAAACAATGGCAGACGAGCAAGAACATTCTCCTCCGCTCTACCCTTCTGCTTCCCTCAGCTCTAAACCTAGAGGGGTCTGAAATTGCTCCGGGGGAAGAGGTATTAATGAGCACCAAGGAAAAACAAAAAAACCAACCAAACATAAACTCCACCCAGCCACTGGCAGCCAGCCCGCAGCGAGCTGACTAGGAGAGCTTTACCTTCAAATGAAATTTAATATTTTGACAGGACAAATTACTGACTAAAGATTGTCTTATGACCTAAAAACGACCATCAACATCATGGGACCTCCCTTAAATGCCATCAAAAGCCTACAAAAGAACCAGACCCTCAGGATAAATGTAAACATTACAATGGGAGATAAAAATAAAGTTGCTTTATAATTACACCCCCATGAACCCTGCTTATTCACAGGAAAGGTTACAGATATTTAATTTTAGGAAACACTTAGACTGGATAAAAGTAAAAAAGGCTCCATCTGATCATATAAACTTCACGTTTTAAAAATAACACAAGAAAATACCACAAGCCCTTAATTAGACAGGAACAATCGTTTCGAGGAGCAAAGGTACAAACAACATAAGATAGCATGACAATTTATCTTGATGTCTAGACAGTTAAAGGAACTGGAGACAACTACCACGCCATGAATTTTTCCATAGAGAAAATGCTGTAAATTCTATTTTCCGAATTGCAGACCTATCATTTTGCAAAGTATACTGTCTAAGACCGTAGGCCTAGTTTCCTCTCAATATTCTTGGAGTTTCTGCAACACAGATAATGAAGCAGATACAAATTTTAAGGATGACGAGAACAATAATAATATTAATAAGACTAATCGTAATTTACTGAGCATCGACTCTGCCGGGCTCGATGCTGTTAAGACTGACATACAGGCTCCTATTTGATTTTCCAAGCGCAGTTGTAGATGGGCGGTTGCTGCTGTCATCCCTGTTTCTGGAGAGAAAGACGTTAAGGCAAAGAAAGGTGAAATAATTTGCCCAGGACCGTGGAACTAGTAATTGCCCAAGCCAAACGCAGGACCCTCACTGTTTAATGTGTGTTGCTTGCCTGAAAAAACCTTCAGAGCAATGAGAGGGGTTTTGTGTGTGTGTGTGTATGTGTGTGTGTGTGTGTGTTTTTTTAATGAGTGGGGTTTTAATGTATTGATCACCAGGCAATGACCTCTGACTTCACAGGGGTCCCAGGTGCCTTTAACATCTAAGCCACTGGGACAGTCGGAGCAGACATGTCGCATCCAGACAGACAGAAGCCCACCTTCACGTGGGCCTGTGCTGAACTTGCCTGAATGAACCAATCCTCTGCCCCACCCCCGCCCCCAGCTATCAGCAGTTCCTTTACTAAATCCTAAAATGATTAAAATAAATCCTTTTTGCCATTCCCATCAACAACACAATTATTAACAACTACAATGATCTCCCCATGTTCCTGGCTTACCTAGAGACAAAATTCAGGAATCTGTTAGAATTACTTCTGGCCATCAAGCAGAAAAATAAATGTAGTTTCTGTAATTCCTTCTTAATAGCTTTGGACCTGTTTACCAGAGCACCACGACTAGCAAACCACCATAGTTCTCCCCAGTGACAGCGTGCTGGCACTTTTCCTTCTGCTAAAAAACGCAACAAAACCCATCTTCCTTATTACAGCCTTGATGCTTTCTACATTGGTAGATTCTAATATTTTGTCTGCAAATTATCCCTCATACCTGTGCAAACCGTGTGCGGCTTGTGCTTCTTCTATAAATAAATAATATATTCTTCTCTACAGCAAGGAAATAACATACCAAAGCCATATAATCATTCCTATACACTTATTATCTTCAGAATAACATTTTTGCTTCTACTGGGATTTTGTCAGAAAATCCAATTGGGTAGCGTGCTCAGCCGCATCCAAAGCGCCGCGGGTCACACAGAGGAGCCTTCACTCTGCCCGGTGCTTCTGGGTTCCAAAGGGTGCCCCTGACCGAGGGCACAGCCTGCCCCCTTCACTGGGGCTTCTTAGTCCCAGGCTTGTTTCCTTAACATCCTGTCATCCCTCCCCGCTTCCCTTAATTGCCACATCCTCATTAACTCCATTGTCCTCATCAGATGACTCAGTGATCACAGAGTGATGATTGGTAGGTAAATGAATCCCATTAGCAATCAGTTTACTTGAGGCTGACCCTGCCTCCTTTTCAGTGTGAGTTAGGGGATTAAACGGAGTCAAGGGAATGACAGAGGGGGAGGGAGGGGGAAGAAAGGAGGGAAAAGGGAGGGGAGGAACGGAGGAGGACAAGTGGCATCTCAGCCATTTACAGCAACGCACCTAGAAGAGATGTTATGGGATAAAGGTATTACGCGATGCTATACACCCGATGCTATTCGGATGCTATTCACACCGTGGCAACAGATCTCTGAAAGAATGTGATGTTTTTGTTTTGTTTGTTTGTTTTTAAGAATGTGATGTTTTAGACGAAAGCCCGGAACAGTTTTAGGAAGAGAATCTAGAGTTTCTCCTTGATTCTTCTACTCATAGTCTCCCCGCCCCCCCCCCCCCGCAAATAATTCCCTGTCATTTGGTTGGGATGGGGTGCAGAGTGGAAAAAAAATAAACCACCCCGTATCTGGCTTTATTCAACATGGTATGGATTTGAAATCCAGGCCATCTGCCCAAGAGGACTGAATTACCTACCAAATGTGCTAGAATACCTAAAACACTTTTGGCTTGCCAGTTATATGCTGAACCTCAAATATTCACATAGACGTGACTGAGAAAAATAGGACTTGAAGCAGATTATTCTGTACAAATACAGTGGCCTCAAGATTCTTGCACCTTGTTGGTGACTGGCAGGTGTTATGGGCTGAAGTGTGTTCCCCCCAAATTCTGACGCTAAGGTCCTAAGCTCCCGATACCTCGGAATGTGAGTGTACTTGGAGACAGAGCCCTTCAGGAGGTGAGAAAGGTAAAATGAGGTCATACGGCAGATACGACTGGTGTCCGTACAAGAGGACATAAGGACACAGACACAGAGGGAAAACCGAAGGAGAACCCAAGGAGAAGGTAGTACCTTGATATGGCAGTCCAAGCTGACTAACAGAGTGTACCATACAGATCCCAGGCCACATCCAAGTTCCCACAGTTCCCAAGGCAGAGACTGAAGTTGTTTAACCTCAGATATGCTAAAGATATGAAAGGAATTCCAAAATTACAATATGTAAATGGGAGGAAAGTCAAATTAACATAAAAATACCATGTGCTGTGGGTTCTTACCAATTTTCAAAATGGACTATACATAATAGGTTGGAACCAAACATTTTATGAACACCAGAGGCCTGGAAAGATGAAAATTAGAGACTTTTGGTGCTTTTCATCTCTTTTTCTACAACACAGACCAAGACTTCTGAGAGTCATTTGGGGTTTGGGGGACTGGGGGGTGTAAAACATGGAGTGATCCGTGGGCAAATCAAGCCACTTGATCTCCTGCCATGGTCTTCCTAATTCCACCCTGAATAGATGCCTTCATCAAAAGCCAACATTTCCTGATATTGCACCCAAAACTGAGAGGGACTTAGAAACAGAACTGTCGGAGAAACATCTGCATTTCTGTCAAAGAAACCATGAGGCATTATCTTGCAAATCGCATGAGGATGTTTCAGTGTTAATGGTTACAAATTTTCCATTTAGATATAGAAGCATTATATTTAAGAATCAGCTTTCCCCATTACAACTGTCTTCATCTTTTATTACATTAACACATTTTACTGAGTTAGTCATCATCTGACGATGTGCTTCATTCTGTAAGTCAAAGGCCCGCATGTGTATGTGTGCGCACACACGTGAGACTGTGTGTGCCACACAGCGTGTGCCTGTTAAAATGAGATAGCAAGACATCCACAAGAGCTTAGACATCATGCATAATAAAAATGATCGATTTCAAAGAATTTCCAAAGGTCTCTTCAGGCATTTTTACGAATTTTCAACAGGGAACAAAAACAAAATAACCATGCTAAACACCATTAGTCTTTTCCTGGTGTTTTCTTTCCCGTTCCCTTTTTCTCTCTCTTCTGCTCATCTATTTTTAGCTCCTGGCTTCCACTGATCTTTAGAGATTCTTAACCTTCTGCAACTCCACGTTATTTTCTAGAGGCAGCCTTGTCTACATGCCTCATTTCTAGGATTCTGCTGTTATTAGCCTAATAAGTATTCTGCCACATACTTGCCGCAAAGTGGTTTTCTAACAGCACAAATAAATGAATAAATAAAAAATGTGACTTCATTTGCCGCACAGGAGATTTGTACTTAAAAATAAGCTGCAGCTTTTATTTTCTATGCTTGTAAGAAATCTGCGAATCCATCAGGTCAAAATAACTAGCACATACAAAATGCCTGTTACTTACCGCCAATTTTATTTTTTAAGAGACATTTCAATAGTTGGCAGAATTGTCAATCTACACATTTTCCTTTGATTATAGAGGAGACAGCCTGCCATTATACCAGAAATAGTTAATATTACAGCAGTAGGCAGCCCAGAAACATACAACTACTTCTGCTTTCCGATTTGTATTTATTTGAGAAAGATTTAGGCAGGTCTAGTTTATGCCAAATTCTTTAAGAAGCTGTTGTATGCTTAGAGCCTACCTTTTGTGAGAATCTTAGATTAAGACCTTCGCAATTGTAAGATGTGTTTTTCTCCATAGAAATGTTTCTTACATGACTTCTACAAATAACACTGCTTAGGTTTTTGTTGATATCTATTATATGCTCACCACAGAAAATATTTTTAAAAGATAACCTAGAATCTCCATGTTAAGTTCCTTCCAAATTAGCTAAAGAAGAAAAGATTAAGAAACATGAACACAAGAGCAAACTGAACGAAATCTTAAAGGTACTCCTGGGTAAGTTCTGAAGAGAGAAACTTCAGTGAGAATGGAAACAGACAAAGAAACACGCAGAGAGAGGTGATTAATATCATCTTTGGAGTGACTGATTGGCTTACTGGCTCCATTCTTCTTCACCCTGACCTCTATGCACAAGCTCTGACATGGGACTGTGCGATTCCTCCCTCAGAGAACGAGTGTATTTCCCCTGCATCTGAACTTTGGGAATGATCTTGGGACTTGCTTTGAGCAATAAAATATTAGCAAGCAAAGGCCTAAAATGTGCTCCCAAAGTAGGGCACTCCCTTCACACTCTATCCTTCCTGTGAAAAGAGCTGCTCCCGGGTAGCTACTGCTTCCTCAGCCTGCGCCTGGGAATGAACACAGGCGGAGCACACCTAAGCCCAACTTTCTGAATTCATCTAGACTTGACGTTTGAAGTACAGCTCTCCAGCTGAGCTCAGCCTAGATTAAGTTAACAGGAGACGCATCAGTTTCTTTCTTCGGCCCTGAGTTTTATTACCTAGCAATAGCTGATTGATACACTTTGAGACAGGTTACACCTTGAATAGGGCAAGAGTATAACAGTAAGACAGTACTTGTTTCTGATACTACATGCTTTGGCAGCTCTGAATATTTCATATTTCATTTCTTCAATTATCCACTACTCCACGAGTCTCTATTAGCAGGAATGCTGGTATCTCTTCCTAAAAGCTAGCACCATCCCCCCTCATTTGTGTAGTAACTGTGGTCACTCACTCAACCCCAATTAGAGTAGAAGAGACCAACAGTTTTCCCAGCCCAGCACAAAGTCCCGGTTCCCAGCATCCTCTGTCCTCATCTCTAGGACCTGACGGTGCTGTGAAATTCATCCTGCGGAGATGGCTATCCCTCTCCACTACTATGGGGACAGCCGTACAAGCTGAAGTGTTTGTGCGGGACTCACGAGTACCACATCCCTGGCACTCTTGAGGTTACAGCCTTTACAAAATGTCTACCTACGTGTTTTTGTCTTTAAAGCAGAATTGCTGGGTCGAAGCAGCTGCATTCAGAGTCCATTGAAGCCTCAAACTCAGGAGGTTTGAGAACCAGGCCTCCCAGAAGAACCTTCCAGACTGTAATAGGAAAGAAACGCTCTTCCCTCTCTTTTCTTGACATGAGTTTCTCTTCATAACTTGTTTTTTTCCCCCGAAGACCCAAGTCATCACCATCTCATCAGTCAGAGGGTCTAGTAACTTTCAGAACAAGAGGACAGCTTGTCAATGCCTTTACTTCCATGGAGCAGCTTCCCTTTACGTAAAGATATTCTCCAACCCCTACCATTCTGACCTTCAAAAGCTAACTGTGTGTACTGAGAAGTATCATGAGAGGCAACTTTTATTAGCTATTAAAAATATCCTAGGTGTCTATTTGCCTTCTAGGTGTATACCTATGATGTCACTTGGGGAGTTCAAGAGAGATTCAGAGAATCTGAATTCCCAGGCTATGGTCTTACTTACCTTGGACAAGCTGTTGGTAGTTTCCTTGGCTAGAATTATTTTTATATTCTCTCTTACCTAGCATCCCACCACAAACACAAAGCCCTAAAGACAAGAATGAATTTGAGGTATTTATATATCATGTACACCTTTAAGAAATGTACACCTTTAAGAAATAATTTTTGAGTGCACCTTTAAGAAATAATGTACACCTTTCAGAAATAATTTTTGAGTGCTAAATGGCACTCTGCTGTGCCAATGGCATACGACTCAGTAACAAGTCTTCAAGTAGCTCTGTATCAAACAGGAGAGACAAAACAGAGTTGTAATTCATTAAACCGCAGAGAGCTGTTGTGGTTTTGGGGGACTAGTGAAAACAATGCTCAGCAACACGATGTATAAACACATGTTTATACAAACATGTAACCATTTTGGATTCAGGAAAATAAAGTTAAAGTTACTGATATGATATTTTTGATATTTTATTAAAAGACAGTTACAAGCAATATCACAGCAACACATTCTTTTTTTTTTTTTAAGATTTTATTTATTCATTTGACAGAGAGAGATCACAAGTAGGCAGAGAGCCAGGCAGAGAGAGAAGGGGAAGCAGGCTCCCCGCTGAGCAGAGAGCCCGATGCGGGGCTCGATCCCAGGACACTGAGACCATGACCTGAGCCGAAGGCAGCGGCTTAATCCAGTGAGCCACCCAGGCGCCCCACAGCAACACATTCTTATTGTATGTAAATCATGTGTATACACGTAAACACACATTATACAAAAATCTAACATACTGGCTAAAATGTTATTTACTATTTTGGTGGTAGGATGATGAGAATATTTTTTCTTTTTGCTTATTTTTTCATGAGTCTACAAGAAACATCTACTACTTGAATAAAGAAAAACTAAAGGTAATTTTAAGAAAATGTTACCACACATTAAGACCAACCCTCCAAACAAAGTACGTTGGCTCATGGTGAGGAAAACTAGAAATGGCGTAGCAATGCCAACTCTTCACTCCAAGACTCTACTCTTATCTTTGCATACTACTTAGTTCTCTGAGTGTAAATGCAACACATCTCTCTCCACAAGAAACTCCTTTCTTAAAGAAATTTTTGCAAATAATTTTAAATGGAATGCTTTAGGATTTAAAGTCTTATGTAAAATCTCTTTCCACATCATCAAAACTAAGAATTCATTTACTTGAGAGTCTGACTTGTTTTCTATGTTATTTGCATAAGGACTTAAGCACAAGATTGGTAACTGCTTATGCGAAAATGCCACATGTGATGGCAAACTGTTTCTCATCTATGCGTCAAGAGGCAAAGTAGATATTTATGGATGTATTATGAAAATCTGTTAACCTTTTGCTTTCCTTCAGAGGACATTATAATTCAAATTTTCTGAATTCATCAGCTGTCCTTCCCAATTTTTGCCCTGAAATATCCAGCCATGCCTTTATTATTTATACTGACTTTGAAATAGCATAAAATTAATTTACTGATCATGTACTATATGCCAGATAATCCTCAAAACTCTTCCGCAAATATCGTTACATTGATATCCCTTTTTTTTTTAAGATTTTATTTATTTATTTGACAGAGAGAGATCACAAGTAGGCAGAGAGGCAGACAGAGAGAGGAGGAAGCAGGCTCCCCACTGAGCAGAGAGTCTGATGCGGGACTCGATCCCAGGACCCTGAGATCATGACCTGAGCCGAAGGCAGCGGCTTAACCCACTGAGCCAACCAGGCGCCCACATTGATATCCCTTTTTATAAATTTTTAAAAATTGGCACTCATCTATAGGTCCCCTCTTAAAGGAACCAGGAATCCTGGGAGAAATGGCTGATCCAAGGCCAGGGAAGGTCAAATACAAGGTCAAATACAAATCCCTGCAATATTTTGGGGGGGGGGCAAGAAAATAAGGGAACACTCAAAAACTGAAAAATACACAGGAATCAGATTTAATGAGCTCCTACTGACAGACACTGGGACAATTTGGTCATCAAAATAACGACAATAATGGCTTAAAACAACTGAATTTTTAAAAAAAGAATTCATGAATTCATACTGAGACAAGTAATATATGAGCAGATGAATAAGCAATTAGATAGGTAGGTAGGTAGACAGATGGATCCACCCATCCATCCACCAAGAGGGTAAAGAGAAAGCTCTTGTTTATAATAAAACATCAAATAATAAGTATAAAAGAACAGTTAGAAGAATCACCATTTTGCTACCTCTATAGAAATAATTTATTCATTAAGAATTATTAATGAGTGGAAAATCTTGGGTGAAAGTTTGTTAGGGAAAAGGATATTGACAGTATTTCTGAATGGATAGCTTATTAATTACAAAGGAAAATGGGTACTATTACAGTGTAGAAATCCTCTGTTGGTTAACACCTTAGCCAAGTGATCCAAGTTAACATCACCAAAAATGAAGCAAACAGTCCAAAGGCATGCCCTGAGCAGAACAAAATCATTTATGCAGTATTTCTATCAATCATGTATGACCTGAATCAAGCGATTAAAAAAACCTTTAATCCAAATAGGGTAACATCCTACAAGAAAACGGGCTCAGGCTTTTCAAAAACAGCAATGGCATGTAGAAAAAAAGGAGGAGGGGGCTAGAGACTAGAGACTCAGTTCTAGGTCAAAAAACTGATGAGACATGAAAACTCAATTAATATCGAACATTCTCTATAATATCCTGGATTGAATCCTGCACCAGAAAAAGAATTGTTACAAAGGACATTTTGGGGGGAGATCTGTTCTATTTAAATTGAGATTTTATATCTGATGGTCTTATCAATATCCAATGTTCTGTTTGGCACTAGTTTATAGAGGAAAGTATTCTTAGGAGGTACATGATGAAGTAGTTAAAGAGGAAGGGTCTTTAGGTCAAAAACTTACTCTTACATGATTAATAACAACAATAAATGGAATATGTACTTTGGGTAGAAGATACAGCAAGTAGAGCAAAATAGTAACAGTTGGTCCATCTAAGTGAAGGATAGAAGGGTGCTGATTATACTTTTTGCCTTTTCTCTATTTTTAGCATTGTTAAAAACGGTGAGTTGGGAGATAAAGGAGTTTATTAAGCAACTTAAGCACTGGCAGGCAGGGAGCAAGCAGCGGTGCTACGACTGAGGCCCAGACGCTATTTGCGAGGCCAGGCAGGGCTCCTGACACATCTCATCATCGCGGCCCCCGGAGCAATCAAAATGGCGCCTGCTCAAACCCTGCCAATGGCTTCCTATCTCACTCAGAACAAAAGCTAGCCTTCTTATTTGCAATAGCTTACATGACCCCGTACCGCTTCTACTCAGAGCATGGTCTGCAGACCTGGGGGAAGTTAGAAATGCAGAACCCCAGACCCCACTCTGGATCCACCAAACCTAAATCCACACTTCGACAACAATCCCCAGGATTCTGGTGCCCATTAAACCTTGAGGAGGTCTGTCACTGGGACTCAGGCTCCTTACTAACTCTGACTTCATAGCCTTCCTCTCTCCCCCTTTCTTGCTCATCTCCAGCCATGTCAGCCTCCTTTCATTTCTTGAGCATTCCACACCCAGTGCCACCCCAGAGCCTTTGCACTCGCTAGGTCCTCTGCCTGCAGTGAAGCTCCAGTAGACATCCGCTTGAAGCGGTTGCCCCAAATCCTTCAGGACTCTTCCCAAGTATCTCAGCAATGAGGGTTTCCTAATGTAACATCTCAACTTCTCTGCAGTGCCCCCCAGGAAAACCTATTCCTCTCCATTCACCCTGCTTCCTTTTTCCCCCAGAGCCCTCATCAACCACCTGGCATACCAGGTCTTGACCTGTTGATCTGTTTATTTACTGATTTATTGTCTCTGTTCCACTGCACCTCTGAAAGCTCCATGAAAGCTGGACTTTGTGTGTGTATGTGTGTGTTATCTCTAGTTTCTGTACCAGTACCTGACCCACGGTAGTTACACCATAAATACTCGTAAAATGAAATTATGAGCAAATCATCTGGAATTCTCACAGCAGACTTGTAGTTGCCCACATTTTAAAGAAAAAGAGGTTCAGACAGTACAGGAACTTGCCCAAGGTTACTCTGCTAGTAAGAGATGTAGCCACAGTTCAATCTCGCATCTGAGCCCAAATCGGATAACTCCCGGTGATTGTTTTACCACTTATGGTCTGAAGAAAAGCTCAACCTACAGAGCGACTATACCGCCCTGAGGAGGAAGATGAATCCTTACCACTGACATGGCCTTTTTCAGATAGAAACGATTTTCATGTATGCTTTCTTTTTTTATTCTTAGGTTATTCCACAAAGCAAGCAGGGTGAAATCACCTCACGGGAGGCTCTCAGCATCCACGTGTAGCAGGTGAGCATAAATAGGGATCTTCCTCCAAATCAAGGGCCATGGAGATGAATGCCAGTGACCACCACAGGCCTGGGGGTGACAGCACTGTGAAGTCATAGATGGCCCCTACGTGTGCCTCTGCTGCTGGGACCCGTGCACTGCATCCAAGACAGTCGCTACATCTGGGCACATCACCCTACTTCTCTTCATGTCCTTACTGTTCTGTCACCCAGAAATGTATTTCATTTGATTTTAAACTCAATGACCCGGACCCTGGCAATGCATTTTGGTTAATGACTTCATTTAAAGCATCTGACAGAAACGTACGCATATAAATCAAGGCTTTCCTCCTCTTATAAGAGGTCAGGGGATCTCAAAACTGACTGAACTTTAGAAGCACCGGCAAGCTTTTAACAAATATACTGGAGCTCAGGCCCCAAGCACAGTCTCATCTAAATGGTTTGGAGACAGTGGCAAGCGTCAATGTTCTGTGAGAGACCCCAGGGAATTCTAACACTCAGCCAGGTTTAAGAACCACTTTAAGACCTCAAGAAAATACACATGCACACGTGTGTGCGCACACAACACAACATCTCAGTCTATAGCAACTGTGGGCACAATAGAGAGAAACGGCAAACACGTGATAAAAAAGAGCAAGTTACTGAAATTGCATGGACCCGATGCAATGACCAGTGAAAGTCAACGAGCGGCTGAGAGTCCATTTACACCACTGATTTAACTGCTCACTGAGCTGTGTTTCTTTAGTTGCTGGCATTCCTTTTTCAGTACGTCAGGTCCCACAGAGCAGCATCTAGCAACCTCAGATGCATCAACAACCTTGGTTCACCTTCAAGAACACTGCTCAGGGGGCGCCTGGGTGGCTCAGTGGGTTAAGCCTCTGCCTCTGGCTCGGGTCATGATCTCAGGGTCCTGGGATCGAGTCCCACATCGGGCTCTCTGCTCAGCGAGGAGCCTGCTTCCTCCTCCTCCTCTCTCTCTCTCTCTCTCTCTCTCTGCCTGCCTCTCTGCCTACTTGTGATCTCTCTCTGTCAAATAAATAAATAAAATCTTTAAAAAGGGGGGGCTCCTCCCTGCCCCCCTAGCTCATGCAATCACTCACTCTCTCTCTCAAATAAATACAAAATCTTTCAAAAAGTCCTCATTAGGTTAGAATTCTTATAAATTAACTTTTCATTTCCAAGTACTCTGGGAGCATTTAAGAGTGTAAGTTTAGACCAATTTAATTTTCTAAACACCAAATTAATAGCATTTTAGACTCTTCTCGAAAGGCATTCAACCATTCCTTGCTTACCTTGAACATAATGGGTGGCCCCACTTCAGGACTTTTGCACTTGCTATTCAATCTGGCCAAAACTTTCTGTCCATTCCTCTATGCTTACCTGCTTCTTGTCCTTTACGTCTTAACTGAAATATTTCCATTTAGAAAGGCCCTCTAAAACCACTCAATTTAAAACAGCTGCAAAGAGGGACGGCTGGGTGGCTCAGTCGCTTAAGTGGCCAACTCTTGGTTTCGGCTCAGGTCATGATCTCACGGTGGTAGCATCGATCCCCACGCCAGGCTCTGTGCAGACCTGCTTCAGATTCTCATTCTCTCTCTCCCTCCGGCTCACATACTCTCATTCTTTCTCTCAAATAAATAAAATCTCTTTAAAAAATAGTTGCAAACACACAGCTATGCTCCCTCACGTTATCTTACCCTATTTTTTCCTTACATTTAAGTATCAGTACACATTTTGATTCACTACCCTGAAAATCTCTCATTCACCTATTTATCACCTAGTTCCTCACATTCAAATGTATATGCTATGCGGGGCAGGCAACTTTTCTGTGATGTTCACCCCTCTCCGTGTCCCCGCCCCCGAGTGCTCATCAAGGGGTACACAGTCAACAGTTGAAAAATATCTTCTGCAGGACCAGACTTGGGATAGCCTGAAAGTTGCGACATGAACTCTTTCTCAAACAGGAGGCCACGGTTTGCAATTCAAAAGCTTTCATTTACACATCTGCCTCGTTTCTGTGGCACCTCTAAGACCTTAGAAGAGGCGCCTGAAAGCAGGTTGCAGAGAGAGGATGGGAATTGCTTGATAAAAGAAGAACAAAGCCAGCTCCTACCGAAAAACCGGCCCTTCTTCCTTTTCTCATGCATGTATTCAATGACTGCAAGTAATTTCAAAATAATCATTTGCTAAAATCAATAAATATTTAAACCAGCATTACCTTATCCATGGTGATCTCTGCATGCTCTCCTTCCATTATCTCTGTATAATTCTCTTGCTTGCCAACTCCCGGTCAAGGAATATAAATTCCCCTATTAAATGATCAAAAGTATAAATAACATTTATATATCTGTAAGGAAATAACATTCATGGTGCATTACTCAACCCTGAATTTAATACATCTTTTAGCTTTAATAATCTGGGAATTTTTCAATGAGAAAAATTGTGGGGTCAGAAAGTATGTTTAGGGTCAAAAAGTATGTTTTAGGACCACAAAACTTTTTTTTTTCTTCCTTCCTTATCTGTAGCAGAATTTTCTTTTTACCTCGGCTCAAAATGAAATTCATCAAGTTTTCTTTATATTCTCTCAAAGCAGTTGACACTTCCAATGACTTTGATGTTCCATAGCATTTGTTCGGATGTCTTTCTGACATTGACCCACAGTGTTGTAATATCTTTCAAGCCCAAGTTTTTCACCAGCTGAAAATGGTTTCCTTTTACCATTATATATGTCAACAGGCTTTAATCCAAATCAATTCCATTTGAACCTCAACAGAAAATGTTTTCTTGATTTTGCTACCTTAGAAGCCTGACACCTGCCCTGAGACATTTTATCCCAAGTAAGCCATGAGCTAGAGCACTGAAAGAAGTCTTTTTGATGGGGTTCAGTCGCATTAATTGAAATTTAAATGACGGAATATGAAAATAAAACTTTTTTTCCGGAGACAAGCAAAATTTCCCAACCAAAGGAGGCCTTTCCAAAGGAATAATTGCAATGCAAGAAGCTAAAAAACTGATTTTAGATGCAATAGTGAATCATCCTCGTCAGAGCTTGCCACATGGTACCCACTTACCAAGTCACTGCTGTATACGCAGGAGTGTTTGTTCCAGGCATTCTGTAATGATGTTTTTAATGATGGTGCTATACTTGGTTAGCTGTAACCAAAAATTCCGACAAATAATCAAAGTACTGTCGAGTGGAATATGCATGGAAAAATCCACAAAGATCTTCTTTGGTGAGTGCCTTTGGTGACTATGTGTCATACTTGATGTTTATGGCCCCACCACTGCCATTTCAGAGTCAGTGAGCTCTCTAAAACTTGCTAGGGCCCTGAGAGATGCAAGGCCAGGGTCATAAATGTTATGATGTTATCACCCCTTCAGGTCCACTCTTCACCATTTTGCATTTCTCCTCTGTGCCCGGGAAAGGTGATATGCATGAATCCCATCAATGAGTTCGCTTCTGCATGTGTTTGGCCAATAAAAAGCATCGGCAAGAGGTGGTATGGTGAGAGTATTTATTTCCTGCAGGCTCACTGCACACAACTCTGATCACGTGGCCATCTCTGCAATGCTCTCTCTGCCTCCAGGGTTCAGAAACCACTCCATTCATTCGACATTTTGGACGTAAAGTAACACTGTCACCAACCAGGATACTGCCTCATGGTTTCCTTCTCCACACATTTAGAAATAGTCCTTTATGAAACTCTTTCAAAATTAGCCAACTTGAGCTTCCATAGGACTCCTGAGACAAGCAAAGTTCAAGCTCCTGTCTTTGAGGAGTTTCCCATTTGGTAGCAAAGAACAGTCTTTGTACCTTAAGAGAAGGATGCAATCATATGTCAATTATTAAACTATGATGTTACCAGGATGCCTGTGTGGCTCACTGGGTTAAGCCTCTGCCTTCTGCTCAGGTCATGATCTCAGGGTCCTGGGATCGAGCCCCGCATCCGGCTCTCTGCTCAGCAGGGAGCCTGCTTCCCACCCCCAACCCCCGCCTGTCTCTCTGCCTACTTGTGATCTCTCTCAAATAAATAAATAAATAAAATCTAAAAAAACCCCAAAACTATGATGTTTCCATGAAATGCTACAAGGATTAAGGGAAATAAAAGACTAGCTGGGAGCTTAAAGCTGGACTGAAAAGATTTCCATCAAAAACTCAAACCTCAAGTGTAGTGACAAGATAAAAGAATAAACGGCCAGCAGGAAGAGCATAGATCTTAAATGCTCTTACCACATAGACACACGTACAGGTAATTATGTGAGGTCATGGGACAGGAGAAATTTACTGTGGCAATTATTTTACAATATACATGTGTATCAAATCACCACGCTGTACACCTAAAAACATACACAATATTATTTGTCAATTTCATCTCGATAAAACTAGAGGCAGAGGCAAGAAGGTATATACAAGCTCTGGCAGGATTATGACTTTGGCAGAAGCACGAAAGTACAAGTAACAACCTGTGGGAGGACTATTAAGTGAGCAGCTAACTGGTCTATACAGGTTCCAAAACCTCTGGAGGGGAGGAAGTCTAAGGTTTAAAGATTTTTTTTTTAATTTTTATTTATTTGACAGACAGAGATCCCAAGTAGGCAGAGAGAGAGGAAGGGAAGCAGGCTCCCTGCTGAGCAGAGAGCCCGATGCAGGGCTTAATCCCAGGACCCTGGGATCACGAACTGAGCCAAAGGCAGAGGCTTAACCCCCTGAGCCACCCAGGCACCCTGGCCGTCTAGGGTTTAAATAGCGGCATAAACCATACCATCTGGACCAGGAAACACATGGGCAAATGTCGCCCACAGGGATCATGGTGGTCCTGTGAGGATGAGGAGTGCATGTGCAGTTCTGATATGCCAGCATTCGGGAGGGGGTTCAGTTGTCAGCTAGCCCATTAGCCAAAATAACCAAGTGACATGTAAAATCATTTGTCCTGGGGCTTATGCTATTGGGTTTTTTAAGCCTCTGATCAAATGCTTTTCTGAATCCTCATTCCAGCAGACAGCTCTTCAGTTTGAATGAACAACTACGTCCTTGACAGCATACAGAGACCCCTGTAGCCCACCTACGAGAGGGAGGAAGTGGCAGGGGCCAAACACTCCAGGGCTTCTAGCCATGGTGACCATACAACAAGACCATCACCTGGTGGCAGGCGTGGCTCACCCAACGACCCCTGCTTCTAGTCTATGCCGGCGTACGATCCAGAAGCTCTATGTTTCTGCTTTCTGCCATTTACGTTCTAGTCTACCTAACTTCTCGGAGATTCCATTGCCACAGGAGCAAAATGAACTCACCATATCTGCCCTTTCCGTGTGCTGAAAACTGCTATGAGGAACAAATGGAGCAGGGCTCAGGAAAGCATTAGATAAGCTGAATGAAAGTAATTCAATGGAGAGCTATGACTCAGGAGGATGGAGATGGTGGGAATGGCAAGGCAAAAATACCTCTCTTACAAATTCTTAGCAATATTTTTGGTATTCACGCCCTAAAGTGATTTAGCAGTATACGAAAGGATTTAGGTATTGTCAATCTATGGTTTCTCTCCAATTCACATTAGTAGCAATGGCATTATGGAAGGCATTATATTAAAGTGTAATATTGGCTTTTGTATAGTTCCTTTCAGATCAACTAAGACCATGTCTCCCAAACTCAAGCAAAATCTTTTCTGTCATTTTGCAGCTTGTGACGACAACTCGGGCATATACCAATGCGTAAGTGTCTCTAGCTTACAAAGGCAATGCCTGTTGGCAAGTGTCAGTAGATCGCATCACAAAAATTCCTCTGGTTTGCTATGAAAATTCGGAACAGTCACCCTGACTGTGACCTTCTCTCCCTGAAGACAATCTAATGCCTGCAGCTGCACTGCGCTGAATTTTAAGAACGGTTTTGGACCCGGGAAAAGAAATGGCCAAAACAATGCATGTGCCTTTTCTATCACATCAGGGTGTTTGGACGCTGGGCGAGTCTATTCTAAAACAAAGGAGACAGGGACACAGAAGAGAAGCAAAAGAGAAAAGAAGGATAGGATTTAAAAGGTTTTGATGCCCAAATGCGAAACTCAAAAACAATGCTCACTGCAGAAACAATGTATTTACCTAGTATTCACTGGTTAAATACTAGTTATACTAAAGAACCATTAATCCAATTACCGATGCCCTGCTTTATCTTATTAAAAAAAAAAAAAAAAAAGAATGGGGCACCTGGGTGGCTCAGTGGGTTAAGCCGCTGCCTTCGGCTCAGGTCATGATCTCGGGATCCTGGGATCGAGTCCCGCGTCGGGCTCTCTGCTCGGCAGGGAGCCTGCTTCCCTCTCTCTCTCTCTCTCTCTCTCTCTCTCTGCCTGCCTCTCTGCCTACTTGTGATCTCTGTCTGTCAAATAAATGAATAAAATCTTTTAAAAAAATGGCTTTTACAGTCAGTATCCAAGACTTATCATATCTGGGGGTATGTATTTGGCTGTGAGAAATTAGAAGGTATTTTCTCTAAAAAAAGATTGCCTTTATGGCAATTTTTCAAGCCTACACTTAAGTTGCGGCTTCTTCTATTACAGCTTCTGTAGCGGCAGCTTTCATTCCAGAATTCTGGCCGCACGTTTTATTGCGGTAATAAAGTAATAAGAACCTAATCTCCTTTGAAAGGGTTTGCAGAAAGGATGAGTGCAAAATTGGCACAGGATAGAGTTTTTGACCTTTTCCTAGTGAAGTACACACGAAGTAGGTCACAATCTGATTTTTTTCCGAATTTGTCTTTATTCCAGCCTGGCCCAGGTGTTATGCAGAGATCTCTAATACTCATTACTATTTCAGAGTAGTAAGACATAGTTCAGACAGTGTTTGAGTCAATTCCACAAGGCTGCTATATACATATTGAATTTTCAGAATGAACTTCCCATCTTTTTAGGATTCCTCAGCTGGACCTGGGGCTTCAGGTTCTGCACAGCTCATGATAATTCTTTTGGTCAAAGATAACACAGCAAATGTAGGAAGAGAGAATTTCAGAGATCCCTAGAGGCCCCTCCCTTTGAGTGAAGGACAGGACAAAGATATAAGGCAGTCAAATACAGGGGTTCTCCTGGCTCCTGGTGCCCCATCCAAAATGGGTTTTTCCACCAACCACTTGACCAAAGACATAGCCACCAGCTTACCTGACTCTATGGCCCTTATCTCCATTCTATGTTTTAACCAACTGAATGCCCCAACACTGATGATTTTGCACTGAAGACATTTTCCTCTTTGGTAGAGGTCCTGATCTGAGTTGGAGGTTGAGTGCTATAGCAGTTACGAGCTAATTCTAGAACCAGATTCAAATCCGTGTCTGTGTCACTCAGTGTCTGTTATTAACCATTTGTCAGAGCCACAGGGCAGTCACGAGAAATTACTGTGAACCACAAACTATGAGAAAGCCAAAAGCATGACGTAGAAAGAAATGATCCAGGAGGGAGAGGAAAACTCCAAGCAGACAGTATCAGTTTGAAAGGGAGCAGGTCCACCAGGAAAAGCCAAACTTTATTAAGACGGTAGCTGTGGAACCGAGAGTCACAAAGCTGAGATTTCAAGAGCCTGTCTGCTGCTAACTTTCCTTACAGCCACAGAACTCACTTTCTGGGAGATTCTGTCTCCTTATTGGCCATGTCTATTTTGATGCCATTTCCCCTGATATGAACAAGTTTGAGTAAGCATCTACCCATCAGCATCATAATCATAATGCTTCTAGAATAATTGCATAAAAAGCTACACAAGTGACCTAAACTCTCCCAGCTGTTTCCTTACCTATAAATTGATGGGAATAATTGGGTGGTTTTGTATAAAGCCACACAAAATGATTCATTTAGGGACTGTCGTATGGTAAATGCTCAATAAATATTTGGTGATGATGACTGGAGACAGTAAGACCCACCTTAAGAACCCACCCCCAAAACTTCTAGAAGAATATGGTTTAAGTAACAGCATGCTTATTCTACACCTCTCTTTGAAAACCCCAAAACAGGGACTCCTGGGTGGCTCAGTGAGTTAAGCATTGGACTTAGGTCATGATCTAGGGGTTAAGAGATCGAACCCCACAGCGGGGACTCTGCTTGGGATACTTTCCCTCTCCCTCTGCCCCTCCTGCCATTTGTACTCTCACTCTCAAAGATAAATAAATCTTCAAAATAAAAAAATTAAAAAATTTAAAAAAAAAAACAGAAAATTTTAACATACCATTCTACCTAGGAAATGAACCTAAGAAATAGCAAAAACCCCAACCCACAGTTTGTATACAGTATCTTTGAGAATTCAGTGAATTGTGGACTTCCATTAAGAAGGGTGTTGAAGGACTAGAGCGGGGCTTAAGTGGGTAGGAGAAGAATCAATGAAACAAGATGGGATTGGGAGGGAGACAAACCATAAGTGACTCTTAATCTCACAAAACAAACTGAGGGTTGCTGGGGGGGAGGGGGGTTGGGAGAAGGGGGTGGGGTTATGGACACTGGGGAGGGTATGTGCTTTGGTGAGTGCTGTGAAGTGTGTAAACCTGGTGATTCACAGACCTGTACCCCTGGGGATAAAGATATATTATATGTTTATTTAAATAATTAATTAATTATTTTTAAAAAAAAGAAGAAGAAGAAGAAGAAGAAGAAGGGTGTTGAAGGCCAAAGCTCCTTTGTCGTGCTCGGGAGCAATGTGAAAACACTCGAGAAGCTAGGGGATCTTGAGGACTGAGAGGAGACTCTTCTGCCTGAATCAACAACGACTGGGGAGGGGAGGGGGCTGTGAGGGGACTGGAGGTCCCGGTGCAGAGACAAAATGCTAGGGAAAGTAGGTCTGATGAGGGGATTGCACAATTCCACTTTACTACTATTTTGGCCCCAAAGCCTACATCAAAACAAGGGAGGCCAAAAGTAAAGGAAAAACACCAATGGCTCCTGCAGCGAATTCATATCAACCAAAGACAAATAAATACTGAATAAAAGAATAAAAGACTTTGTGGGCTCAGATGCTCCATTTAAGTGCATGGTGATCTCTCATATTGTTTTTTTTTTTTTAAGATTTTATTTATTTATTTGACAGACAGATATCACAAGTAGGCAGAGAAGCAGGCAGAGAGAGAGCAGGGTAAGCAGGCTCCCCGCTGCGCAGAGAGCCTGATGTGGGGCTTGATACCAGGACCCTGAGATCATGACCTGAGCCGAAGGCAGAGGCTTAACCCACTGAGCCAATCAGGCCCCCCTCTCATATTGTTTCTGAGCTCTCTAAGGAGAGATGTGCTTCCAAAGCCAGAGACGCAAGCAGATAGCACTCTAAAGAACTACACTAATATTCTAGTTTCAGTATGTCCCAAATATTGCATGGCACATATTTGTGATAGTAAAAATATATTCATTGTCTATTTAAAATTCAAGTTTAACTGGAAGTCTTGTATTTTTATTTGCCGAGTTCCGGCATTCATATCCCACCCACAGAGAAGAAAGAGGTAGGGAGGTCGAATGGGCCTTTCTGCATAGACAGTTTTCAAACATGCAGGAAATTCACATAGCAAGTGACACAAGTGAAAGATGTACTTCAGACACATTACCACTGAGAAATCAAAGGCAAGTTTACACAAGCATCTTTATAATCTCAAAGAAAGTAAAAGAATATGGTCTATCGGAAGAAATAGCTCACATTATAAATAAAATGGAAGACGAAAAGTGATTTGACGAAACTAAGGAAAAGAACTGAAGACACAGTAATAAATCTTGTTCAAAATAAAAACAGAGAAGTAAAATCCATTCTGCTGAAAAAGAGTCAACAATGTGGAGAAGAGGCCTAAGAAATAAAGAAAGGTCTGGAAGAAAAAGCAAATGAATAAAGTGCTGAAGGAAGAAAAGCGAGGGAAATCCAACTGATCATTGGCATCATAGCGACAGTGAGTATAATAATTGTACCAGAAAGAGAGCACAGTAAACTAATTAAAAAAACATTCTCTAATAAACACAGTCTCAGTCGTTTTTGGCACCAAGGCCACAGCATTCATGATGAACGTAATTCAGATCATTTGTGACCAAAAGGCACATACATTTGTGCTTGTGGGATTTGTGCTTGGATGTTATTTAGATAGAAAGAATGATGAAAAGCCAACTGCCTTCCAGAAAAAGAATTTGTCTAGAAGGGAATTGAGACCCAAGGAAGAAGTCACCTGGACTTAAGGGCTGTGACTGAATTACAAAATGTTCACATTTTAAACATTAGGAGAGAAATAAAAACACATTAGCATAAAAAGAATCCCTTCAAATTAAATAATCTTCCACTTTGCAAGTAATAGGTACACTTAGCTTAAAAATAAATAATTACTGAGTAAAAAACCACAAAATCTACAAAATCAGTACAACTAAATGTACTCTGGAAGAAGATTATAAAAATAATCAACATGAAGACGTAGCCTGATGAAATTCAAGAGTAAGAAAAGAACACTATAGGCATTTAGTAGCAACAGCAAATCATCTACAAATAGGAGAGACCAGACTGCCAGGAGACAGCAGACTACCGTTTCCAGCGTTTTGATTAGAAAAAATAAAATGCAATCCAATAAGTTCCTACCATTTACAACATTTATGTATCGAACTTGCTAGATTCTGGAAATAGTAGCTTCAAGGCTTAAATTTCAGTTATCAAGAAAGGCATCAAACAAGCCATGGCAGGAAATTCTAATGGTGAGCACTGAATCCATTTAAATATAAAACATGAAACAACTGACTCCTCATCTGTAAAAATATGATCACTGAAACAATCTTTAACATTTTTTCTGCTTCTAAATCTTTCCAATTTCATTGAGTAGAAGCTTATGATTCTTGTATGTCAGCTTTTAAAACACAATGTCATTATTCATTTATGCCTTTAGTGCTGAATCACATTTTAACAAATATATTTTCAACACGAGGCACTGTGCTTGCCATTTGAGATGAAAGAAAACAAAACGGTGATTAAGAAATTCATCAGGGCTTCACACATGCACACTAACTTTGAAGATAGACACAGTTATTAGCATTTACACCATTATAATACATATCACAAATACCTGGGGCAAATATTATAGACCAGCTTTTCTTCTTGGGAAAGTGGGAGAAAACCTTTAAGTTGGAGTATAGAGCAGGAGTAGGAGTTTTCCAAATAAATGAAACAGTACAAGCATAGACAACAAGGTAAGAAAGAGCCCTGCACATTCAGGAAATTTTTATCAAAATATGTGGCTAGAATGTACAATGTAAACTTAGTAATGACAGACAAAATTGGTGAAACAGGATAGAGTCAGACTGCAAAGGACCTGTTTCATCAGGTTAAATAGGGGAATCCAGTGGAAACGGTGTCTAGATAACTATCTAGAACCACCAATGCTGACCATCAAGTAGAAGATGAAAAGTCAGAAGCATCCCTGCGAAATGTAGCATTGTTCCCATGGGGAAATACCAGTTTTCTACTATGGCCAAAAAACAAGAGTGCCAAAGACAAAAATAACTATTTTTAACAGAGACTTGAAAAAGCAGTATGCCTTTCTCCTTCCATTTTGGACCCTTGCCTTCACTATGAGAACCTGGGCTAGACTATTGGGGCAGTTCAAGAAAAGCATGGAAGAAAGCCTAATTAGGTTAGCCAAGGCCATCCTAAGTAGCCATCCCCAAGTCCATACCCAGAGGCAGCATGGGGAGACATTCAAACCACAGGGCATGGAGACAGAAAAGTGTGGAATATTAGGACCTATTATCAATCTACCTAAGTCTTCAGATACGTAAAATGAACAAAGCTGAATTTTAATGTTTTAGAGTAGGACTTACGGATTTACCGTAGATACGTAAGCAAGCCACTTTCACGACTGAAGAATTCAATCTCAACTCCAACTTTTAGATGGGGGAAACAATCAACATACACCTCTTTATTTGGCTAGGATGATACTGTTTCTGTTTCTAGTACCCTATCATACATCATACAGGATTTATTTTTATCTTTTTATCTTTTATTTATATTTTTTTTATCATACAAGGTTTATTTTTCTTTCTTTCTTTTTTAAGATTCTTAGCCTCTCCATTGTACCATGTGATCTATCTGCACAGTATATGCCTATACATCTCTCACCTACTAATAAAATTCATTGTATACCAACTCTGTGTAATATCTTGTACAACAGCTCATCTGATGCTTACTTACATCAGGTTCATGATGTGGGTAGTATCATTAGCTCTATTTTGTAAATGAAAAATCTGTGTCTTAGTTAAGATCAAATAACCTGCCCAAGTACTTTACAAAACCCCCAAAACACAAACTGGCAGAGCTCAAACTTGAACTCAGGTCTTATGCCCTAAACTAAACTGTGTCTGTGTGACAGGCACTAATGTTCTGTTTCCACACCCACTCCATGAGATGTCACACCAAGCCTATACAGTGCTCTACAATACTATTGGGAATTTCTTCTTTGAAAGGTTCCCAAATGTTGGGAGTCCAATCCTTCTGGTTCTTACTGAATCAGCATGTCGATAATCCAAAACATTTAAGAATTAGGATGAAATTAAAACAAACTTCGTATCTGCAAATATACTAAGTTAAAAATATTTCTGGGGAACCCTCATACACTGTTGGTGGGAATGCAAGCTGGTGCAACCACTCTGGAAAACAGCATGGAGTTTCCTCAAAGTGTTGAAAATAGAGCTACCCTACGACCCAGCAATTGCACTACTGGGTATTTACCCTAAAGATACAAACGTAGTGATCCGAAGGGGCATGTGCAACCAAATGTTTATAGCAGCAATGTCTACAATAGCCAAACTATGGAAAGAATCTAGATGTCCATCAACAGATGAATGGATAAAGAAGATGTGGTATATATACACAATGGAATACTATGCAGCCATCAAAAGAAATGAAATCTTGCCATTTGAGACGACGTGGATGGAACTAGAGGGTATCATGCTTAGCGAAGTAAGTCAATAAGAGAAAGACAACTATCATATGATCTCCCTGATATGAGGAAGTGGAGATGCAACATGGGGGGTTAAGGGGGTAGGAGAAGAATGAATGAAACAAGATGGGATTGGGAGGGAGACAAACCATAAGTGACTCTTAATCTCACAAAACAAACTGAGGGTTGCTGGGGGGAGGGGGGTTGGGGGGGTGGGGTTATGGACATTGGGGAGGGCATGTGCTATGGTGAGTGCTGTGAAGTGCGTAAACCTGGCGATTTACAGACCTGTACCCTTGGGGATAAAAATGCATATATGTTTATAAAAAATAAAAAAAATTTAAAAAATATTTCTAAAATACAACTGCCTATAAAAATAAAAACATGATAAATACTTAGGAAGACTTGCCCAACTCATTCTACTGAAAAAAGAAGTCCCATGACTGAGAATTAGAAAATTTAGTCAAGACAATCTTCACAATTTTATACATGAAAAAGAGAAAACATTTAATCCCATTAAAATATAAAATCTTCTGTGTATATTTTCCTTTACAGCAAATATATAAGGGATTTTTTTAATGCTGTTTTATCATCAATATGTAAATGTTTGTCTTAGTGGCTTGCCACATTTGGCGTGGCCAGGTCCTATAGCCTCTATATCCAAAGAGAACCCTGAATTGTTCTGTTATCTTTGCCCACTTTTAGTATAGAGAGATGTCTTGTTTTTGTCAGTTGACAGCAACCTTATCTTGAAGGTCTCAGTGTCCTTCAATCAAAACATTATGTGAACTACCTGTTTTCCTGAGTCATCTTTGATTAGGAATTAATTTGAATTTCCCATGACCTCTATCAAAAGGATGATTCTCTCATTCAATGATGTTATTGTTCTGAAAATACTCTAGCCTTAAAGATACAATATTTTAGTTCACAGTCCGAGACCTTGGTTCAGAAACACAGGCAACTAAATTCTTAGGAGTTGTGTGATACCTGCATTAAGAAAAATGCAAAGGGGGTTAACAAAGGTGGCAAAACAAGTTCAAAAGAAAATAAAGGGAAAACACCATGCTTCATCTTCCCTCCTCCTTCTTCTCACCATTAAATTAGTATTGCTGTTGTCTCCCAGGCAGTCTGCGGACTTCAGTGTTTGTGGCAAGGTTGCTGTGAGATTTTGCAGTTGAGTTTAGATGGATTAGGTATTAAGCAAAAAAGTTCTTCGAAAAACAGGGCATGATCTTTGTACTCTTGGGAGAACATAGGCAAAACCTTATAATCACTTGCTAATTAACCCAGTAAAGTAATTTGTTTTATCTGTCTGCCATTTGGTTTCCTGCAAAGTGCAAAAAAAAAAAAAAAACTATTAGGGGATTTTGCTCAAACTAATTACTACTATTTTATCATGAAGACTGTTCAAGCGTAATCCTCTTTCCTTGGCTTGCTTTCTCCTTGAATTTAAAGTCTTATGGTAAGCCAAGTAGTAGTTTAAACATCCCAGACTGTAACAGATACTCCTGATTTTTAGCCTCCCACTCTAATCATGTGCCATGATACCTCCGTATTTTAAGTCAACAGCTGCTAACAAGTGTTGTACATGGCCACTCTTGGTAGAAAGTTATGAAATGAAGAGCTCACTAGCAAAAGGAATCTTCCTAGAATTTATAATGACAGACAATGCAGAAACATCATAGTTACATGGTGCTGAACCATTAACAAAGAACTCTCATATACATAACCTCACAGAATGTTCTTGATCATCATGTGAGGCAGTCTGGTAGGTTTCTGTTAAGTATTCACATCACGTCCCATCTCACATCGCAGAAGGAACACTTCATACCACTAATAGTGAGCTCATAACTTGATTTGGTCAGTGGGATGTTGGTAGACATGAGAAAACCAAAGACTTGAAATGTGCTTACAAATGTAAGCTTCCGCCAGTTCCAGGAGACAAAGCTATCCTAAGAAACTCATCTCAGAAGGATTATACACATGTGGAGCCAACCTAGACCCAACACAGAGCCTGGACAGAAGCCCAGCTGAGCCCAGCCTAGATCAGCTTCATCCTGGCTGACCTGCTGACCTATAATCTGAAAAAAAAAAAATGTATACTCTTGTAAGCTTTAGAAATACTATGGTTGTTACACAACAAACACCTGATGTCATTATTCCCACTTTGCAAAGAATGAGAACATAAGACTCAGAAGTGCTGTGCCCAGAGTTTCCCAGAAATTAAACAACAGAGCCGTAATTGCCTATATGAAGAGAGAAAAAGAAGAAAAAGTCAGTGACATTTATGAGGCTGTGTTTGACATGCATCTGATGTCAACAAAATAAATCTACATCTTGCTAGATGAAAAACAACATATATCAAGACTGTTTTCCATTTTGTTTTATCTATTCAGAATCAGTTGTAAACACTGATGGCTAGGAGAATGGATACTGACAGTCTCAGTCACAATATTAATGAGATATATTGGCTAATAGAAACCCTCAAGTTTTATTTTCTTTATCGAGCCCATTAAGATGAAATCCAGCTCTGGCAGTATTCTCTCATTTGAATGGCTGGTGTGGTTTCCTTGATTGAAATGACTGCTCTGTTGAGTTGGATGAATGGCACTGCTAAAAAGTACACTGTCAAATATTGATAGCTAATTAGATGGATTTTATCATAATAGTCAACTGCACTCACACAAAAAAGGAAGAGCTATTAAAGATCTTGACAAGAAAATAAACTGAGCCCTAGAACCTCACTGTTTATTCAAAGCTCATTTCTAAGTTTAGCACTACAAGTCGGAAGATGTGTTTTTACAAAACTAGCGAATGATAAACCCAAGGGATTATGTACATATTTCAAGAAAAATCAGTACTAGGGTTATGTCGACTATTGAATTTCTAGGATTCTTGACCAGCCAGCTTTGTAGAGGCTCTGGATTCCCCTAATTGGTTAGATTGTTAAAATTTTCAGGAACAACCTGACAACATTTTTCTCTTTTTTCAATTAATTTACTTATTTTGAGAAAGAGAGAGAGTAAGAGAGAGATAGACAGGGCAGGGAGAGGGCAGAGGGAGAGAATCTCCAGCAGACTCCCTACTCAGTGTGGAGCCCAACATGGGGTTTGATCTCATGACCCTAAGATCATGAATTGAGCCAATGTCAGACATTTAACCAACTGAGCCACCCAAGCCCCCTGAGCACATTTTTCTAATAAAGAAGTCCAACGACAAAGAAAAAGAGTTGCTGACACTTCAGACTTAACAGAAAGTTGTCGATTATCTTCAAGGTTGATGAACAAAGATGTCCATACTGGGTGAAGATTGAGGAAGCTCTGCAAAGATAAAGAGTAAAATGGAGCACAAATTGGGAGTAGACTGAGTTAGTTCAAACAGGAGAGGGAGAAAAAGGACAAGTGAAGAACTCTGCTGACTTCAGCAAGAAATTACCCTGGTAGATTAAGCGGAAGGTCAGCCCAGAATCAAAGTTAACTAGGACCAGCGATAATAATGAGGATAGGCCAGGAGCAGGAATACCAGCATTGTGGTGTGTGCAAGGGGAGCTCATGGATATTGAGACTCATTCATAAATTTCTGTCCCAAAAAAATTTGACTCAAGTTAGCATAAATAATAGCAAAGTAGCTACTACCTGCCCACTACACTAGACAGAGAGGAATTAAGTGCAGCAATGCCAAAAAATAGATTCATTTATGAAGATACTGAGATGATTCAGGCTGACACTACTGTTTCCTCACATAAAGATTCCTGAATTACTCTTGGCAAATGTTTACAAATTATTTGGCTCATTTTTAAGATTCCTTCCAAAATTCCTAACCCCCCCCCCAAAATCCTCCCCCTCCAAAAAAGTTCCTTTATTTACCTTTTTTTCTCTTTACCCTGTGGACTTTACTGCACACTGTACTTTCTCCAAAGGACAGAAAGGGGAATGGCCACAATTCAATTTATCAAAAAGTTGACTGCATAGACCATGTCATGGTAACAACAGTAATAACACTGGCAACCATATGTTGAATATTAGCATGCTCCATGAAAATTGCCTGATAGTCAAGGAAGAGCAAAATATAGTCCTTGCCTTCAAAAAGCTTACAGCCAAAGAGGGAAACTCTAATGATAATTTATCAAGCAGTTACTATAGGCCAATCATTCTTCTAAATGCTTTATTTCTGTGTATTAACTCATGTCACCCTCATAAAAAAAACTCTATGATATGGGGACTATTATTATCCCCATTTGATAACTGAGGGAAGCGAAACCCATAGAGAATTGACGTAACTTGAGGAAGTTCACAGAACCAGGAAGCCATAGACTCTGGCTTCATAACCCATGCTCTTAACCTCTATGCCACAACGCTCCCTGTAATGTATTAAATAGTGAAATACAATTGAACAAAATATAATGCCAAGAATGGAGGCATCCTTTCTGAGAGAAAAGATATTACAGAGACACTATTATTTGAGATCAATAAAGAGAAATTTATTTCAGTCTAGTTAGTCATTATTAATTACTGTCAAAAAGAGGGGTGAGTAGAATAACACCTGGACATTTTAAAAAATTCAACTATCATCCCAATCTGTACTTACAAGGCACCAAACACTTAATAACATATTAGAATAAAGTCCTCTGATTACTGAAGAATAACTTGGTTAAACTTTCTCAGACCTTTTTAAAAATGTTGAGAGTTCTATCTTTCAGAGCACAGTAACCACATTATTCATCTATCTCTAACATATTGATCCCAGTAGTGATTAAATTTATAAAATGCTCTGCATCACTGATTAGATCAGGAGTCAGTTATTACAGCCATTAAACCAAGTCCCACCCACAGCCTATTTTTTTAAATAAAGTTTTATTGGAACACAGCCATCCTCATTCATTTACATACCATCTATGGCTATTTTGTACACAAAGATGGAGTAGGGTAGCTGCTGGTAGAAATTTTACAGAATCCTTTCACAGAACAAGTTTTCTGACACCTGGATTTGAAGAGGACTTTAGAATGATCCCCTAATTTCACGGAAATTTTGTCCTACCCTCCTCAAAAAATGTCCCCATGACTCCGCTCAAAGGCTTCTGGAATGTTAGAAACAATAACTACAACATCAATATTATCTTTTCCAAAAAAAGTAAAACCCAACCAACCAAGAATCATGGCCTCTTTTCTTTCTTAAACTTTGGCTTTTCAAAACTGTTCAAAGTTGGGGCACCTGGGTGGCTCAGTGGGTTAAGCCTCTGCCTTCGGCTTAGGTCATGATCTCAGGGTCCTGGGATCGAGTCCCACATCAGGCTCTCTGCTCAGTGGGGAGGCTGCTTCCCCCTCTCTCTCCACCTGCCTCTCTACCTACTTGTATTCTCTGTCAAATAAATAAATAAAATCTTAAAAAAAAACCTGCTCAAAGTTACTGATGCCAGAAACGCTGCTCATCATCTTTAAGTAGTAAGTATATATAAGTAGAAGATAGTCTCCTAAAAGCAATAAAATTCACTTTAAACATGACACAGGGCTATTAAAACTTTGTACTCTGGCATAGACAACACGGGTGCAAACAAGTGGCATGACAGGGTGAACAAAAAACATCCAAGAAGAGCAGAATTTAAGTTTATCCATTGGGTCATTTTTCACAATGATATCTTCATGGTCTCTTCCAGAAACATGTGTTCCGGATGAAATGATGTTATAAGCATACTCACAGCAATGTACTTAAAACAAAACTTGAAAGTCAGGTTCCTTCTTTTAGCTTTCTGAAGTAGGAATTCAGCAGTTACCTCTGATGCTTGTTTTTCTCACAACCTCCTTCAAAATTTCTCTTCAACCCCATCTCCTCATTCTTGCCGATCTAGCCAGCCTTGTTCCAGGCTCTCTCCTCTCCAAACCATGCACTGGGGACAGAATGATTGCGTCCTTACACAGTTGATAGAACTCTATTCCCAGTATGACTCTACTTGGAGATAGGGCATCTGAGGAAGTAAATAAGGTTCAGTGAAGTCCTATGAGTGGGGACCCCATGGAAGGACCAATGTGCTTTATAAGAAGGGGAAGAGAGAACTGGGTGTCCCCCACACAAAACTGACAAAGGAAAACATGGCAGCAAGCCCCATCCATGGGCCAAGAAGAGCACCCTCACCAGGAATCCCATCAGCCAGCACTTTGATCATGGACTTCCAGCATCCACAACTGTAAGAAAAACAACTTTCTATGTTTTAAGCCCCTCAGTCTGGTATTTTGTTATAGTAGCCCAAATAGACTAATACAGCAAACCTAAACATCACCTAAGGATTACCTCCCAAAAGTAGGACTTCAGACATAGCACTTCCTCCTCAAGAACATACACTTGGCTGATAGGATCATTCAGTCTTTTGTCAATATACAACACCATCTGAATTACAGCCCTTCACTAGCATCCAGTGTCTCCCACACTCTCGGTACTTCTAACCTTATTTCCAGACATTAACAACAGTTAGATGTTTTGCTCACTGTGCCTGAATCCACCTTGCTCATCTCCAGAACTGCTTGCCCTGAATTGTCCAGAATATCCTCATGTGTTTTGTCCATTTAAAAAATCCTTCTTCCTTGGGGTGCCTAGGTGCCTCAGTGGGTTAAGCCTCTGCCTTCGGCTCAGGTCATGATCCTGGGGTCCTGGGATCGAGCCCCGCATTGGGCTCTTTGCTCAGCAGAGAGCCTGCTTCCTCCTCTCTCTCTGCCTGTCTCTCTGCCTACTTGTGATCTCTCTCTGTCAAATAAATAAAATCTTTAAAAATCCTTCTTCCTTAATAACTTCTGTCAAGTATGGCAGCCTACACCAACTTCTTCCTTTGAACCAAACCTACTGCTTATATCACTTGTGTTCACTAATTATATACATGTTGAAATTAACCAAGTAGGTCTTTAAATATTTTTTCAATCCACCAAGAGTTAAAACCCCAAACAGAAAAAGAAATAAAGTTGATTTTTACTATAGTAACAAAAAAATACCCCACTTACCTAGAAATATTTTCAGCCAAAACATAGGGGATCTATAGAATGAGTAATATTTTTTTAGAAAAAAGAAGTGAATATGTATATAATACATATTTCATATAGATGTCAGATATCTCCAAATTAACTTACAGCAACGAAGTATCAGAATCCCATTACGATTATTTGAGTCCTGATAAAAACTAGCCTCAAATTTTGCAAGTATAGGAGAGGTCCAAAGAGTTAACAAAATTTAAGAGGAAAAAAAGTTATAAAGGAAATACCTGCATTAAATATTAGATATAAAAACTGTAATCCATATGGTATTGTACTGGCATAAAAAAAGAAAATCATATAAACATAGAATAGATAACGAACAGATATTAGTCTATAAAAGACTTCAGTATTTACTTAGAGAATCACTCCAAGTCAATAGAAAAGAGAGACAAAATTGAATACAAAGTATATTGACTACCGGGAAGTAAGCAATATACTCATAAAATTAAACTACATATGAACGATACCATTAACTTTAAAAACTTAAACCTTAAGAAACACATGAAAGTAGATAGATACATGCACTCTGTGAAGAAGTCATTTATCAGGCTGAAAGCAGTGAAATAAACTTCACTGCACAAAACAGAAAAGTCTCTATATTGAAAATATTAGAACTGGGGCACCTGGGTGGCTCAGTGGGTTAAGCCTCTTGCCTTCAGCTCTGGTCATGATCTCAGGGTCCTGGGATCGAGCCCCACATTGGGCTCTCTGTTCAGCAGGGAGCCTGCTTCTCCCTCTCTCTCTGCTTGCCTCTCTGCCTATGATCTCTGTCTTTCAAATAAATAAATAAAATAAAATTTTTTTTAAAAAAAGAAAGAAAATATTAGCACTAAAGTTTAAAGGCAAAAATGAGAAGCAATCAGTGAAAATACGAGCAACCATGGCACAGCATTACGATCTTTACTCTCTAAGCAGCTCCAACACTCGGCAGAATGGCGGCAGATGTTAACAGGGCTTCACCTCTCGATGTCTTTCTTCCCCTCCTCTACTTTACGTATATCTAAAACAAAAGGACTCATGTAATTAGAAAAAAAAAACAACCTATTATGGAAAGGAGAAGGAAAATATAAATGAGAAGAAAAAATTGCCAAGAAGGGTCTGGTTAGCAGAGAAACATTGTTTTTGGTGAAATAGTCACTCTAGAATTAAAAAAATAGAAGACAACTGATATAAGAATTAGCATATAAATGATGGCAAAGGGCTTTCCCCTGGAACATGGGTTACTAAGTGTCTGATTCTGGAAGGGGTTTCGGTCAAAAGGACAAAGCCAAAGGAAAAGAACTTTGGAATATACTAAAAGCAAAACCAATTTCATAAAGTATAATACATGGCTCAATTATATACTCTTAGACTGAATAAAATGTTATAATCCAATTGAAAGCTCTCTACTTCCATCTTACGGTTTATGAATAGTCACAGAAGTCTACAGGTGAATTACTGTATCAGTACTGGCTTTTGGATAATAGATTGATACTATTAATACATATATAAGCAGGGGAATTTAAGAGGGAGAAAAATGACATTTTCAATATGGGCCATGTATCAGAAGACAACCCCAAATTGAAATCAAGAACTTACTGTTTGAGTCCTGCTTAAAATAATCTGTGTTAAAAAGTAGAGTGCTATTGGATTGGAGGTTTGAATAGAGGTGCATTTTATTCATCACTCTAACAATTACTTGTAGCGCATCATGTGCCTTTGTCATATAGAGGAGTCAATACAAGGGACACAGCATCTGCCGAAGCTGAGGAGCTCTTGGCTCCCTGGGAGTTACACGGAGTAAGGGCGCAATGATGATAATGATACAGTGTGCTAAGTGTTGGAATGGAGACAGGCAGAGAGTTCAGACACTACATAAGGAGCATTTCCAATATGAGAGGTCAGAACCAACTTTCTGGGGGATAAAAAAATAATGCCCCTTAAAGCAGAGACTTGAGTGTCAGAGTTAGCTACATTAATACAGAGAGGAAAGAGTTAAAGGCCAAGGATAAAGGCATGTGGCTCAGAACCAACAGCACACACGTCTTGTTGCTACAATGTGAAGGGAAAGGGAGGACCCCCCCCCCAAAAGAAAAGAAAAGAAAAGAAAACGCTGGAGACCTTAATCAGAGTAAGGATTCAGACTTCTCCTAAGGGCAAAGGAAAATCAGTTCAAAAGGACAGGGAGGTATGATATAATCAGCTCTCTGTATTTAAAAAAATATCATCCTGACTGTTACACAAGGGAAGAAAGAGGGAGGGTGCAGGGAGAGTCCTTGAGTTCAGCTCAGAGTTTCATACAATGAGCTAAGAGTGGCCTAAGCCAGAATAGAATGATGGAAGACGCAGGGACATTAAGTTTTAGAAACACTTAGAGGTCAGAATCTTTAAGATTTAGTGATTGTATTTGGAGACAATGAAGACTTTGACTACCTCTGTACAATTTAAGTCACCAAATTAACTGGCATAAAATTTTTCATTAAATTCCCTGATGCTTTTGATATCCGTAGAATCTGTAGTGCTGTCACCTCTCACTACCGACTCTTTTCCAGCTGAGTCTAACCAGAGGTTTTTCAGTTTTATTCATCTCCTCAAAAAACTACCTGTTGGCCTGATTGATTTGTTGTTATTGCTGTTAACTGTTTTCTGTTGAGAACGTTGATTTTTATGTTGATCTTTATTTGTTTCTTCTACTTGCTTTTTGTTTCATTCGCCTTTCTCTATTGCTTTTTGTTTTCTGTGGCAGACTTGCTTTTAAGCTTTTTTCCTTCAGCATCATTTTGTCTAGAGCTAGTATTCCTCCACTTCTGAGTACTCTGCCTGATAGCCTGTGAATTATGACGTTTTTCACTCTGGCTGGTGGGAACAGTAGCTGTTCCCAGCCCTGTGTGAGCACTGAGGACTGCTCCCTTGAATCTTTTCAAGTGACTCTTACGGCGGTTGCCAGGAGTTTCCTCACTAGTATGCAGTGATCAGCGGTAAACTGATGGCTCAAAGGGGACTCTGTGCAGGTTCTCTGGAGCTTTCCATCTGTGCAGCTCTGCTGTCTCTCACTTACTGTACTCTGCCTTCTCCAGCCTCCTGGAGGTAGTAACGGGAACAGAGTCCCAAGACAAGAATAACTCTTCTCAGCAAGTCCTGCCTAGATGTGCCCCTCTTCTTAGAATATGTTGGTAATCTATCACCCACCCTGGCTCCGACTTCTCAGCCAAAATGCACAAGGGAAAAAAACCTCCCATTTCCTCCTGAGTCAACTGACTTTGGGGGCCAGGAGGGTCCATCGTTGGTAGTACACAGGAAGAAAGCTAAGTACCCGGCTCTTAGCACCACTAATTACGACACTTGAATTAGTTAGGGAGTGAAAGCCCCAGGATTCCAAGTTCCCTCCAATCTTATTGTTTCATAGACAAAGATAAATGAGTCATTTTATTTTTTTTATTTTTTTATTTTTTAGAATTTTTATTTATGTATTTGACAGAGAGAGAGATCACAAGTAGGCAGAAAGGCAGGCAGAGAGAGAGGAAGGGAAACAGGCTCCCCGCTGAGCAGAGAGCCCAACGTGGGGCTCGATCCCAGGACCCTGAGATCATGACCTGAGCCGAAGGCAGCGGCTTAACCCACTGAGCCACCCAGGTGCCCCAAATGAGTCATTTTAAAAGAGAGTGGGAGAGAAAAGTCTGTGCAACAGGCAAAAAAAAAAATGTTATTTCATCAGGTTAAAAAATGACCAGTTAAATGACAGAAAAGAGTGCAGGAGGACGGCTATTGTTTCATTAGCGGTGTAAGTGGAGTAAAAGGCATTGTATCAATGATGTACTGTAATGTTCCCACATTTAAGGAGCTTCTCAGAAAAGCCAGCAACCTAGCCTCAGGGTCATTCTCTGTATCCACAGTGGGCCATAGCACACGCAACATTAATTATAGTCATTAAGGGAGAAGTCTCTAAAATGCCTTCAACTTAGGGTCTCTCCCAGGGAAAGCTCAAGAAAAAGATCTTCTGACAGACATTTACATTCCTCTGCTCTTGATTCAGCTTTTATCTTAATAAGAGGGAAAAAATTACAGGGCTGTAACATGTCACCCTTCTGAAGAGTTACTTAGAGGACAGTATCAATACCTACTACCACCTACCTAAGCCTACTTTTCTTCTAGGTGACTGATTCATAATTCTCTTGTATAAAATATGGTAAAGGCTATTCATTTGGAGTTCCTCCAAATGTGAGAATATAGAGGCCAATCCTTGCAGTTTCGACTTTCCAAATACCAAAAAACTTCATCGCTGGGGATAATGGAGTGGCCCAGTGAGGCAGGCAACTTCCACGCTATCTCTGGAATACAGTTTATATAAAATCAAGAGACACAAGGTCAATCATTCTCTCCCACCACCTTTGTTTTTGCTTAGTTTAATTTTTAACACTAGCTAAGGTGTTTTGAAGCTGAATATGGTCATCAGTACCTGCTCCTAGACCAGGCAACCCCAGCCCCTGCCCCGGGCTCTCACTTCAGAGGGACCAGCTCTGGCCTTCCTCTAGCCACAGACGCCTTCTCCTTCTCTTTCTCTAGAGGCCTTTCTATCTCTGGGTAGGAAGAGGAATCTGAAGGTCCAGAGGTACATCTTCACTTAGAAATCATCCCCTGCCCTACCATGGGATACTGAAGACACAGAATTCCCCAAACCTATAGTAAGAGATCACTTCCCCGAGCTGGGCCTCCCGAGGTTGGCAGCACTATAGCATGTATGCCGATAAGCCAAGGGCAGCAGTTTCCTAAGATGTAGAGCCCGGCTGGATGGGATATTCACAAGCCTGTGCACCACCCCTCTTCCTAACAGACACCACAAGGGGTGGGAAAGAAAGGCAAGCTGAGGGCCCCAAACGCTGAGTTTTACGCATTCCCTGTGTGAGGCCTGCCCTCAGAGAGATCCCAGATGAGAAGCCCATCAGTCATCCTAAGAAGTGACTCAAGCTGGTTAAGTCCAAAAATTCACTCACATATGCACAGGATGCAAGGAAAACTGGGGAGACCACCGGGTTTCACCCCTTCAAGCTACCCTCCTCTCTCGGGTAGGAGGTTTCACAGTCTCATGCCTCCAACTTTGTAAGACCAAAAACAGGGAACGGAATCATCAGCAGATCCATGGTCCTTCTCGGCCTCAAGCCATAGTGGCCAAAGGCTTAAAACCTGAAAGGAAAATACAATGAACTCCAAGATCTACATCCATCGTGTTCTTTCCAGTCACTTCTTTCTATCTCCCCTTCTGAGGCTAAGAGGCAACCAGGCTCACTGAACACTTCTGTGCTTACCACAGAATGGCTACAGACGGGGGACAGGGGAGCTGCTGGATTCCAATTAACTTCACCATTTAATTTTGATTGCTGTGTTACTGGATGAACTTGCAATTTATTAGTAAAAGGGGGTGAGGCTCTCAGAGATGAATGATGGCAACGACTGTAGCCACACAATACAACCCAGATGGTCCCGTCCTTGCTGCTTCCTCTCCTTGACCCTCTTTCCTGCAGTTACTAGAGAGAAAACTCAAAGACAGCATTTAAGAAACCTGACACGGGCCCAAACTGCTGACATGGTTAGGGCCTAAACTTTGAACACCACTTTGTCTCATATTCAGATAAGTTCCACGATACTGATACCAAAAGGGAAAAGAGTCATACCGCATTCTTGAAAGTGGGAATAGAGAAAACGTTGATGATACAAACCGGTAAAATTGTTTGATATCAAAGCCGGATCTTGATGAAAAAGCCACACTCTACTATATAGCAGGTTCATGTATTCACAAAATTAATCATAAAAAATAATCTGTACCAAGGGATCTGCAAAGAAATTATACATGTTGATCAGCCATTTTAGGCTGATCTTATTGGTCAGTCGTCTCTTTCAAGTAGAGAAATTTCGCCTATCACTTCTGCTTCTCTTAATTGCGTACTTACCACAGAATTTTGTTTAGTGAATCTTAGAAGTAATCCAGCCTATCTAGAATTGCAACCAGATTTTATCACATCACATTTCTTCTAAAACTAAAATATCAAAGACCAATGACAATATAAACCTACCAATGAGCCACAAGCATAATGCAAAGAGAGTCCTAGTTTTCACCAACTCTGGTTCCTTTCTTCTTCCCGTGTACCTGGATTCTCTCGCAATGAGGCAAGGCTGTGTCACTGATGTTGGCAAATGGAGTAGCAGGGAGTGGAAAAGATGGGTTTCACTTTCACACCAAGACAGTGGACAAAAAGTCACATCACTCTCCCCTAGAACCTGGTCCCAGCAAATACAAAGCCATGTATGGTGAAGGTAGATCACAAGATGGTACCTCCCTAGATTTCCAAGTCACTCATGCCTAGACAGAAGCTTCACGGGACAAGGCTCTGGAACTGCAAAACTGTGAGAGTAAGAAAGAAGCCTCTGGGATGTAGAGGAAGGTTTTTGATTGTTCAAACTGTAGAATTACCTACCCTATCAGAACAGGGATGGGTAGGTTGTCAATGTAAAGATACTTAATACATTAGAGGCGATTTCAGAAATGTAGTTCATTACACGAACAGATCACCAAGTTGATTTGATAGCACATCTGAAGTGTACATATTTACCACTGGATTTTGATACTCTTAGTCCAAAAAGCTTCTTAAATTTAGGAACAAATCTTGTCTGAAGTTTTATTTGAGGGCCTATTAGTTAGAATTACCTGGATGAATTTCTGGCATCAGACATCAAATCATCACATCATAATTTACCCAGGAAGGAAAAAAAGAACAACCAAGGACAATCTACTATTTTTTTCCCTATCCCTGGCTCATAAATATATCTCACCCCCTCACACACACACACACATACAGTCACCAAAACAGATGCACAGTCCACTCTATGCCAGAGCTCTGCTAAGTACAAGGAATAGAAAATTAAATAAACACATGATCGCTACCCTCCAGGAGGACATGGAGGGTGGGGGAGAGTCACATAAATAATTATGACAGGGTATAGTAAGATCTATGATCCAGACAGAAGTGGGAGCTCAGTGGATGGAGAAACCCAATCTACTCAGAGATAAATGAGGATGTCCTTACAGAAGAGGGGACACAAAGTCATTAAAGGAAAAGTTGTGTTCTAGGTAGCTAAGAAGAATATGCCAGGCAAAGGCATAGCATGTGCCAACCTGCTGAGTCACAAAACAACTGGCCAAGTATTTAGAGACTAGCTGAAATATCGTGTGCTTGTAGGATAACCATGAGACAGGAGTTGAGAAGAGCAAGTCAAAACAGGATCACAAAGCGCCTTCCAGCCAAGGTCTTCTGCTCAGCTATTGCCCAAGAACTCACTTCACAACTCAGTGGTTTAAAACCATAGTTCCTTAACAGGTCTCCTGTTTCTTTTGATTGACTGGGCTTAAACTGTGGTTCTTCTGGGAGATCTATGCTTTAGCAGTCACAGGTTGGTTGGGGTTTTGGTCCATGTGAAAGCTCGAGCCACTGGGCCGGGGGTTCAAGATGGCTCTCTAAGGGTTAACAAGCGAGAGTAAGAGGACAGATGGAGCGGTCAGCTAGAGCCTCAACACTGAGCCTCTCCACACGGCTTGTACCTCTCATGAGCTGGCGGCTGAGTTACCAGGTAGAATGCCGAAAGAGGGAGTGATCCGAGAAACAGGAGGTTCGCGCAGCTGGCCTCTTAACTCCTGAGCCCAGAAACTGCAGCAGCATTTCAGTCACGTTCCTCTTAGAACACTCACAGAATCCATCCAAATTCAATGGGAGTAACATAGACCCGATTTCTCAACACAAAGAGTATGTGGCCATCTTTACTCTGCCACGTAGGACAATGGCTTGTACTGAAGGAACTGAATGGAATGCAAACAGATCTGTTTAAAAAGGAGATTGATAGGAGAGGGTTACATTTGAGAACAATAACACTGATGGCAGAGTAAAGATGGCTTGCTTGGGAATGCAATGAGAGCAGAAAGCAACAGCTCAATTATGAAGAAATGAGTTCACCTGAGAAACTATGAGGGTCTGAAACCCTGATAGCTTCTAGAAGGCTGCAGATTGGGGGCGAAGGGGGCAGAGGCAAGAAAATTATAGGAGACATTAAGGACTAGGCTGGTGGCTAGTTTGATACAGAGACAACAGAAGGAAAGGGAAAAAACAAAAAAATCAGTCCCAGGCACCTAGGTTCATGTCTAAGTGATAATGATCTCATTAAAGGAAAAAGTACAGTTTAGAAAAACAATATACAGTGATGAGGGGGACCATGAGGGTGAATTATGAATACAATTTTTATAACTGTAAATGAATTTCTTCTAATGGACAAAAATTATGTTTAAGGGAACAGACATTCCATTTCTGCAGGACTCAGTGGTATCTTCCTGATCCTTTTTATATTCAATAAAGTACATATTGTCAAAGGAAAAAGTATTTCTCCTTCCTCTTTATAATTTCATCTATAGAAAATTCCTTGGCAAACTTGTCAAGATCCTATCACCTGGAAAAAAATTAAATATATCTGTCTCTATTAGAAGAAAGGGGAGATTTTATAAACTCTCTGTTTGTCATTCAAGTTCAAAACACACATTTTTTACAAAGCAGTGTTCCACTCTCTTCCATTTTTCAGAGCCATCTTTCAGGATATAAATAACTTACATTTTAATCACTGACAAGTGCTAGGCTTTAACCATGTCAGGTGAGCCCTCACTTGAATTCCTTGGCAACAATGAAGTCAGATCAATCATCTTCACAGACATCTACTCAGAGGGCCCAGTAATCTCCACTCTGGAAAGTGAATGGAATGCCAACTACAGATGCTCTGTCACCAAGCAGGAAAGCAGCACCGGTGCTCTCACTGTTTAGCATGACTACTGCCCACGATTGGCTGATGGCAAAGTGGAACAAAAGCATAGACCCGAGAGAAACTCCACACAACTGAGTCAACTCTAAATGATCACATGTGTCGCAGACCATACATACGGACTGGACTCTAGGATTACGCCCTCACCATGCAATGCAAAATGGCTTGGAAAATGCATTTTCATTCGATCTTTATTTTAGATTTTAATTAATTTTATTATTTCCACAGAATCCTCAGACCTCATTGGTCTGGAGAATCCCACTTACATTAGAGGATCAAATCTCTCTGGATCTCACCATCCAAGATTTCTAGCCCCATACAAGCATCTTCCATTCATACTGCTCAGCCATTTACTTCTGGGGGTTGCCAAGGAATGCCTCCTGTGTGCTCACAAACGAGGCTATCAGTTCACACGACAGTATTTCTTTAATCTCTTGAACCTGTGTCCTTCCATGGATGACTGCTGAGTTCTCCATGTATGACCAAGCTATGTGAAGTTACCTGGCCTCCACCTATGTCACCATGGTCGCACTTCCCACTAGATATATGCCACTTTCAAATACCTTATGGTTTTTATCATCTGGAGCCCTGAATCAATTAGCTTTCAAAGATCATCTCATTTCCTCGTGCAAATGGTCTCCTTCAGACCCACCCCACTCAAATGGGATTCTGGGCCTGGCTCTTATTTGAAGCCAAAACATCCACAACTGTTACTAGTACATATCACAAAACAAGCGCATGAAGACTTTGAGCCTAAATGTATACTTCCCAAAAGAAATTCTGTTTTTCTGTTCACATTTGTTTTCCTATTTCAAAACTTATACTCTGAGAGTGACATTGGTGAGATGGCAAATGAGGAAGCTCCAGGCCCTCATTCTGCCATGGAAACATTTTGACAAATAACTAAAGACTGACAAAAATAACTTTCTAAGAGTCAAAAATCTACAGCAACCAAACGAACACCTTATCAAGAAAAAGATACACTTGAAATGGTTTCACCTCTTATTTACCTTTGCCAACCCCTGCTTCCTCCCCAGGGAAGTATCTTCAGGAGGAAGTGGCCTGATTCCTGGCCCTGTCCCTCAGGCCACCCGAAGAGTAGAACATATGTCCAACATTCTCATCTGTCTGTAGCCTATCTAGCCTTCTGCAGAAAAGATATGTCAATCCCCAATCTAGAGAACAAAGGGAACATTGTAAAAAAAAAAAAAGAAAGAAAGAAAGAAAAAGAAAAAAGAAAGAAAGAAAGGCTAATTAGGAGGCCTCACAGAAAGTATGGCTTGAGGTCATGTCTGAAGAGAGTGGCTGTCAATAAGAGGAGAGAGATAAAGCCAAGAGCTAACAAATGTGCAAAACAGAAGGAATTCAAGTCAGAGGGGCAATAACAAGGGACAAAACTAAAGCATTTTCAAAATGATGAATAGTAAAATCACTGGCCAACACCAAATATAGAAGGAGAAAGCTCATTCTGGTGAGGGCTCTGGGCATGATGGAGTTTGAGGTGGTACCAAGAAATTCAAGTGAAAACTAGACCAGAGGACAAGCTTTAACTTCTAGGTTATGGAGTGGGTATTATGGAGGGCACGTATTGCATGGAGCACTGGGTGTGGTGCATAAACAATAAATTCTGTTATTCTGAAAAGAAATAAAACAAAAACAAAAAACCTCTAGGTTACAGAGTCATCAATATGAGGATGACTGATGCAAGTTATGAGAGATGAGGAAACTTCCAGAAGAGAAAACAGGAAGAGCAAAAGGTCAGGACAGACTGAGGGAACAAATTTGACAATTCAGTCATTCAGCAAATGCAGGTATCACTAAACCTAAGAATTCATCTCCTGTATAATTTCCCAACATCGTCAATGCATTCTCACTTTATATGCTCTTTGCAAAATCTGTACTGACTATAGGGGCACCTGGGTGGTTCTGTTGGACCAACTCTTGCTTTTAGCTCAGGTCTCAATCTCAGGCTCATGAGATCAAGCCCCACATCTGGCTCTGCACTCAGCAGCAAGCCTGCTTAAGATTTTCTCTCTCCATCTCCCTCTGCCCCACTCCCTGCTCATGCTCTAAGTAAATAAATCCTTTAAAACACTCAAAAATAAAAATAAAAATCTGTCCTGACCGGCTCAAGGGTGCAAAGCGTCGGCTGCATCATGTGGTAGAGAGGACCAGGAAAGAACCTGACTCCTGTGCTCAAGAGTTTGTAACTTCATTGGGAAAGGACAGGCAAGAGAAGGGAACCACGAAGTTAACAACAACGTGGGGAACAATGAGGACAGTGTAGGTCCGAGGAATAACCCATCTCAAGGTTATGCGTTAAAATACAGAAGTCACATACATAATGCATGGGGAGTATGTTGCAGTGTCATTTTATGGCTCTCTTGTACCTGTAGAGAATGCTCCCAAGCCCAGAGGGATGGAAAGGATTGCTCTTAAATCTTACTCATCTATTGTCCACTATTGAACACTGCAGGCATTAAGTCTTTCCAAAGGGGTACCATGGAAACATCAATACACTTGCCTTGACTTATGATTACCCCACTCGCTCCATAACATGCCCTTTGAGTCATTTTTTCTGTGCTGCTCTACCTGACAAAACCAGCTATTCATTGTCTACTTATACATGGAGAAAAAGAAATTTATCAATAAAACCTGCTGGATGGATTCCTTCTAATCTATTAAAAAAAATCAGGGCCTTAAGACATCAAAGCTCCCTCCAGCTGGGCTCCTTTTCTATAGGTAATGGCAGAAGCACCACACATTCATGGAAGCGTTTCCCTCAAAAACTGGCTTTTAATCACATCATTTTGTAAGGTAAATAGCCAAGTGGCTTACCCGGACTCCGAGGCCCTCCGGACTCTCACTGGCCGACCTCTAAGAAGAGCCCGGCGTAAGGAAGAAATGCGCAGAAGCAGAATTGACACGGATCAGAAGGTGTGAAAGGGAGAAAAAAATGTAAAAAATCTCTGTTTTTAGACAAATGTTTAAGAAAAAAAAGTCTTGGTAGACCAGTTATGAAAAATCTCTGCTTCTGAAGAGACCAACCTCTGGGGAAGCTTTCACAGATGATAAAGTTAGCAGTCACAGTGATTGAAAGGGGACATTATACTTTAAAATGTAATGCCGTTAGGACAGATGTGGTTAGGAAAAGAAAAAAAAAAGACTACACTGCACATATCTAGAAAATGAAAATAGAAATAAAAATGCCGACTTTGCCATATTTTCCTAGGAGTTAGTTTATTTATTTGTTTTTCGTTGAGGACGAAAGGGTTTGAGTCAAAGATGTCCTCCCTGTCAACAGGTTAGAAAGTGATCAACAGTCAGAAGAACCATTTTTCCACTCAATTATTTACTGCTCACTGAAGGCCCCTTTTCCCCCATCCAACAGGAAATGAAAAACATCCATCAACCCACACAATACAAGTTTTATTATACATATAAAAATCCTTATTTTATCCCCAGCCAAGGTTTCATGGGGTCACATCACCCTATCTAAATAATAGTGGAGTTCTGGAATCAAGAAGGTCTAAGAAAAAAAAAAATCTTTGCATTGCAAGAAGCTTCTTGCATCTGTTTTTTTAATTCACAAACTATAGCAAAAATTAGAGTGACCTATGGGAATCCAGGGAAGCACGGGGTGGTTTTCCAATTCCTTTGAGGAAGACTGAACAATTTTTTTCTCCAGAGCTTCTTAGAGTTGCCCATGATTTTGTTAGGCTGGGGACTGGGTTTGAGGTGAACATGAAGGAAGGTGCTTTCCCTGAGTTTAGATCATGCTGTTTGATCAAGAAGACTAGCGCCACAAAGCAAGAGATACATTAAAAAAAAAAAATGCTCGTTAGAAAACCAGACTTTTAAAGAAATAAAGCATGTATGGTATTTGAAATTCTGCAATGCCTGGAAAAAGGAGCAGTTGGGGCGTGTAAGTAGCTGAACAAGTCTTTCATTTAGACACGAAGCATTTACAGCACAAAATCATATAGATGCCAGCCCATATTTGCAACATGACTTAGTCCCTACAACAGCCAGCTGGACAGAGAGTAATTTGTCTGCCACAGAAGTCACTCCTCAGATCATGAGGGTTGATTGGGTGGATCTGCTGCTTTGCTGGTTTTTCCTTCCTCCACCATGTGTATTTTTTACAAGTTCTGTAGTGATCAAAAAAATCTAACTGTCCCTGATAGCAGGGACTCATTCTTCAGCTGAAGATACACAAGTAACCGAGATTCAGGGCCACACATTTTCACTGCACCTGCCAACCCCCGTTGCAATCTACCAATGTCTCACCTTTCAAAACCCACCGCTGGGACATCTTCTGGGCACTATTAATTACAAGCATTATGGTAACTTGTATCTGCAGCTACTTAATTTTTTTTAATCATTTCATATCATGCTACTCACTCTACTTGTAAAACGACAACCACCACTGGCAGCACTAGGTAAATATAGACACTTCCATAATAATGGAATTTTCACTATAAATGCAAACTGCATTTCTAAACAAAATTATAAATTCTTCCAAATTCATTTTGAAGCCTCTGGTTTACACTGGCTCTTGTCCATAAGGTCCAATTTTAGACAGTAAATATTTAATACTAATTTCTCTTCTATTTGTATGAGCAGAAAACATTTTACCCGGTTCTTAGAAACCAAGCTATCAACCTTCCTTATTAGATTAGTAGGTAGTTTGGTGTCTTCAAATACCAACATACAGTAAACTGACAGCTCAACTGTTCCACCTTAAAGACTGTCTTATCTTTTAATTTGTCAGACCACACGCATTTCAATTTTTCCTCATTGAGGAAACAATGGCCAACAATTATTTGGAATAACCAAGCATTTCTGTGTATTTGCTGTGCAGACAGAGGACTTACTTGGAACTTAACCTAAAACTGTATTTAGTCAGTTAGACAAATCTTTTATCGAAAGACTGAACTACCCTTTCAAAGTCCATAATTATCATTATACACTTCTAAAGCCTTAGGAGCCCAAATGCCACAAGGTTGATAACAGAGTTTCACTTTACTGCTACAGAAACAAAACATCTCAAAACAAATAGGAAAGTAACATTCAATAATCCAGCCAAGACAACATCAAATTTAATTTGGCACATCTGAAGGGTCAAGCATACAGCAAGGCAACATTGATTAAACTCAGCAAAGATCAATCGAAGAGATGTCAGCAGAGTCACCACAAGAGAGAACCATCCAATTCGGAAAGGTCAGCAAAAAGAATTCTGTGATATCTGGGTTTCCACACTCCAGTGTATAGATCTTGAATATACCAACTGCATCACCCAGACTGTTAGATTTCTACCTTACAAGAATTTAAAGAAAAGCTTTGTCAATCTTTTTGGCCTATTATTTAAAAAATAAATAGTCACTTTTTTGAGTAAATAAAAAAGAAGACTATCTGGGTTTGGAATCGGTTAGCTTCACCAGGCCAAAGGAAGACATTCATCAGAGTTAACCATCTGAATTAATATTATCACTTACAAGGTTATGTAAGACACCCCAACTAAAATTTCACTCACCATTCTGCCTCAATGTCTGAATTTCCATCAATAGTAAATCACTTCTTGTCATCACTGTCTCCAGATGGCTCCTTAAAAACGCAAATATTCCTGGGAAACAGAGTGAACTTAGGGTTGTAGTTTTCAAACACGATATCTTTTTATAATTTAGAGTGGAAGGTACCCTGGTCGACCAATGCTGCTGCACCAGAGCAAGGCTGTGCCTCTGGGCTCAATTTTGGCCCCACCAGCCTTTACGACCTGCAGTGTTTGTGGACAATACTAGGTAGGTGTCTGTTGATGGTCAATAATCCCAGCTTTCATTTCCTTGGGCACTTTCGTATTTCTGTAATTAATCATAGGTAAAACCTTCTTGCAAGATCCCCAAATGAAATTTCACCAAGACCATTAACGATCCTGAAAAAAGACTTGGCCTCCAAGGCTGCATCTGCCTAGTACTTCAAGGACAGTTGAGCCAACCAATATTCTTTGTCCTGACCCCATGATGGCAGCCCCAAAAGGAGACCCTCTTAGTCATTCAAGCCTATTTAATTTCACTCCTTATCATTTTTCCCTACCTGTAACAAACTCTTGTTTCAAATGACAAACTTCTTCTAATACTTTTCTTTCTGGAGATTTGATTTGGTGCTGTGCTACAACTGGTTCACACAGGTCTGCTAGATGCAGCCAGGTGTGCACAGCTCCCCACTCTCTGCTCACTAACATTCTGTTGGTAGCCTGAAATCAGCCATGATGGGAGTATTTATACTATGAAAATCAGCAAACACTATAAATCAAGGCTTTTTGTAAGTGAAGAGCCAATTTTTAGACATTTACCAGCACACCATTGGATTTTCAAAAATGACAAAGTTCTCCTACTCTCAAAGAATTTGTTTCTTCTCAAATATCCTAGGGGAACTCAAAAATGGTTCCCCTAGGATATCACCATATATTTTGAAGCCCTCTCCAGCGGAAGTAGGCCATTTAACCATATTTCTAGAACAGATTTCTTTTAGGAAGCTCTTTAAAACCTTATATTTAACAAATACCTCTCCTTTATACCATTCTAGCATCCAATATATATATACTGGATGTATGTATGTGTGTATATATATATATATATATATATATATATATATATATATATATATATAAATAAAATTCTGCAACCATTTAATGCATTAAATTTTGTTACACGTCTGCCTCCCCACTTCACTGAAAGCTACTTGAGGACAGGAGCTATGTTATGGTTATCATTGTACATCTGAAAGGTTCCTTTGGCTTCCTTTTGCTGTCAAACATTCCTCATCCTCCTGTAGAAACGTTTTGACTTTCGAGGCAATGGCACCGGCTCTATTTCCCTCTGCAGCCCCTCCTTGCAGTCACATCTGCATCTTGAGCAGTTCCCCCATAGGCAACGAGAATCCACAGTCCTCTCTTCAAACCTAACCCCAGCTCTCTTGATGGGCAACTTCAACATCCTTGAGAATGTGTCACGCAATTTATAGGATGGGGGTCAATGGCAGGCTGCCCCAAGATGAGCCATTTTGGCAAGCAAATTATTTTAAGCTAAAGGCAATCAAGATCTTTTGGGTTCAAGAGAAACTTCTGCCCCTCTATGAGCTACATATAAAAAACTAACTTGGAGAGTCTTTCCAGAATAAGGCTTATAAGCCTTATCAGCAACTATCTTTATCTGAGTAACCCGTCTCTAAGACAGGACAAACATCTGTTTACCAAACATTTGCTTTTTTCATCTGCCTATGATTTTCTTTCCTTCCCTTTGAAGTACTAGACCTGAATCCTCTCTCCTTAGTTCAGGATGACATATATACCTCATTTTGCCTATCTTTGGAATTTGCATGTCTGTGTGGATCCCCAGAACCCATGCTATTACATTTTTTTCTTTTTAATCTGCCTCATATCAAATTGATTCTTAGTCCAACTAGAAGGACCCTTGAAGGGGAGAGGAGTTCTTGCTCTCTGACAGTAACCACTATGGTCAGATATTTCTGACCATGTTCTACTTCAGCTATTATCCCCTAAAGACCATATCCTGGACATTCATTTCTCCAGGACATTTTCCTCTTCAAATACACTGTGGGAGAAAAACAAGAATTTTCCCTCTAACCTCTGAAGTTCTTGGACAAGATCCCCCCAACCCTGGAATAAAAGACAGATTAACAGGAGAAAAACACAAGTTTAATAACATGTATACCTCCTGCATCCATACTAGAGATCTAAGCAAAGTAAGTAGTTCCCCAAAGGGCTCAAGACATCACCTTAAATACCATCTCCAGCTCAAGAAAAAAAGACGTCAGGGCCGGGGAGCTGGATGGTGCAGTTATGGGAGGGTAACAGGAAAAGCACAGGAAACAAGGGTATGGTTGTTTTGCAGATTGAAGTCCTTGCCTTCCCCAGTGTTAGAGTCTTAGAAATTTAGAGTCATCCTCTTCCCAGTACAGGGAGGCAGACATCCTTACAAATCAAGATTTCCCTTAAACATGTAAATGTCTCTTACAAAATAACTTCTTCATTTTCAGAGCTTATCCTGTGTCTGCAGTTTCTTAAAAATAATCAGCTCAAAATAATCCTTATGCCAAAGAGCTGTATTTTCGGATAGCAAATTCTGCTTCCATTCAATACCGAACCCCAAGTTCCCACTGACTGAAACAACAGCTCTTCTTCCATTCTATGTGCTGCTCTATTTAGCCGGACTCTGCAGTCTTTCCTTCAGTTTTCCCCTCAGGTCATCAAACCCTCATACCCATCCTTCCAGTTCCCCCTATGACCCTGTAAAACATAAATCCCATGAAGATGTGGTTCACTCCCTTTCTTGCCAGCACTTCTAATTCATTCAGTCTGCTCGCTCATTACGACTGAACCTGACTTCGGTCACTGTCTCATGAGGAAGAGCAGCCCCAGTGTTAGAAGTGATGAGAACCCAGGCACCCAGAGCTCTGGCCTTGGGCCCTGTGCTTAGTGTGCACCGTTCAGGTCCTCCAGCAGCTATACCTTCTCTCCCCCTACATCCAGCCTGTTGAGGGGCAGAAAATGACGACAACAGCACTGATAGGTTCCATGACAGAGTCATGGTCTCCAACTGCAGGTGGTCTCCAAGTGGTGTCCGGCAATCCCGCTAGAAATTCCTAATCCACTCTTGCTTTCATTGCAAAATTTTTTGCATCTTGGTGAAATAGACTTAATACTTATTCTTTCAACCATTTGCGTTTTGTTTTTATTTTTATAGAAACTTTTCTGAACACTTACCACACCGACCAGTCTCCTAGAAACCCCAGCTGTATTCTCGGCCTCTTTCAGTGGACAAGCTCTGCTCCTGAATCACAGGTAAGAGTAAGGCTTTCATGTAAGCCCAAGGCTAACATCTACAAAGTCCAGGGCAAAAGTACAAATGGAAGCCTCGTGCTACAGCCTTCACTTCCTCTTTTTTTCTTCCTCCTACCCTGCTCTTTCCCACACCATGAGAAGCCTCCCTAACAAACCTAGCAACGGCCCAACTCACATGGCTAAGCTTCAGCCAAGTCCCCTCACCAGATGCCTCTTGGCCACCCCTCAGACCCAAGGGTCCTAATACATAATGTCATACTCCTCCCTTAAGAAGACAGACTTGGGGGGGGCGCCTGGGTGGCTCAGTGGGTTAAGCCGCTGCCTTCGGCTCAGGTCATGATCTCAGGGTCCTGGGATCGAGTCCCACATCGGGCTCTCTGCTCAGCAGGGAGCCTGCTTCCTTCTCTCTCTCTCTCTGCCTGCCTCTCAGTATACTTGTAATTTCTCTCTGTCAAATAAATAAATAAAATCTTTAAAAAAAAAAAAAAAAAGAAGACAGACTTGGGGAAGAAAACTGTGTGGGCCCTCAAAGTGAGCAGAGATACTGGGAAGAAAATTCCAAGGTCTCAGCTACCTGGAGCATGATTTAGGCAGGGAGTCTCAAACTCTGGGTAAGCATACCCCATTAGCTCCTTGGACTGCTCAGTCTTTAAAGAGGGTATAGCTGCTGGAGGACCTGAACGGTACACACTAAGCACAGGGCCCAAGGCCAGAGCTCTGGGTGCCTGGGTTCTCATCACTTCTTCATACGGCACTGTAAACACCCTACACTTCAGCCATACCAAAAATTTTACTATTTCAAATGTATGTAATGGGAAACAGAATGTGCTTCCCCCAAATATATGACATTGGTGTTCGATTATTTTGAATTAAAGTTACTTAAGAAATAACCAATACAAGGCCAGGGTAACTCTCCCTTGTCTCCCTAAAGCACGAAATCAATTTCCCATGTGAGAGGTGCCCTGCCTACACAGGGAGGGGCAGAAGGCATCCTTATCACCAGACATAGGGAATTTGGGACCAAGAAGGGTAGATGAACAAACCTGGTTACTTCACTCATTTGGTACCCCAACCCCAAACTGGTATCCTACCAGTTACTGACAACTTTTTCTTTGTCTACAAGGTCTATAAGCTGCCTGCTTTACTCACCCTGAGTCTCATTTCTATGTGCTCCTGTAGGTATGAAATTAATATTTCTCCTCTTAATCTGTCTCCTATCACCCTAATCACTAGGCCAGTCAAAGAACCTAGAAGGAAAAGCGTTCCTCCCCTACAATACCATGGTCTTACCATTCTATACTTTTGCTCATTCCCTTCTTCCCATTTGGAACTTTCTTCCCCATCCACTAGTCTGTCAAACTAACTCCTCTCAGGCTCAGTTCATGTGTCAGCTCCTTTGGGATGACAGTCAGTTAGACTTCCCCTGTGCTCCTCCACACCCAACTGGCTTCTCTCTGACCACAAGTAGGACACCACTGTGGCATGCTTACATGGTGCTGTCCGTAACTACACGAGGAGCTCCTGAAGGAAACAGACTATGTTCCATCTTTCCTTTCCTTCATAGATTCTAGAACCATTTCCTAATATGTAACAGGTCCTGGGAATCTACACTCAAAAAATAGTCAACAATCAACATTAAATAATGGATGATTGCTTATTTCTGGTATTTCTGTAACATTCCATATTAACAAAGGACTATTCTTCCTTAAAATTCATGAAGAGACTTGTCTGTTTTATAAACAATAAATCTCAACAACAAAAAAAGGACTACTTTCTTCTCTATCCAATAGGATTCCTCTACCCATCGGGGGGGAAAGCCACTTTAGGGTACAATCTGAAATCTGGGGTCCCTGCCAGAAGGAGACCCTAAGAAAAGGATTTGGGTTCAGGCAGCTGTTTCAGAAGTGATCCCCAAAATCACTGTGAGGGAGCAGAAGAGACCACAAAAGGAGAACTAATCAAAGGTGTGTTCGTAGGTAGTCCCTGCTATGGGTATGTGACCAGGAGTGTCTGCTATCTTACCTCTCCATGCTTTCTGGAGAGAAGAAAAAAAAAGCCGTTTGTCTTTGGAGGAGAAGCTTTAACGATCTCAAAAACATGGTCTCATTTTTTGAACTTCCGACCTCTGTACTTCAGGAACTGTCAGTTCCTCTACTCCATCACCCAGTCTTTGAAGCTGTCCACATTGTCCCTGTGTTTCACACGTACACACTTCATCATTTATATTAATGAAGAAAAATCAGGCAATAAGCCCTTCCAGTTTGCTTTGCCAAATGGAATGTGTACAGCTAAGTAATGTAAATTGCAGATTCTCTACAGTAAACTTCAATGTTTGGTAAACCTTAGATATTCACAGAAGTCAACTCCCAAACTAATTCTTGAATGCCACCTTTGAACACCTTTCCCCCTCCTAAAATATGCATGCAATGAATAGGAAACAAAATTACTACGGAAAGGAAGTACAGACTCTGCTTGCTAGATGAGTGCTCAAAACTCAATTTCATGCTGTAACGAAATTCAAGTTTCTCAATTTCATGGGCATGTGTGAGGAGAGCTGAAATTGTAAATGTTCAAAGAGCTAAGGCAAAGGGTCTCAGTTGGCTTTTCCTGTACAACAAATCATGCCCAACTCATGAAACACAACAATAGACACTTATTTCTTGCTCACACATCTGTTTGATCAGTTCTGAGCTCAGATGATTTAGATTGGGCTCAAGCTTAATTTTAAGCTACAGGTTAGGTTCAAGTCTGTTTCACAAGAGTAGCCTCCCCTTGGACTAGAGACTGGGCTGGAGCATGTCCATTTCAGACACAATGGCGGGGGTGGGGGGGTAAGTCTAAGAGCACAGGTACATTTTTAAAGATTTTTTAAAAATTTATTTGACAGAGGGGGTGAGGTGACAAATAGGCAGAGAGGCAGGCAGAAAGAGAGGGGGGAATCAGGCTCCCTGCTGAGCACGGGTACCATGGAGCATGGGTACATTTTAAGCCTCTACTCCCATCACATTCACCAGCATCCCAATGGCCGAATTAAGACACATGGTCAAGGCCATTGTCAGTGGGATAGGGTGACATGCAATCTTCCCATGGAGAAAAAGAGGGAGAGGATCACTATTTGCTGAATAATAATCTAATCTACCACCCAAAGTCAAAAGTCATCTCGTGCTCCATATTTCCTAGGAAAAGAAACATCAAAGCAAACCCCCTAATGTACCAAAATTAGACTCTATCTGACAGGAGTTCCAAATGTAGTTTTTTTCTAGTTTGGTCCATGAATATTTTGTAAACAACATCTAATGCATCTTCACATTTCTATGTTTTATAAACAGTTCAACAAATTAGATGTCAAAGAATCCTAAGGGCGGAAGTTGCCTGATAAGAGGAATCTCATAAAGAAATTACAGTATATTTAGAAAGCAGAATGACATTTCCATCCTTTATTTGTTTACCACTTGAACTTTAGCAACTATATGGCAATGTATTAAAAGTCTTCTTAGGCATTTTCCTGGTGATTTTCCAGCCTCCTGAAAAATTATAGACCCAACAATAGTTCAAGGACTTCATAATTCACCCAAATTGTCTAAACTTCTGGAAAAGCTTTTTTTCTTCGATGCTCAGGACTTACAGCCTATGAAGCTCAAGCTGACCTGCTTTTAGCTTGAGGTCTTCCTCAATCTGCGGAATTTATGAATAAATCCATTTCTGCTATCATGTCTGTTTATGGTAAAGAGATAAAAAGTCCTTCTCAGTTTTGAGATGCCAGCAGTAACCGCGGTTCCAGCAGCAACACTATTCCAATTACAGTCCTGGCCAGTGGCCGTCAAAGTGCCACTTTATACATAAGCCTCATCAAAGTGCCCCAGCATGGTGGCAGGATTCAAGAAGTTGTTTCTCTCTGTACTAATGTGTATCCTTACATTTGGGGGGAGTTATTTATGTTTCTTTTCCCCTGATGCTCTTTAGATTTCTGGTCAGTGATAATTTATCATAGATAGGGGCAAAAAACGCAATTCTTAATTAGGTTTTTAAAAGGTTTGACTTTAGCTTTAACCATAGTGATTTTTATCACAGCATGGGCAGAGAGAGGAGAGAAGCCAACAGAAAGTAGTGAAAAGGAAGTCTCAGCAGGCAAGATGGCAAAGTTTTTTTAGTGAGAAAATTAGGTTGGACAGGATACACACAAAGCACACTCTAGCAAGCAATCGATAATGTAAAACTTGGTATTTAGAGGGCACCTTTTATCCTAAGAATATGGGCAACTTTCCAGGCATGAAGTGCCCACTTCAAGCACATTCACGTGGGTCAAGAAGCAAGTATTGCTGCGTTGGACTTGCAAATGAGGAAGTAAGAAAGCTGGATTATCTGGTCAAACAGAAATGTTGCCAGCTAGGGTTTGTACAACCCCATCTAGCCATCTCTACCACAAGCTATAGGACGGTAAACTAATAATATCAGGTGATCCTAGAAGGCTGGGGTATGGCAAACCAAGAGGGCTGAGAGCACATCAACTGGCTACGGTTCTGATTCATGTAGAGATCACTACCATCACAGTATTTCCCCAAGGCTGCTGGTCTGAGATTTGTGAATTCTGAAAGCCAACGTAAAAGAGGACTTCATTTTTGGTACTATTTCTGACAGAAAACCCTCAACACACACACACACACTCACACACACATACATGCCCACGCACCCACACGCATGTGCACATGTGCGTGCACACACACGGGTCACCTTGAAAATAAAATATTTAGGCTAACTGAATTTAAATTAAAATAAATAAAAGGAATTAAACATTCAAAATCAGAAGGTCTGGGAAGGAATTAAACATTAACACAAACTCACAGAAATAAAATCTACAGGAGCCCGAGCAAAAGTCATGAAATAACCTTCCTGCCCACAATAAGAAGTCTAGGTTTGGTTAATGCAGTACTTAGAGTTCTTTGATAAGCTCTAAGACAAATTTCAACAAACTCTGGATAATTCACAAAAGACTTATTTTTAAGAATACTATTTCTCACTCTCATCTCATTATTGTAACTTTAAGATCCATCTTAATGACTGTGGGGGAGGAAAAATAACTTTACTTCTACCCTTCTAGGTTCTTGGCTGAGACCTCCCTGGGATAAAAGAAAAATAGTAAGATAAATAAGTTTAATAACATGTATCCCTCCTGTGCACATGGGACAGACCCAGAAAGACTGAGTGACCTCTGAAATGGCTTAAGGCACTACCTTGAACACCATCTGCAGCTAAAGACAAACAAGATGTTGAGTGTGGGCAATCCATCATGGGAGGCTAAAAAAAAAAAAGAGAGAAAAGAAAGAAAGAAAGAAAGAAAAAGCACAGTAAACAAGGGTAAGGCTGTTAGATTTAAACTGTTGCCTTCTCCACTGATCAGAGTTTCAAAAGATGTAAGGTCATCCTCCTGCTGTTACAGAGTTGAAGACGTTCTTCCAAGTGCAGATTTCCCTTATACATGTAAATGACTCTTACAACAGGGTAACTTCTACTTAGTTTGCAGAGCTTCTCCTGTGTCTGCAGTTTCTTAAAAAAATAATCAGCCTAAAATAATCTTTATATCAAAGAGACATATTTTAGGGTGGCAAATTCTGTTCCCATTCACATCTAAATGAGTAAATGCCCACTCATCATTTTCCTTTGCCAAAAATCAATGAAGCCTCATTTCATCATGAATTGTAACAAATATATAAACTCTTTTAGAAATAATTCTCTTGTGTTATTTAAACGTAAATGGCTTCTTACCTTTAGAAAATAATGTGCAGATTCTACCACTTTTGCTAAAGATACAGATTTGATCAATCAGTCCACTTAAGAATGTGTTTTGAGGACCACTAGTTCAGGTGTCCCTTAAAGAGCTACTATTTACAAAAACTTCCCACCTACATTAACATTTTACAGTTGAATACTCAGAGCTCTAATAAGAAAATATAGCAAAAAAACAATTGTCAAGTGGTTTGTTTTTTAGGGCTCTAGAGCAAAATCCCCACAACCTTTCCAACACAATGGCTTATTCTCTCACTACAGAAAAATGGACAAAAAAAAAAAATCAAATCTAGAAGATTAGAAATGCCAATAGAAATATTTGAATAAATGGGGTTCTCTTTTTGTTTTCTCTTTTTTACTCTGGATACAGGGCAGAATGTTATAGCTGTTGTTGAAATTTTCTGGGCTGGCATGTGTACACACACACACACACACACACACAGTGTTGAAAAAGCACTCAGAATGCTTGTGTGGTGTCCACAGAAGTAGATAAGTAAAATAAAGACAGATGGCAACGAATTAATCTAACACCCAACTCTTAACACTTTACAGCTATGTTGCCATTACACACTTCTCTACTGTACTAATTCAGACTTCAACTTGACATTGATCACAAAAATATATGCATACATTCAACACCATCTGCTGTCTAAGTACAATTCAAGGAAAAAGAGTTAGCCACCATGAAATGTCAGTAGTAAAAGATGATTCTAGGGTAACACTCATCTAGTCAGAAGAGGTAAAGAGCTTGGGTTGTCCAGTTAGTGACCCGGTTGTATTTGCCAAAATTCAATGGACACTTCTTCCATTCAAAACCTTTTCTCATAAACAAAGTGGTACAATGCACAGACCTTCATGTGAAGTAACCCTTTTACAGTTTATAGATCTTTACATTTTCAACTTGAATTGAAAACCAATTCCAGTTGTATAAATAGACTTTTCATTTGCTCTTTTTCTGTCAGTAAAATTGTAAACTAACAGAGAAAAGGAGATTTTCAATGTACCCAGTGTGCAAAGAAGAATTTAGTGTTCTATATATAAATAATACCTAGAAAGAGGAAAATCAAATGTCCTGTTTGCACACATACTAAAAGTACCAAGCTTTCCAGAAAGTTCTTACCACCCTTACTAACCAACCAATTTCTTCACACCCTAATTCTAGATCAAGTCTAGAGGCTTGAGATCTCTCTTGGTCAGGATATACGAGAAAGGTTACAGACATGTCACAATTGCATTTCAGGCTGCCCATCACCAGGAGAAGAAAATGAAACATGGTATCATGAGAATTCAGAATCATTTAATGCACTGTTTTGACAGACTTCAAATTCTTAAAGTAGAAGAAAACGTCTTAATAAAACAGAAACGAACATGAAAATACTGCTATGCAACAAAGAATATAATGGAAGGTATCTGACGATATTTTGACATTTTCCTCCAAACAATACTCTTTTTGTAAATTTGTAAACTAGAGCAAATATATTTATGATGTGGGAAAGAAAAGAACAAAACATTTTCAGGAATAAATACTTTTAAAATCCTACCAAGCGGCATATCTCTAACATTACCGGTAAGACCTAAGTGAAGACAATACAAAACTGAATGAAACCAAAAAATTAGCATAAAGAGGTCTGCCCTTCTTGTAATAGCTATGAATGTTCAATGAACACGAAAAGGCCCTTACAAAGAAGAAACATAATCATAAATGATGTTTCAAGCCTTTAATTTACGGGTACAGTAATGGAGGCTAAAGGCAATTAATGCCATTAACCAACATCTCAGGAAAAGAAACTTTAAGCATAGCTGTGCTTATAGTTATACAAACCCACTTCCCAAACACTCGAAGATATTACACAATTCAAACTCCCCATCCTCAAATGAGGTAACAGACAATGGGTTCCAATTTTTACTTGGAATATAGGGCATACTCTAAGATGTAAAGAATAGGGTTTGGTAGTGTTTTAACCACAGTGTTATCCTGATGAAAACAAAGTAAAAAATAAAATACACAAAATTTCTAATTCATTAACAGCTTTCTTTTTTTTTAAGATTTTATTTATTTATTTGACAGAGAGAGATCACAAGTAGGCAGAGAGGCAGGCAGAGAGAGAGAGAGGAGGAAGCAGACTCCCTGCTGAGCAGAGAGCCCGATGTGGGACTCGATCCCAGGACCCTGAGATCATGACCTGAGCTGAAGGCAGCGGCTTAACCCACTGAGCCACCCAGGCGCCCTCATTAACAGCTTTCTTAACAACTTTCTAAGAAGCATCAACGAGCTGCACAAAAAGATTCCCGCCCAAGGAAATGCTATCATGTTCATAAAAATCCACTTTGGACATTTCCTTTTTACTACATTAATCCAGGTTCAAAAAGCAAATGAGAAGGTCTCATTGCTGTTTAACTGCTATTGATAAAGTTTGATGCATTTTGCTAAAAAATGTGGCTCGATTTTAGGCAAAGTTTAGATTCCTCCTGTATGTGTACATTTCACAGAGGTTATGCCCAAGACTTAAGGAAGTTTGCAGTAGTTTTGAGTGAAAACCTGGGCACAGAACTAAACCACAACCTATCATTCCTGCTATAAAGAATTTTGCAAACCTGTAAAGAGGTTTACTTGTAAAGACTTGTCAATACTTGAAAAGTAAAGCAAAACAGGTCTCAGAAGCAGGGTGAGAATAGAGGAAGATCAAAGGGTTTGCAAAGATTTTGGCAAAGGGCATAAGAAAGAAACTGGAGTTATATGCATACTTACTGGAGCATTGCACCAAGTGGAGATTTTGATGGGCTTTTCATTCTTGACATGCCTAAGTACAAATGTCAGTTCAAGGACAAAAATAACAAGCAAGGTGATTTCATAGTTGTGTCTGGTTTTGTATTTGGGGAGTATCATGTGTGGTGTGTTATACTTTAAAGCCAAATATAGGTCTACGCTAAGGACAGGTAAAAGGCTTTAATTACATATACACATGTAGATACACAAATATATGGAAAAAACCAGAACAGAGGGAAGGGGGACAGAATTTGCCACGTCAAAATAGACCTCTTCGGCATAATAATAACCAGCTGAAGATCATCCTTAAGAAACAAGAGACTCAGGAGGGTGGAATTAAAATTAAAAATTTTGGAATTAAAAAAAGAAACAGTGGACATAGAAAAGCTCTGAAAACCTAGTACATGTTTGCTTTCCTAAGAGAAACTTACACTGATAAGGAAATCTCCATGTATAAGGGTGTCACCCTCCCCATCCCAGGAAGAAAAGGGTCAGTCTCTGGAAACTCGTACCACTGGAGAAAGCAGAATCTTAAATCCACATAACAAAACTTCCCCCTGTCTACTGTGCTTTGCCTGAAAACCTCCCATACCTGGCTCCAACCCCCTGCCCCAACATCTCATCTTTAACTGGAGGTGGTATTCAGGTGATGGCTTGGGCCCTTATGGTGAGTTACATAATGTTCCTGGGCTTGTCCCATGGAAGTTTATGGTTATTTAATGATTATGTATATTACGTATTGTATATTTTATATATACGTATTACATAGGTATGTAATAATATGTATTATTTATGGTTATTAAATAAATGGTTATTAAACAATAACATATTTAATAACATGTTATTAAACTTCTGTTTTTCTCCTCTTCATCTTTTATTCCAGAGGGTCCTCAAACGAGAACCTAGAAGTGTAGAGGGAAAACTACTTTTTCTCCCCTACAACAGAAAGAAGAAAAGATATGCACAGAGCTAATCATGTGCAAAACTCTTGGTAAGGCTCCCTGCTTCTTCAGCAGAGGGCACTCTGCAATGAAAAGTGGCTGGAAACCGAGCAGTGCTATCTTTCTAGTGTCGCATCCAAGATAACAGTTATAACGTCAGACGCCAAAGAACTACCTTTGTGCTGTAACTGATCGTACCTGGGTACAACTACAATGATCATACTGCACTGGCCAGAGGAGGCTGAACTCACACCCATTCCTCATGAGTCACTGCCCAGCCTCTACCCCACGGTCACCCCAACTACCCAAGCTGCCTTCTGCCCTTATCAGTATGTGTGTGCAAAGCAACCAACCCTCTGAAAGCTGATAAATTATTACAAATTGCTGAAAATATCAAGGCTCTGGCATGCAAACCCCTTATTAAAAAATTGATGGTTTCAAAGGAAGAAAACAGTCTAGGAGGAAAGGAAACCTTCCTTTCTGCTCCAAAATAATGCCTGAAGTCAGGCAAGTTCTTCCTTCTCTCCCAGCCCCGCAACATGGTCGCGGTTATGGTACTCCAGAAGCCTCACCTCCCTAAACAGGCAACACAGGAATAGAGAATGCTGTAGAGGGTGGAAGAGAAGCATAGCTTAGTAGGTAACAGAAAGCCTTTGGCGTTTGGAGGTTCTGCATTTATTGAGTTAACTGTGTGACCTTGGACTCGTTACTTAACCTTGCAATGCCCTGGGTCTCTCATTTTAAATCAGTGTTGGCAGGTATGAGAATTTGAACGAGATAATCTATGTCAAATGTTCATCTTTTGGCATTGTAAGCACTCTGGATATTTCAGTTATTATCATCATTAGTAACAGCAATTCATTGTCAATGCCAACTGCTTCTCAGTACCTCATTACTTTCTGCTCTTAGAATATTCACTTGTTTTGGTATTTTTAGAATTACCAAAGTATATAGTTAGGTAAACAAGAGTAAAAGATCTAAAGTAAGAATAAAAAGTCCCAATCCTCTCAGTCTCTATACTCCTACTTTATTGAGATACTGCTAAATTTTAGCACTAAAATTTTACAGCTTGAGCTTCCATCAGTCCTCTCTAGGGGTATATATGGTGTGTGTGTGTGTGTGTGTGTATAACAACATATATCTATAACAAACAACACTGGGATTGGGGCACCTCCCTAAGGGAAAAATCCACAACTTTTCAGTACCCCCAAACTGAACCAGCAATACCCTACACTTGACTGGAAGCCTTACTGATAACAAACACTTGATTAATACCAATTTGGTGTTATGTATATTATATACCGTATTGTTACAATAAAGCTACAGAAAACATTAAGAAGTCCTAAGGAGGGCGCCTGGGTGGCTCAGTCATTAAGCGTCGGCCTTCAGCTCAGGTCATGATCCAAGGGTCCTGGGACTGTGCCCCGAATCAGGCTCCCTGCTCGTGGGAAGCCTGCTTCTCCCTCTCCCACTCCCCCTGCTTGTGTTCCCTCTCTCTGTATGTCTCTTTCTGTCAAATAAATAAAATCGTAAAAAAAAAAAAAGAAGTTCTAAGGAAAATAGATTTACAGTACTACAGAGAAAATCTGTGTTTAAGTGGATGTGCACAATCCAAACCCGACACACACACACTCACACACACCCTCTATATGGAAATAAAAATGGCACCTATCATCATCGCTAGCCATCAGGGAGATTCAAATCAAAACCACATTGAGATACCACCTCACACCAGTTAGAATGGCCAAAATCAACAAGACAGTAAACAACATGTGTTGGAGAGGATGTGGAGAAAGGGGAACCCTCTTACACTGTTGGTGGGAATGCAAGTTGGTGCAGCCACTTTGGAGAACAGTGTGGAGATTCATTAAGAAATTAAAAATAAAGCTTTCCTATGACCCTGCAATTGCACTACTGGGTATTTACCCCAAAGATACAGATGTAGTGAAAAGAAGGGTCATCTGTACCCCAATGTTCATAGCAACAATGGCCACGGTCGCCAAACTGTGGAAAGAAGCCAGATACCCTTCAACAGACAAATGGATAAGGAAGATGTGGTCCATATACACTATGGAGTATTATGCCTCCATCAGAAAGGATGAATACCCAACTTTTGTAGCAACATGGACGGGACTGGAAGAGATTATGCTGAGTGAAATAAGTCAAGCAGAGAGAGTCAATTATCATATGGTTTCACTTATTTGTGGAGCATAAGAAATAACACGGAGGACACAGGGAGATGGAGAGAAGGGAGTTGGGGGAAACTGGAGGTGGAGACGAACCATGAGACACTACGGACTCTGAAAAACAATATGAGGGTTTTGAAGGGGTGGGGGGTGGGAGGTTGGGTGAGCCTGGTGGTGGGTATTATGGAGGGCACGGATTGCACGGAGCACTGGGTGTGGTACATAAACAATGAATTCTGGTACACTGAAAAGAAATTAAAAAAATAAAAAAAATTTTTAAATGGCACCTATCTCCATAGTACACATCCTTTCTTCAACTGGTTCATTGTACTTACAAACTTGCGTTGGCCATCTTTCATGTCAGGACCAATAGTGCCATCTTGTTCTTTTTAATATAATATTCCATTCCCTGGCTGGATCATGATTTGTTTCACAAGTCCCCTACTGATCAACATTCAAGCTCTTTCTGAGCTTACATTACAAATACCACTGCCAAGGGCGCCTGGGTGGCTCAGTGGGTTAAAGCCTCTGCCTTCGGCTCAGGTCATGATCCCAGAGTCCTGGGATCGAGTCCCGCATCGGGCTCTGTGCTCAGCCGGGAGCCTGCTTCCTCCTCTCTCTTTGTCTGCCTCTCTGCCTACTTGTGATCTCTCTCTGTCAAATAAATAAATAAAATCTTTAAAAAACAAAACAAAACAACAAAAAAAAAAACAAATACCACTGCCAAGAATATTCTTTCGCAGAAATCTCAGCCTAATGTGAGCAAATATATCCATAGAGTAAATTCCTAGCAGTGGCCAAGCTAGGTCAAAAGTGATTTACTTTTTTAATATGTATTTTACAGATTTCCAAATGGACCTACAAATAGGTTGCTTTGCCTTACATACTGTCCAACCCCTTAGGAGAAGAACTACACATTCTCTTTGCTAATGTGCTTTGCTACTGTACTCTTAGTGAGGTGGGTACAAGCTAGGTCTCAAAAGGCGAAGTCATGCAAGAGCAAGAATGCTCTCTCTCCTACCTTACCTCCTTTTCCCATAGACACACAACACAGTGTCTGGAAGACTGTTTCACCCACAGGAGCCCTTCACAATTCCTTCATTTAGTGCAAGAAGTGAATAGGAACATCAGAGAAATCCGAGATCGTGGGTTCTATAGGAGAGCTGGGAAAATTCTATACTCAACACAAGCTCTTTTCACTGTTTGCTCACATCTTGTACCTGGCCCGAGGAATCTTATTTGCCAACTGTTTGAGAACTGTTGTCACAGAAGACACAGTTTATAAATACATTTTTGTACAACTCCATCCTAGCTTGCATTGTTTGTCATTGTAGCACACTAAGTCTTCAGGTGGTGGCCCCTCAGTGGCTTCAGAAGTCTTACCAAGACTCAATTACTCCCCAAAAGTTTTGGATGGGGAAATTACTATCAATTAATGCAATTAGGATCAATCTAAAAGCTAGCATGAGGCAGCATTTGAATAGTTCCAACCCCAGTAATTCATATTTGGCAAAAAGTTAAATGGAGCACCAAAAATAGGCCAGAGACTTGTCTGCGGGTATTAGAGAACATTTTAGCACCATTGGGCATGGTATAGTACTGTTCTACCAATTACAGAAGGTGGCGGCTAATGGTTTAGGGAGCTATGGTATTTGGTGACAAGCTACAGCACTTAAAATGCCAGCTATTAATTTTGTTGTCTATTATTTATTTTAAATATTAGTCATCGAGTGTCAGCTGGACTTCAGGCTATTAGAAATCCTCCAGATCGTGTAATTTCTGTGAAGGGAAATGCACCTATCAGTTTACTGTTTCACAACATCTGTCATTTCTGAATGATGAGGAGGAGCAAGATGTTTTGACTTTTAAGAGAGCACTTAGTTCTGTCCTTCCAGTTCCTTCGGCTGAGAATTCTGCAAGGCGTTCTTCTTAGAGGCATGTTCATATAGATTCAAATAGGGCAACCAAGGAATAAAAATGGCCATTTCTGAGCACCTCCCGTGTCCCTCGCACCATCCCAGGCTCTGTATGTGCGTCATTCCATTTAACCCTCACCACGGTCTTGTCAAATTCGTACTGCTATGTATATATTTGATGTATGTGGAAGGGGGCATGAAGTCTGAGTAAGGAGCTCAGGGATTCCAAGCTTTTTATCGGCCTCCAAAGCCTGTGTTCCTCCTATTGTACTGCTACTTTCCCTGCAGCTGTCAAAACTTCAAGAAAATGTTTTCAGATAAGAGCCTAAGCAAAAAAGAAACAGCATTTTCATCTCTGGGAATTTTTAGCATTGAAATGAGCCAGCTCTCCCAATCAAGAAGGAATGATAAAGAATGATGAATGCAAATGTCCGATTTACAAACAGGCAGAGGAACACTGAACATCATTAGTCAATTCTGGATTGCTGATAGTCACAGAAGAAAGCGGATGTGTTGACGATCTGGGAACACAGACCTTCTACGTTACTGACGGTGGGCTGTATTTTTTTTTTTCTCCCTTGAGTTATAATAGTAAATTATCACTGCCATATTGTAAGATCTTGTTTCTTGGACCTTAGCTTCCAAAACATTATTTTAAAGGGGAATTTATGCCATGCTGAAGAGATTTATAGGCACTGTAGGCCCCCCCCTGCATTTCCCATTCCAGACTCTGCTTGATTTCTCCTAAAAGCAGTTCATATGTTGAGAATGATGTCAAAGAACACGGAGACCCAAATCGCCACAACTGCAGACTGATCTCTTTTCAGAAACAGAGCACTGCTTCAAGGAGGGGGGCAAAAAAAAAAAACAAGCTAGAAAATAAGCAAACTAGTAACTAGAGGGAGAAGGGGTAGAATGCTAATCAGTAGAAGGCTCAGAATATCAGATCAGGTAATGAAATGAAATATATTTGCTATTCACTTTTTTTTTTTTTAACACCCCAAGCATTAAAGGCAAAAACAAAGAATTCCCTAGGCAAAATTTTACCCAAAACCACAAGGCAGATAATTCAGGGTTTGACTACCCAACTTCAAAACCTCATAGCTAATGAAAGATTTCATATTTCTGGTATCCTCGACAGAGTTCTTTGACCCATGCCTCTCAAGAACACAAACTTTATGTTCTTCAGGCAGTGGGATTACTTTATCATTTTTTCTAAGTTGCTTCATCAGCCTCTTAAACTTTATTTCTTAAAATCTGTGTATAATAGAAATATCAAAAGAATTCTAAGTATACATGCAGACTTCAGGGGCCATATGAAGAAAGCTAGCAATAGTTTCTTTATTGAGTCCTAATGTATTCCTTTACAAATCAAATCATTTAGTCACTGAGGTGTTATTAGTCACACAATTACATGGAATAACCTCATGTAGGCAAGCAGCTCTGAAAGGAAGAACATACTGAGCACTTACCGTGAACGTGGCATTCTGCTAAGTACTTGACGCCCATAATTTTCTTCACAACTTCTGAAGACAGTATTGCTATCCCCCAGTGTACGAATGAGGAAGCAGAGTCAGGAAGAAGTACCAAATCCCAGGGATAAAAGCAGCAACTGGCCCCCTGGCTCCCGTCCTCCAGACCACATGGCTCCTCTTAAATTCCAGTGAACTGAGAAGCACCAAGTGGGAGGGCTACAGCCCACAGGCCCGGGGCCACCACTTTGTAGCTGGCTGACCTCTAAGGAGGTGATGAACCTGATTTACTTTCTCATCTGTAAAATGGGAAAATAATAGAACTAAGTGTTAGAATGGATACAAACATTTAGTGTAGAGTATATGTCAGTTATGATTATTAATTTCCAAAAAGGCCATGGTGCTTATAAACTGCTTACAATACAAAAATACATTGGAGAAACCACAGCAAGGGCCATAGCATCAAGGAGTAAAGAATAGAGGAATAAAAGAAGTCAATACGGTTGTGTTCCCTGAGACTAAAAGCCTTCCAGAGGCCAAAGCAAGATATCATACCATTCTGTTTCTCCAAGAGCAGATCTTCCAGGAGTTTCTGAGGATGCAGTAATTCAAATGGGAGACCCTAAGGAGGAGATTTTGCCAAACAGCAGCATCCACAGAACTAGCTTCGCAGAAAGCATGAAGGAAATAGATATTACACAGTTGTTTCTCATAGCAACCTTAAGTGAAAGATAAAGGCCTAACAAATATACTGTAATTCTGGGGCAACAGCACAGGAGGGGATTAAAATAACGTGCCTCAGTTATTTTGACTCTACGGGAGACCCCAGGGATTCTCAAAGTGCCATTCCCAGCATTAGTATCACCTGAGAACTTGTTAAAACTGAAATTCTCAGACCCTCGCTCCAGACCTACTGAGTCAGGCGAGCGGAGGGGTGAAGGGGGGGGGGGGCGAAGGCCTGGATCCGGTGCGTTAACAAGCCCTCCAGGGGAGCTGGAAGTTCACTCCCATGTGAGGGTCAGTCTTCTGACCTGATTCGAGGCCGGACAGGACCTGAAGCCGGTCAGAGAAGGGATGCCAGTGGTAGACTGAATTTTCAGACCCTGTAATGTGAGCCCCGTCCCATGGACTAAGAAAGTTGCCCTAAAGGAGGGTCCTGCTCTTAACAGGGCCACTCAATGTGCCTCCCAAGATGTTAGCCTCAAAACACACACACACTTAGTGTTACTGGTCAAATGCCCCTGCTAAACACAATTAGGAGGTCACTTAATGATCCAAATGCTTGCCAACAATCACTTTCTTCTTAAAGTTAGATCTGTCCTCTCCACCTCATGTGGACGGCACACAGTGACTCCCTTCCAAAACGTACAGTATGGAAAGGGTTGAGGGGGGGATGATTTTACCATGAAGAAATGAAAATGACACTTTACCCATCTAGTCTTCCTCCCTAGAACTCATAACCCTGTACTATCCATGAGAAAAACCACAGACACATCTCGCTGAGGGATATTCTCCAAAATACCTGACCAGTATACCTCAAAACTGTCACGATCAGGGCTCCTGGGCGGCTCTATTTGTTAACTGACTGACTCCTGGTTTTGACTCAGGTCGTGATCGCAGAGTCAAGAGATCCAGCCCCAGCTCCGGCTCTGCGCCCGGCACAGATTCTGCTGGACAGTCCTCTCCCTCTCCCGCTGCCTCTGCCCCTCCGCGCCGCCCTCCCCCCAAAGCTGGTGCATGCACACACTCTCTTAATAACTCTTTTAAAAAAAACTGTCAGGGTTATCAAAAACAAGGGAAGTCTTAGAAAATATCACCGTCTGGAGAGGACTGAGGAGACAGGAGGACTAAATGTAATGGGGTTCCCTGGATGGAGTTTTGGAATAGAGAAAAGTATGACATCAAAGAAAAAAGCACTAAGGCAATCTGAATAAGGTAGGAACTTAATACTCCTATCATTACTGGTTCATCAGTTGTGAGAACTGTACCACCCCAACTTCAGATGTTACCATAAGGGAAAGAGAGGAGGAATACAGGAGACCTCTTTGTACTCTCATTGTAACTTTTCTGAAGCCAAAAACTATTCTCAAGTTTTAAAAATTCAGTCTTTCTTCCGGATGAGCACATGGAAAACCATCTGCGTGCCAAGTCTTCTCCTTATTAATGGAAAGAGATCCATGGGAAAATACTTGTTTCAGGAAAAAAAAAATTTATTTTCTACAAGTCCTGAAGCATCCTTAATGTTTTAACGGCTTCTCTACTTTCTAGCTTACACCATTTCCATTCTTGTCCCTAAAAATAATATATGAAGGGGCTGTAAAGTTTTCATATACTTTTCTCCCTTTCTTTTCTCTAGCTGGACATGAACCTTCACTTTCCCTACTTGAATGACTTATTGTCTGTTTCCCCAAATCTGCTTAAGTGAATATAGTAAGCTTCACTTGACTGTATCTTAAATCTGAATATTCAATTTCCTTATCCTGGACCCTTTTATTTAATGAACCTAAATGATTCTATTAAACATGAGGCACTCAGTTTCCTTTTAATTATCTTGAGAACTCTGGAAGGGAATTGGGGCCACTTTGTTCCAGCTGACCTTAGACCAAAGCAGAAAGTCAACCTCCAGATGTTTTAGACACTTTGTAGAAGCAGCTATAAAAGGAAACATAACAATCAAGAATTTCACAGTCATCTGGCAAAGTAAATTGCGGGTGGGGAGCTCTACCTAGTTTATTAAATAAGAAACAAAAATAAAAGCCATTTCTGTAGTGCTTGGCTCCAAATGGATAAAAACAGGCCCAAAGAAGGGTGTTACAAAAGTTAGGATAAGAGAGAGATTTAAGGCAGGGAAATACCACTGTATGTATAAATCTGGGTGTTTATCATAGCATAACCAGGGGAAAACCAAAACAGCTTCAGGTGTTTATCCCACCACTACATAGAGAACAAGTCAAAATAAACCAACTGCCTCCTCTCATCCAGGAGGAACCAACAGATGTTTGTTTTCTCTTTTACAAAAATAATCATCCCATATTTGACAGGAGCTCACAGTTCCTAGTATACTTTTCGTGTATACTGTGTCATTTGATCCCTGCAGTAAAGCAGTAAAATTAACAGGGCAGGGATTATCTTCCTTTCGCAGATGAGGAAAATGAGTTTAAAGAATTCATGTAACTCAAGTTGGGTCATACAGCTACGAAATGGAAAGCAGGAACTTGACCTCTGGATTTCTGACTTCAGTTCTCTGCTCTTTACACATCATCACAAAGCTATCTGAGATGCCTTTCGGCTCTAAAATTCCATTACCCTTTGACTAAGAAATGGCTTTGAAATTTCAAATTCATAATCTTCCCTCTCCAGCTAAATAAATATGAATGTTCCTACATCTCCACCAAAAAAGTCAATATGTTTTTCCAGTTCAAAATGAGAAAAAAGATTGGAAATTTTAAAAGCAAAAGAATCAATCATAATTTTAGCATCTCTCATAGATTTTAGAGGCTTTGCCTGCTTTTAAAAAATAGGCAATCCTTCAAAAGAGCATAGGGATTTATAATAAAGCTGCAATTTAATCTGAGACCAATATATTATCACAAAACAATGTAAGTTAGACGGTCCATGATTTTGTTTTGTTCCTCAGTCTACACTGTGGTAGATGACAACAAGTTCTTACAGAAAGTTAATTAAGAGCAAATAAATAGGTGGTTTTTTCCATAAATCATGATGAAAAACTAGAGGAGTAGACAACAGTCCTCTGTTCTGCCATTTCAACTGTGAAATGAGAATCTAAGCAATGATAATTATAATATGAAAACTGAAAATAAGATCTTAGTAAAATCCTGACCCTGCCTAACTATGTAATTACCAATTTCACAATCGGGGATTTCAATTTTTGGCTAGCAGTAATAAAAAAAAAAAGAATTTTAAGTATTATCTCAGAAATTGGCCTTTGAATAGCAGAATGGCCTTTGACATACTAGATTTACTAGATTTATCTCTATATCTTTTTTTTAAGATTTTATTTATTTATTTGACAGACAGAGATCACAAGTAGGCAGAGAGGCAGACAGAGAGGAGGAAGCAGGCTCCCTGCTGAGCAGAGAGCCCAATGTGGGGCTCGATCCCAGGACCCTGGGATCATGACCTGAGCCAAAGGCAGAGGCTTTAACCCACTGAGCCACCCAGGCGCCCCAATTTACCTCTATATCTTGAAGGTTATTTGCACTCACTCCCATGGCCAGTGCAGCATTATTCACAGCAGCCGAGAGAGGGAAGTAAACTAAAATGTCTATCAGTGGACGGATGGATGAAAAAAATGTGGTGTATTCACACAACAGGATATTATTCAGCCCGTAAAAAGAAAGAAATCCTGCCAGTTGCAACACATGGATGAACCTGGAGGACATGACACTAAGTAAAATAAGCCAGGCACAGGCAAAGACTGCCTGATCTCACATGCGTAATCTAAAACCTTTGATCTCATAAGAGAGAGTAGAATGGTCCCTGTCCGGGTCTTGAGGGAGAGGAAGACGGGGAGGTATTACTCACAGAGTACAATGTGTCAGGTGTGCAGTATGAATAAATTCCAGAGATCTAATGTACATCACAGTGCCTATAGTTAAGAATGCGGTATTGTATATGTGAAATTTGCGGAGAGAACATCTCATGTGTTCTTACAACACACATACAAGTGGTAACTGCACGAGTTGATGGATGTTAATTAGCTTAGTGTGGTGATCAGTTCACAACGTACACATACACCAAAACATCACACTGTATACCTTAAATATGTCATTTTGGTCAATTTTACTTCATTAAAGCTAAGAAAAAAAACACTCAGTTTCTCTGAAAATAGTTACAAACTGGAAAAACCAAAATTATTTCACTAGTAACTGAGAACACACACACCTTTCCGTGTTTAAATCCTTTTGAAAACACACGAGCCCTACAACGACAAATCTGTATTAGTGATACAAAGCCGAGAAGGGTCACATCAGAAGACCAAAACAGTGAGGAAATGCTCAAAGACCTAAAGCGACTCAAACTGACAGCAAACTTCGACACTGCTGAGGGATTTGTAAAAGTGTCAAGACGAAAGGGGGAAAAGATGGGAAAATGGGATTTCTCCCAAAAGCTGCCTAAAATAATCTCAGCAGACAGTAAGCAGTAAGCAGACAGGTGATGAATGAAAGGAACAGGAAAGAGCTGGATCGAACCCTAACCACAGGACCAAGGCTGTGCCATTCGCCATGCAGGCTCCAGCACACACCACGCTACAGGAAACACTGGGGTTGGGACAAGAACCCTGTGCGCCGCCCTTTGGGTGTGAGAGGCAGGACAGTGCCTCAAGTCACGAAAGGCCCGGGGCAGGCAAGAGCAGCCCCCACTCCCAGGAAAGGAAACAAGTTAGCCCCACACCTTAAGTACACGGCAGGCAGCTAGGCTCTGGGTCTCCCAAGTCAACGCCGGGCCCGGGACCCAGCCACGTCCACACGGACTCAGTACGGAGGAAAGCGGCGTCCCCTCCCTGCACAGCGCTGATCCACCGAGACCAGCACCTGTCCACGTGGACAAAAATCCAGGGACCCCCACATCATGGAGGGAAATCAACAGGACGAAAGCAAAACAGCAAGCTAAATAACCCGAAAAACTTACGAGAAACAGTGTCAGTAGAGAAAAAGAGTAAAAGCCAGGGAGTTTTCCGATGAGGCTTGTGTCTATGTGTAAATCCGAACAGGAACCGTGTGCTGCTGACCTGCGCAGCGTCCCAGGGAAGCCGTGAAACCCGGCAGCACGCGGAGGCCAGAGAGAGGACGAGGCCACAGGCAGCTTCTGGGTTGGTGGGGGCCTGGGGCAAGAAGGGGCGGGCCTTACCCGCAAGCCTTGTCTCCTGCGTTGCAAGGCAAGACCCCCACGCCCCTCCCCACGTGGACTTGCCACTGCCGTCCAGGTGGGCTCACCTACACAGTGCTCTCTAGAGGCTGGGTCCAGCCAAACGGCTCCAGCTGTGGAAGCGCGTGGGGCGTGGGGAGCACACGCTGCAGGGACGCCGAGGGGCGAGGAGCCTCCAATTGCAAGGGGCTGGCTACAAGGTTAACCAGCAGTCACGGCCTCTCCTTGACCTCCAACAAGGAGCAATCCAATACTTGAAAAAAAAATATTTTTGGATTCCTCAATAACTTTATTTTATTTGTTTTTTTTATTATGTTCAGTTAGCCACTGTATAGCACATAATTAGTCCTTGATGCAGTGTTCCGTGATTCATTAGTTATGTATTAACGCCCCATGCTCATCACAGCACGTGCCCTTCTCAATACCCATCACCTGCTTACTCCCTCCCCCACCCTCCTCCTGTCTGAAACCCTCAGATTGTTTCCCGGGGTCCTTGGTCTCTCACAGTTTGGCTCCCTCTCTGATTTCTCCCCCTTCAGGTTTCCCTCCCTTCCCCTATGGTCCACTGTGCCATTCCTATGTTCCACATATGAGTGAAACCATATGATAATTATCTTTCTCTATTTGCCTTATTTCACTCAGCATAATCCCCTCCGGTTCCATCCATGTGGATGCACACGGCGGGTACTCATCCTTTCTGATGGCTGAGGAATATTCCCTTGTGTATATGAACCACATCTTTATCCATTCGTCTGCTGGAGAGCATCTTGGCTCCTTCCAGTTTGGCTCTCGTGGACGTGGCTGCTATGAACATTGGGAAGCATGTGCTCTTTCTTTTCACCACTTGAAAGTTTAAAAGAGCGTGGGTACTTTTAAAAAGCTCCGTGGACGGGCTGAAGTCATAATTTAAAGCAGGAAAATCAAATCAAGGGATTCTCTTGAAGTACAATACGTTAAAGAGAAGGATGAAGCTGGCGACTATGAAGCAAAAAGTCAAAAGCCTGGAAGGTAGTCAGTGGTTTCAACCTCCTGTTAGAAGGGTTTCAGAAGGAGAGCACAGAGCTGAGAGAAGAATGAAAGAAATAAAAGAGAAAACGTTCACTGAGCTGGGGAAGAGAACTCTTCAGGGTGTAAAATCCACCAAGTGTCCTGCCGTCGGAATTGAGGAACATCAACATAGACAGATACTGGTAAGACTGCTGAACAAGGACGAAAGCTTCCTGGAGGTAAACCAAGTCACTTAGCAAGAAATGAGAACTTGACTGACATCGGAGTTTTTGTCCATGACATGGCATGCTTAAAGACAGTGCGGGGAGAAAGGTCTCTACAGTCTACAAATACATTGCTCGTGGAAATGTAGACTGATACAGCCTTTATAGTGAGAAACCGGGCATTAACTAGCAGCATTAAGAACGCACATACCCGGGGCACCTGGGTGGCTCAGTGGGTTAAAGCCTCTGCTTTCGGCTCAGGTCATGATCCCAGGGTCCTGGGATCGAGCCCCACATGGGGCTCTCTGCCCAGCAGGGAGCCTGCTTCCATTCCTGTCTCTCTGCCTGCCTCTCTGCCTACTTGTGATCTCTGTCTGTCAAACAAATAAATAAAATCTTTAAAAAAAAAAAAGAAAGAAAGAACGCACATACCCTTTGACCATGCAGCTGTGCTCCTGGGACTCTATCCTACAGGTAGGCTCGTACAGGTACAAAATGATGCCCAGAGAAGCAGACCCAACAGCCTAACCAGGGTAGGCCCCAACAAGCCTCAGCAAAATGTCTTCACCAAATAATCATTCCTCTTCTCTTCCTCTCGGACTTCCTTCCTTTCCTCAGGGGTCCAACAGTCCCCCCGCAACACTATTTCTCCCCACTCCTGCCTATCTAAAGGTCGCAGAGCGTTCTTTCCCTAAACAATGTTTTGTTTATGTACACAAGCAAGGCAGTAATCTATGTCAGTATTGGGGGAATATTTTAATATATGCCAAACTATTCCTCATTCAAGGGTTACTACTGGAGAAGGTCAAACTGAAAGATTCCAGAAGCCAAGTTTTTCTCCTCCTGAGGAAAGGTGTCTTTCTTTTTCTCTCGAAAGTTATGATTTTCTTAAAGAACCTTACAAATCAGGTCTGTTACAGTTCACCCTAGAAGCAGTCAATTCAAAAAGGAGAAAAGAACACAAGCCTAAGATGAAAGAGGGACAAAGGAGAGAGTTTCAAAATTCAGTCTACAAAGTACAGGTTGCCTGGAAAGAGTGGGAGGGTCCCCTCTATGAGCTCAGCGTGGGTCTGTTTTAAGCTAATTCAAAACCCTTCCAAATGAGCTTATTACATTCTAATTTGGTGGCTCAGAACCTAATAAGAATTCAGATCAAACTGTTCTTCTTTCTCACAGACAGCATTGTCAGAGAGCCAAAACCGGAGTGGGTGTTTGGGGCTTTCACATTATGATTCACCTCTCCACCAGCGAACCCTTCCCCCACCTCAGGAGCATCTGTCATACCTTTTTATTCAAATTCCTCCTCACTAAGGGCAATCCGAAGCTGGAGGCATGGTCCTAAAGAAGTGACCTCCACCAAAAAAAAAAAAAAAAAAGTCAATAACGTGGCCAGGGGACACAGAGAATGTCAGGAAGTGCAAAATGATGAGGCCCAAGAAAAAAGGCGAAACTGTGTACAGCAACAGAAAAGGAAACAATCACAGGCCAGGATGAAAAATTAAGGCAATTATCTGGATAATTCAGCCTCAAAACTTGCTTCCCGATGATTGACATAAACGTGTTTTCTTCTTTGGCCTCCATTTTCACAATAGATGGAATGCTGGAGATGCAATAATGGCCTTCTAGTCACAGTAAGTGTAAAGGAAATATACCTTCTTTGCTCCTGCCTTAAACTTTATATCTGGTGTGAGGAATATTTTATAAATATAAATAAATACCTAAAAGTCTGGCTTAGAAGGAAAACGAAATTATTTCTTGCCTGGATTGTTGCTAGCCTGCATTATCCAAATATCACATATTGGTCCCGATTCTTCACTCCAGTAGCCTTCTAGAATTGGGTTAACAGGAATCATTGACTTACAGCCAACTCATAGATCATAGTAAGTGGGCCAAGGCCTACATCTATTTCCTGTTTCATCTCTACTTTCACTTCACATACATACACACACGATCACAAGCATACACATCCACACCCTCCCTGTAGACACACCAACACACAGTTCCCTGTTGAGATGACAGGAAGGCAAGAACTTTGGAAAAGAGTATTCATATTTAGTGAGGTTTATAATTCTAAGACATCTATGATATAATCTATGATATGATGAAATTGGTGAGATATAATCCTACCTAACAAGCTGAAGAGTAGGGAGAAGGGCACTGGTATTTGTGGAGCAGCTCATTTGTTCCAGGCTCTATGCTGCATGTTTCCTTCTTTACTTCGTTAAATCTTTATACTATCCTTGTGACAAAGGCATGGTGAGATGAGAAAACATAGGAAAAGGTCTAGGACCTTGCCCAATGTCAATCAGCTAATAAGTGGCCGGGCCGAGAGACCAAACTCAGAATCATACGGTTCTAAAATCAGACCCACTGACATTCCTGGAGATTAAAGGACATAAACATACAGAGGTCTCCAGGGCATCTACAATGAGGTGAAAAAAAAAAAACTGCCCAAACGGAGGATGAGAACCCTCTGGTTTGCTCTTTGAACTAAATGACACTGGCATCTGCAGTGATGACGTTAAGTATGGAAAGGAATGTCCTCTCTTCTATTTTGGGCACTCTAAGATCTACAAACTCCACTAAACCACTGGCAGTCTCATATTTAGAATGAACAGCTTCAATTCTTCTTAAGAGACACAAAATACCTATGACTTGTAATAATTCATAATTGTTCCAAAGCACAACTCTGAATTTCATGTATCAGGGGTGTGGCATGCAGAAGTGATTGACCCCAGTCTCCTCTCCAGTATTCTCCCTCAACTTCGGTTATTTTTTACCTATGGCCGTGTTCATCGTCTGCTGAAGATAATCAGGTGATGTGGTAGTCATTCATGAATGTCAAGCGTATTATGAGTGAGAAGAGGGCAGAGCCCACTGAAATGGAGCACTCACCACCTCTATTAGGCCTTTAAATGGTTAGCTACCATTCGAGAGAAGCCTAGGCACTTTCTAGATCTTAGCACTTACAGGACATAGCCAGGAAAATGGCAGGCTCTACCATATACATCACACCCCTCAAGCTCTGTATTTTGGGTCCATAGTGAATGATATTACAGTTCCCAGAGTCACATACTGCAATGAATTAACGTGAAATCGACCCATGGTGTTATGTTACAGTAATTGACCTCTGCTCCTGTCATGTTTACTACCACACACGGATCATACTTATCAACCACGGGCTGCTGACCTCTATCACAGCTACCGTGTTGGGAAATGTTACCTGCCCTGCTACTGCCCAAGGAATGACTTCTCCTTTAGCTGGCAAAATTGGTAAGCACTTTGGGACCTATACTGATGAATTAAATGCTGTCATCTAGCATATCCTAAATATCTGCTGTGGGCTTGGCACCTCAGGAGAACACAGATTAAGTAGAATAGTATAAAAAAGGGAGACAGAGAAAATGTTCTTCCTAATTCATCCAAACATCAATTGTTCTACTCCAGAACAAATAACAAATGGAAGTCTGAGTGTGCAAACTTAATTTCAGCAGTCAGACTGTCAAGATAAACTTCTGAATGATTATTCCTGCAGATTCTTCAAGGGCTGCCCACATATATATGGATATAATTGCTTTCTTGATCTAACAGAAGACAACATGTTAGAAATATAAAAATCATGACCGTTCTGGTCTCTGGAAGTCACCCAACATTAATGCATCAGAACCCGAATAAAACTGGGTGGGATAACAAGACCATCTCATGAAAGGGAGGTCTACCTCTCCCCCTTTATCCTTTTGCTTCGCTACACTGTTATTCTCTTCTTTTCTGTCTTCATGGCTTGCAAGGGGCCCATATAGATAGTTCCAGCACAGGGTACAAGACTTCAGTGCAGATACAGACCTCAGAAATCAACTTGGGGGAGGCTGGGTGGCTCAGTCAGTTAAGCGCCTGACTCTTCGTTTCAGCTCAGGTCATGATCTCAGGGTCATGAGACCTAGATCCACATCAGTCGCCCCACTCAGCACGGAGTCTTCCTGCGATTCTCTCTCTCTCCCATCCCACCCCTCACCCTGCTCTAATTCTCCCTCAAATAAATTTTAAAAATTTAAAAAATCTTAAAAAAGAGAGAGAGAGAGAGAAATCAACGTGGCCAAAGCCCTCCTTAGTCCCTGGCCAACTTCAGTTAATACTAATCTCTTCATTCCCAGCTAAGGGTTATCAGCACACAGAAATACAGAAAGGGACAAATGACATTAAGTAAAAATGAGACATAATTAAGATGATCCACCAAAATAGTTCAGATCTACCGGCCATGATTTGCTTTTTTTAATAGGATATATTTGATTCAGAGAAGAAACACTGACAGTGCTATAATTATCACCACAAATTGAATTATAAACACCACAAATAAGTTTACATCTAAGACATGAATTTATAATTATAAATATACTCAAACAAACCTTCTTAAATAATGTCATTTTGCCACGACTTCTTACATGCAATAATGAAAAAAAGGCAAATAAATTTCACTTTCTTCCACTTCTTTTTAATAAACATCTGATACTTCTGTCCTGAATTCTGATTCCAGTTCTATGTAAATTGATCAGAAAAATCATATTTAAATTAGAAAAGGAAATAGCATTGCCCTATTGCTAACTCCTATGGCTAACTAGCTTCACACAAAAAGGGAATTGTCTTTTTGTCAAATACTATAGAAGCTCCTTTAGCTGTAATTCATAAAACAATGCATCAAGATTGGCATTATCGTACATTAAATGCAGAATCAGCTTGGTAGTCCTCTTTCCGTTGTCAAGTAAGAAATTGTGAAGATAATTGAACCCTGGGAATTTCAAGATCTGGCATGTGATGCCAGCTGGTGCATGGAAGAAATGAATTCAATCAGGCTACCTGATGTTTCCTGCTGCTGCCTAGAGCAGAGCAGTCTGCAAGGTTGTAAGAGGGCCCAATTTGTCCTTGTCTCTCTCATGGTTTAAATGCCAGGAAAAAAAACTCTTTAACTCTGTTTAAAGAAAAAAAAACGCAAAAACTGAAGGAAACTTTATAGCAAACCCAATATACTGGATTTTGGAGACTGAGGTGGGATTTTGACAAATAATTTTTAACAATTATGGTTTACCAGATAGGAAGATGGATACTGTATAATGGCTACTTTCTAAAAATAGAGATCTATTTTTTTAAACCAACCTTGTGCTTTTTAACCCTGTGGTTTTCTCTTGATAAAATACATTTCAACATAATGAAAAACCAAAATTTCAGAAGTCTGAATGAACTACTACGCTATTCCATTAAACATTGTAATTCATTTTACATCTTTTTTTTACAGTGTCTCCAAAATTCATTTGTGCCAGAAATATATATTAACTATCCATTCTGTAGTGAGTTCTGTGCCAAATGCTAGAGAAACAAAGTTAAATAAGACAAACTCCCTCCTTTGTGGCCCTTGAGTTTCCAAAACATAATAGTGCTGGAAACCAAACCACAAATATCAGTCTTCCCTTTTACAAAAACATCTGGTAATAACAGAAAATATGTAATGGTCACAGTAGTCTCTGAACTTCACAAATGGTATAAAGTAGAGATATTACTTGATGGAGAATAAGAACCAATAGGATCTTTCTGTCTGGAAGGACAATGTCAGAGAGGGATTAGGATTAAAAGCAAATGCAATTGGGAATAATATGCATAATTTAAATTTAATCATGGCCATCCCACAGGAACCAACCTTCCACTTTTCTCTACTTTTATTTCTCCCTCAGAGATCTGGTTCACTTTCATGACCTCAACCATCACCTTCCTCTCGAGGACTCTGAGTTAACCTCATTCTCTGTCCTACGTTCTGAAGTTCTGCTGAGCTGTCTTACTGCCATTTAAAATTTAGGACATTTTAGGGGGGAGGAGTCAAGATGGCAAAGAAGTAGCAGGCTGAGACGACATCAGGTAGCAGGAGATCAGCTAGATAGCTTATCAAACCATTGCGAACACCTACAAATCCAACAGGAGATCAAAGAGAAGAAGAGCAACAATTCTAGAAACAGAAAATTGACCACTTTCTGAAAGGTAAGACCTGCAAAGAAGTGAATCCAATGCGACAGGAAGATAGACCTAGAGGGGAGGGGCCGGCTCCTGGCAAGCGGTGGAACAACGGAGCACAAAATCGGGACTCCTAAAAGTCTGCTCCACTGAGGGACATCGTTCCAGAGGCTAAACCGGGGTGAAGCCCACGTGGGGTCAACATGGCCCCAGGTCCTGCGGGGTCACAGAAGGATCAGAGTGTCTGAGTGTCACAGAGCTCGAAGGTATTGGAGCGGGGAAGCCCGCTACAGAGACAGAGCCGAGGAGTGAGCTCTCAACTTGGGGTTACCTTGAACCCTAATCCATAGTACAGGCTACTGTTCTGTGAGTGGGGTCCCCACAAGATCAGGGGAGACCCCCCCTGGAGGAGCTCAGGGATCTGTGGGCTTCGGAGACTCCAGGCAGAGCTGTGTGCCAGAGACAGAGACGCTTGGTCACAGGCTGGGTGAGCTTGGAGCACTGCCAGAGGCCAGGGAGATGGGAGTGATTGAGCGCTTTTCTCTGAGGACATACTGAGGAGTGGGGGCCTGAGCTCTCGGCTCCTCCAGGTCAGAGATTGGGAGGCCGCCATTTTCATTCCCATCCTCTGGAACTCTATGGAAAGCGCTCAGAGAACAAAAGCTCCCAAAAGCAAAGCTGAGCAGGTTACTTAGCCCGGCCCCTGGTAAGGGCGGTGCAATTCTGCCTCGGGCAAAGACACTTGAGAATCACTACAACAGGCCCCTCCCCCAGAAAATCAATAAGAAATCCAGCCAAGACCAAGTTCACTTACCAAGGAGAACAGCGGAATTCCAGAGGAGGAGAAAGCAAAGCATGGAATTTATGGCTTTCTCCCCATGATTCTTTAGTCTTGCAGTTAATTAATTTTTAAAATTTTATTTTTTTTGTCTATTTTTTTTAACTTTTACCCTTTCCTCTTTTAACAGTTTTAACTCATTTATCTTAACAATACTTTTCATAAAAAATAGTAATAATCTTTTTTGAACCTTCATTATTATAGTCATATTTTATCCTTCATTGTACCTAACTTTATATTTTTGTACACACATAGGGTTTTTTCTTCTTAAAAATTTGGGGTACAACTTCATCTAATAGATCAAAATATACCCTAAAAATCTAGCTCCGGGCTTATTCTAGTCTCCAGCCTGAGCAAATTCTATCCACTTTCTTTTTCTTTATTCTCCCAACCAAACTACTTTATCAACTCCTTTTTTAGAAATTAAAAAAAATTTTTTAATCATCTTTATAGGCATATTCCATCCCTTCATTGTGTTTACCCATATATATGTTTTTCATTCTTTAAAATTTTGGGAGGTAGTTTCTTTTTTTTTTTTTTAAAGATTTTATTTATTTATTTATTTCACAGACAGAGATCACAAGTAAACAAAGAGGCAGGCAGAGAGAGGAGGAAGCAGGCTCCCCGCTGAGCAGAGAGCCCAAAGTGGGGCACAATCCTAGAACCCTGGGATCATGACCTGAGCCGAAGGCAGAGACCTTAACCCACTGAGCCACCCAGGCGCCCCAAGGGAGGTAGTTTCTTCTAAGAGACCAAAATACTCCCCAAATTAAGTGGGTGACCCTGTTCTAGTTACCAGTCTAATATATATATATTTTTTTCTTTTTTATATTTTTTATTTGTCTTCTTCTTTAAATTTTTTTTTTCTGAACTTTTATCCCTTTTCTCCCCCCACTATTTGGGGTCTCTTCTGATTTGGTTAAAGCACATTTTCCTGGGGTCTTTGCCACCCTTTTAGTATTTTATTTGCTCCTTCATACATTCATATCTGGACAAAATGACAAGATGGAAAAACTCACCACAAAAAAAAAAAGAACAAGAAGCACTACCAAAGGTCAGGGATCTAATCAATAGGGACATTGTAATATGTCAGATTTAGAGTTCAGAATGATGATTCTCAAGGTTCTAGCCGGGCTCAAAAAAGGCAAGGAAGATATTAGAGAAACCCTCTCCAGAGAGATAAAAGCCCTTTCTTGAGAAATAAAAGAACTAAAATCTAACCAAGTTGAAATTTAAAAAAGCTATTAATGAGGTGCAATCAAAAATGGAGGCTCTTACTGCTAGGATAAATGAGGCAGAAGAAAGAATTAGTGATTTAGAAGACCAAAGACTATAAGAAGAGATGAGGAAGGACATTATATCATACTCAAATGGTCTGTCCAACAAGAAGTTGTAACGATTTTAAATATCTATGCCCCTAAAACGGGAGCAGCCAACTATATAAACCGATTAATAACAAAATCAAAGAAACAAAATACAATAATAGTAGGGGACTTTAACACTCCCCTCACTGAAATGGACACATCATCCAAGCAAAAGATCAACAAGGAAATAAAGGCCTTAAATGACACACTGGACCACATGGACATCACAGATATATTCAGAACATTCCACCCAAAGCAACAGAATACACATTCTTCTCTAGGGTACATGGAACATTCTCTAGAATAGATTACGTCCTGGGTCATAAATCAGGTCTCAACCATTATCAAAGGATTGGGACCATTCCCTGCATATTTTCAGACCACAATGCTCTGAAGTTAGAACTCAATCACAAGAGGAAATTTGGAAAGAACCCAAATACATGAGACTAAACAGAATCCTTCTAAAGAATGAATGGGTCAACCAGGAAATAAAAGAATTGAAAAAATTCACGGAAACAAATGATAATGAAAACACAATGGTTCAAAATCTGTGGGACACAGCAAAGGCAGTCCTGAGAGGAAAATATATAGCGATACAAGCCTTTCTCAAGAAACAAGAAAGGTCTCAAATACACAAGCTAACCCTACACCTAAAGGAGCTGGAGAAAGAAAAAGAAAGAAAGCCTAAACCCAGCAGGAGAAGAGAAGTAACAAAAATCAGAGCAGAAATAATGAAATAGAAACCAAAAAAACAATAGAACAAATCAATGAAACTAGGAGCTGGTTCTTTGAAAGAATTAATAAGATTGATAAACCCCTGGCCAGACTTATCAAAAAGAAAAGAGAAAGGACCCAAATTAATAAAATCATGAATGAAAGAGGACAGATCATGACCAACACCAAAAAAATACAAACAATTATAAGAACATACTATGAGCAACTCTACGCCAACAAATTTGATAATCTGGAAGAAATGGATGCATTCCTAGAGACATATAAACTACCACAACTGAACCAGGAAGAAATAGAAAACCTGAACAGACCCATAGCCAGTAAGGAGATTGAAACAGTCATCAAAAATCTCCAAACAAAAGCCCAGGGCCAGATGGCTACCCAGGGGAATTCTACCAAACATTTAAAGAAGAATTATTTCCTTTTTTCCTGAAATTGTTCCAAAAAACAGAAATGGAAGGAAAACTTCCAAACTCATTTTATGAGGCCAGCATCACCTTGATCCCAAAACCAAACAAGGATCCCATCAAAAAAGAGAATTACAGACCAATATCCTTGATGAACACAGATGTGAAAATTCTCACCAAAATACTAGCCAATAGGATCCAACAGTACATTAAGAGGATTATTCACCACGACCAAGTAGGATTTATTCCAGGGCTGCAAGGTTGGTTCAACATCTGCAAATCAATCAATATGATACAATACATTACTAAAAGAAAGAACAAGAACCATACGATACTCTCAATAGAAACTGAAAAAGCATTTGACAAAGTACAGCATCCCTTCCTGATCGAAATTCTTCAAAGTGTAAGGATAGAGGGCACATACCTCAATATTATCAAAGCCGTCTATGAAAAACCCACCACAAATATCATTCTCAATGGAGAAAAACTGAAATCTTTTCCGTTAAGGTCAGAAACACAGCAGGGCTTTCCACTATCACCACTGTTATTCAACATAGTACTAGAAGTCCTCGCCTCAGCAATCAGACAACAAAAAGAAATAAAAGACATCCAAATCGGCAAAGAAATCAAACTATCACAGTTTGTAGATGATATGATACTATATATGGAAAATCCAAAAGACTCCACTCCAAAACTGCTAGAACTTGTACAGGGATTCAGGAAAGTGTCAGGATATAAAATCAATGCACAGAAATCAGTTGCATTTCTTTACACCAACAACAAGACAGAAGAAAGAGAAATTAAAGAGTCAATCCCATTTACAATTGAACCCAGAACCATAAGATACCTAGGAATAAACCTAACCAAAGAGGCAAAGAATCTGTACTCAGAAAACTATAAAGTACTCATGAAAGAAACTGGGGAAGACACAAAGAAATGGAAAAATGTTCCAAGCTCCTGGATTGGAAGAACAAATATTGTAAAAATGTCTATGCTACCTTAAGCAATCTACACATTTAATGTAATCCCTATCAAAATCCCACCCATTTTTTTCAAAGAAATGGAACAAATAATCCTAAAATTTATATGGAACCAGAAAAGACCTCAAATATCCAAAGGAATATTGAAAAAGAGCTAGAGTTGGTGGCATCACAATTCTGGACTTCAAGCTCTATTACAAAGCTGTCATCATCAAGACAGTATGGTACTGGCACAAAAACAGACACATAGATCAATGGAACAGAATAGAGAGCCCAGAAATAGACCCTCAACTCTATGGTCAACTAATCTTCGACAAAGCAGGAAAGAACGTCCAATAGAAAAAAGACAGCCTCTTCAACAAATGGTGTTGGGAAAATTGGACAGACACATGCAGAAAAATGAAATTGGACCATTTTCTTACACCACACACGAAAATAGACTCAAAATGGATAAAGGACCTCAACGTGAGAAAGGAATCCATCAAAATCCTTGAGGAGAACACAGGCAGCAACCTATTCGACCTCAGTCACAGCAACTTCTTCCTAGGAATATCACTGAAGGCAAGGGAAACAAAGACAAAAATGAACTATTGGGACTTCATCAAGATCAAAAGCTTTTGCAGAGCAAAGGAAACAGTTAACAAAACCAAAAGACAACTGACAGAATGGGAGAAGATATTTGCAAACGACATATCAGATAAAGGGCTAGTATCCAAAATCTGTAAAGAGCTTAGCAAACTCAACACCCAAAGAACAAATAATCTAATCAAGAAATGGGCAAAGGACATGAACAGACATTTCTGCAAAGACATCCAGAAGGCTAACAGATACATGAAAAAATGCTCCACATCACTCAGAATCAGGGAAATACAAATCAAAACCACACTGAGATACCACCTCACACCAGTCAGAATGGCTAAAATTAACAAGCCAGGAAATGACAGATGCTGGCGAGGATGCGGAGAAAGGGGAACCCTCCGACACTGTTGGTGGGAATGAAAGCTGGTGCAACCACTCTGGAAAACAGCATGGAGGTTCCTCAAAAAGTTGAAAATAGAGCTACCCTATGACCCAGCAATTGCACTACTGGCTATTTACCCTAAAGATACAAACAGTGATCAGAAGGGGCACATGCACCTGAATGTTTATAGCAACAATGTCCACAATAGCCAAACTATGGAAAGAACCTAGATGTCCATCAACAGATGAATGGATAAAGAAGAAGTGGTATATATATATAATGGAATACTATGCAGCCATCAAAAGAAATGAAATCTTGCCATTTGCAATGATGTGGATGGAACTAGAGGGTATTATGCTTAGCGAAGTAAGTCAATCCGAGAAAGACAACTATCATATGATCTCCCTGATATGAGGAAGTGGAAATGCAGCATGGGAGGTTTGGGGGGTAGGAGAAGAATAAATGAAACAAGGTGGTATCGGGAGGGAGACAAACCATAAGAGAATTAATCTCACAAAACAAACTGAGGGTTGCTGGGGGAAGGGGGATCAAGAAAAGGTGGTGGGTTTATGGACATTGAGAAGCGTATGTGCTATAGTGAGTGCTGTGAAGTGTGTAAACCTGGCGATTCACAGACCTGTACCCTTGGGGCTAATAATACATTATATGCCTTTAAAAATAAATAAATAAATAAATAAATAAATAAATAAGATTTAGGGCATTTTAAAAACTTTTCACCTCAGTTCCTGAACCAGCTTCCTCTCCTGCCTTCTCCATTTTTGTTGACGTCATTCTCAAATTCACTCACATGCAAAACTTTGGATTCAGCTTTTTTTTTAATATAGCTTTTTTTATATGAAGGTTTAATTTATTTGAGAGAGTGAAAGGGAGAGAGCACGGGCACATGCAGAGGTGGAGGAGGGGCAAAGGGTGAGGGAGAAGGACAAGCAGATTCCACATCAGGAGTATGGAGGCCAAAGCGGTGCTCAATCCCACAACCCTGAGACCATGACCTGAGCCAAAACCAAGGGTCAGACATTTAACTGACTAAGCCACCCAGGTGCCCCTAGAGTCAGCTTTGATTCTATCTCCTGTTTGTGCCATTACATGCACTACCAAGTCCTCTTAAGTGCTCTCCAGACAACCCTAATTTTTGCTTTCCACCCCTACTACTCCAGTTCAAGCATTTCATAGTCACACTCTGGGAACAACAGAGTTACCAATTAATAACCTTTTAATTGATTTCCAAGCCTTCAATGCCATAATCCTCCAGTCTGCCTCCGTACAAAATTGGCACAAAGATTTACTAAACAAATACACGCCAGATTAATTTTCTTAAACCATTCCTTCACATCCTCCCCTCCCCAACAAAATCTTTGACAATTCACTCCTAGATTTCATAAGGATAAACTGGAGCTTCTCAGTCTAGTGTTGAAGATCTTTCTTAGTAGAGCCACTAGATTATTTTCTAGAATTTCCCTTTCAGATTCCTCCATCTGAACTTTTATCTCCAGTGAAAATGATCCTTTCGCTACCCACCCTCAAATCTCATGACTTTCCAGCATCTTCTGAATCTTTTCCATCCTTTAAGATGCAAAATTATCTTCTGAAGTTTATTATATGCTCCCTTTTATTGTTTGAAATCTGTATATGTCACCTTGTAAATTCCAGTGTGACCTATTAGATTGAACCATATGAAGTTGTCACTATTTAACCAGTATTTTGCCAAGAAAATAGCAAGTTCATATGGTTCAATACAATAAGTGCTCTATCTTTATGCTCCAGATTCTGAGAATAAGCCTCACATAATAGATATTCACTTCTATTTCATCCAGTTTTCTTACCCCATTTGTAAGCTGGGCAAGGAAGAGGGGAAGATGATAATTTACTAGAATAGAGGTGGTAGTTTCTATCAGGTTTGATATCCCTGCAGGACCATCGTAATTTTGACTTAGTAGTCACATTAACACTTCCACACAGAAAATGTGATTTCCTGCTTCTCTTAGGAAAAGCCAGCCTGTTTAGCTATGATGCTTCAGTCATAGACCTCTGATAAAATTAATACATTCTATATTAGTTTCCTAGGGTTTACCACAAACTGAGTGTCCTCCAAACAACAGAAATTTATGTTCACACAGTTCTAGAGGCTGGAAGCCCAAAATCAAGGTGTCATCAGCCATGCTTCCTCTGAGACTTTAGGTAGAATCCTTTCTTGCCTCCTGCTGGCTTCTGGGAGTGGCTGGCAATCCCTGACAATCCTTGACTTGCAGCCACAGAATTTCAATCTCTGTCTTCATGTCACATAGCATGCTCCACCCATCTGTGGGGTCTATGCCTGTGTCTCTTCTTCTTCTTACAAGGACACCAGTCATATTGGATTAAGGCCCCACCAGACCCTAGTATGACCTCATCTTAATTAATTACATCTGTGATGATCCTATTTCCAAATAAGATCAGTCTGATCTACTGGGAGTTAGGAATTCAATATATCATTTTGTGGTGGGGGATACAATTCAACCCAAAACAGGTTCATTCTTGAAAGTTATAGTTTATGTGAAATGAAGAAAGTTGTATTTTTATACAATACATCTTTAAATAACTAAACTTTTAAAAAGAATACAATTTAAAGTAAGCATTTAAAGTAAACAAGCATGCAAACATTATTATTTTTCTAGTCCCCTCAACTATTATTATTCTAGTCCATAGCCTTATGCAGAGGCAGTACAAATGTCATCTTATAACTTACATAGTAAGGAATTCAACCCAATCTCTAAGCTTATACAAGGTCCAGATACTCGGTTATTACCCGGGACGACAGTCGCTGCAACCCCTTTCCTGAATTCATCAGTTTTTCTCCCCTGTGACTGTTATTACCGGACCTCTGCAAATAAATGGAGAAAAGAGATCACCTTACCTTTTAACCTTTCCTATTCCTTGTTTCTACTTAATTCTTGTCAATGTTTCCAAACACATTGAACTTGCCACTATTTATCAGATCTCACTTTGAGGCCTTCTTTCCTGCTCTATACCTGCCATTCATCTCTCCTTCTCTCCTTTATCACCTTACCCAACTCAGTACATTGTCTCTACAGTCTCTTTAGACTATGTACTGAAAAGAACAGTACCCACTGGAGATTAAACTTTTGATATTCTTAGAGAAGGCTGTGCTGTCCCATAAACTCAACTCAGAAAATGAGTCTTAAAATTATGTACAGAAATAGAAGCACTAGAGACATAAAAATCGTAACTACACCATTGGATATCATAATCAATCATTTAAGTAATCAATATTATCCACAGTATATCTAATATATTCTATTATAAAAATCAGTATAATATGAAATATCTATTAATAACTATTGACTATTTAAAAATGAATATGTGGAGGGCCTGGGTAGCTCAGTGGATTAAAGCCTCTGCCTTGGGCTTGGGTGGTGATCCCAGGGTCCTGGGATCGAGCCCCGTATGGAGCTCTCTGCTTAGCGAAGAGCCTGTTTCCCTTCCTCTCTCTCTGCCTGCGTCTCTGCCTACTTGTGATCTCTGTCTGTCAACTAAATAAATAAAGTCTTTTAAAAAAATAAAAATAAATAAAAATGAATATGCATATGTAATATTAATAAAAATCTATCATGAAAATATTTCTCTGAGTTCTTTATAGCTATGGAAATATTGTAAGAAAATAGTGGTACTAATGGATTCTAAAGTGGCAGAAAGTGGCAGAAAAATATGCTTAAATGTGTGGTAGGTTTTAAAGGTAGCTAATAGAAAAGCACAAATAGCACGTATAATTATCAAACAACTAAAGAACCAAAACAAATAAAATTCAATAAGTAAAACAAAAAGTTGGAAAAGATAATTAAAATCATGAGTAAGAGAAAACATAGCATCAGATGTCAAGAATGTATCCAAAATGTCAGGAGTAAAAATAAACATACAAGTTGTTAAATAATCATGTTGGAAGACGCAGAATCTCAGAGCAAAAACAAAAATAAAATAAATTCCAGACATGTATTGTTTACAAATGGTACTCTTCAGATAAAAAATAATGTTTTAAAATAAAGGGACAGAGGCACCTGGGTGGCTCAGACGGTTAAGTATCTGACTCTTGATTTCTGCTCCGCCCAGGATGTCAGGATTGTGAGATTAAGCCCCATGTCAGGCTCCACCCTGGGCACCGAGCCTACTTAAGGTTCTCTCCTTCTCTCTCTCCCTCTTCCTCCGCCCCTCCTCTTGCTCTCACCTTCTATCTTTCTCCCTGCCTCCCTCTCTAAATAAATAAAAAGAAAACAAAACAAAATAAAATAAAGTAAAGGGATGGGAAATGACACCCCTGCCAACCTCAGCTAAATGAAAATGCAGTAGGATTGAAGACAAAATATTAAAATGGGCAAAAATATTTTATATGTATTTAAACTGTATGAATAGTAGAATCCAACAAGACATAAAAATCACAAACTTGTATGCATGTAACAGCATAATTTAAAATATTTAAATAGTAATTACTTATAAAAAGAGCAAATAAGAAAGAATAAATGATAAGTCGTGAATTGCAGGAGAACATTCTAACCACTTTTCTGAGAAATTTAGTTTGCAAATTAAGTCAAAAGAGTGAGGAGAGGGGTAAAAATGCAACTGCATATACTAGTTATCTTGGAATATTGTTGATGCCCAATAAGCAGAAAATATACCATCTTTTTAAATATTCATAAAAGTATTTACAAATGACTATGTTAAGTCATTTGGAAGTTTTTGAAAAGTTTTTAAAAGAACATTTGGGCCAAATTCTCTGACAAGAGTGGAAAAATACATATTTAAAATTACTAAAAAACTTTAAAATTCCTGTGAAGTCCAAACATGTAGAGATTCTGTACAACAAAAAAGTCCATTTTACACTGTGCACTTTACTAAAAGTTAAATTTTAAAAACATTCTTCTATTTAAAAATTATATCTAAAAATCCTCTAGAAATGACTGATAATCAGAATACTAGATATCAAAACATTATAATGCAGGCCAAGTGATACCTAGAGGAAAAGTCATTGCCTTAAAAGCATTTATTAGAAAACCAAAAACTCTGAAAACAACACCACCCCAAGATTAAAAAAATCCAAAAAAGTGGATAAGAGAATTAGAACAATAAAAGTTAAATTTCCATTTCTAGAAAATCATATGGATATAGATAACCTGAACAGCACTGTCGACCAACCTGAAGTGGTTGACATTTATAGAACACTTCACCCAGGAACAGCAGACAACACATTCATTTCATATGGACATGGAGCATTCACCAAGGCAATCTTTTGGGCATAAAACAAATCTTGACAAATCTCAAAAGACTGAAATAATCTAACCTACATTCTCTGAAAATAACAGAATTAAGCCATTTATAGAAGATAAATAGAGCACGTATATTTACTACTGATTTCTTCAAAAACACATTGAAGTGACATCAAGGCATTATTTATTAAAATAGTTACAGATATCCAAGGACAGAGAGAAAAGAAGAGCAAATGAAAACACAATTTTGGAAACCAGAAAACAAATGAACAAATGGTGGCCTAACATACCAGACTTGAGAAAGCTGAATCCTATGCCAGCAAAGGAGAAAGCCAAGGAGGGAAATGATTTATACTACATATCCCCCCAAATGCTTAAGAATTTGCTGTTCCCATTACGTCCAAAATAGAGTGATGATGTAGCTAAAACAAGATGAAATCAACATCTGGTGAGGAAAAAAGATCTCTCCTCTCTTTCCATGTGGTCAAATAAGCTCCCTCTCTTACCCTAGAAGAAGACTGAGATTTATTCTCTGGAAGGGAGAAAATACAGGTTTTGTGGACTACAGGATATCAGGCACAAGTGAGAGAAGAGTGCCATACTAAGAGCAGAATAAGAAGCAAAATTTCATATGCTCAATGTTAAGACTCCCATCTTTCTTTTCCACGTGGCTCTCAAAATGTGGCAGCCAGTCCTACACTCTTTAGGCAGGGAACCAGAAGAGTATTTTTCCAGGAATTCTAACATATACATGTATATACATGTGTATATGTATATATATACACATATGTATATATACACATGTGTGTACATACATATGCATACATGTATATATATGCATATATGTGTATACATATATGTATATAACACAAGCACATGTATGATTTCTCTACAAAAGGGTTTCACCAGAAACTACAGTCGACAAGTCTCAGCTATGTACAAAGAACTCCCAGATGACCATTTTAGTGCTTAATTGTTAAGCACAAGTGAACAGTCAAAAATCCCCAGACAGGGGCACCTGGGTGGCTCAGTGGGTTAAGCCGCTGCCTTCAGTTCAGGTAATGATCTCAGGGTCCTGGGATCGAGCCCCGCATCGGGCTCTCTGTTCAGCAGGGAGCCTGCTTCCTCCTCTCTCTCTGCCTGCCTCTCTGCCTGCTTGTGATCTCTCTGTCAAATAAATAAAATCTTTTTTTAAAAAATCCCCAGACATTAGAAATCCTTTACTATCACACACACACACACACACACACACACACACACACACAATTAAAAAAAGCAAAAGCAAATTGGAAGGATTAGATTATACAAAGGAAAGAAAACTTTAAGAAAAACTATCATTATTTTCCTCATACAGAAATAAGAGGATATTGCTTCTCTGAAAGATGGATGTTATAAAACAAAAGAATACTGAGTATTCAGAGAATTAAAAAGAGAGCTTGGAAATAAAAATAAATGATGCTAGTTTTAAAATCTCAGTAGAAAGGAAAATACTTTTGAGGAGATCACCCAGAAATCCCAGCAATAAGCAAAGAGACAGAAGAAAGGAGAGAAAGTAAATATAGCACTCTTCCAGGAAGTCTAAAATCCTACTAAAAGGACTTTCAGAGAGAAGAGGCAATGGAGAGGAAGAAATCATCAAAAATAAGAAATAACACATAGGACATGGGGAGATGGAGAGGAGAAGGGAGTTGGGGGAAATTGGAAGGGGAGATGAACCGTGAGAGACTATGGACTCTGAAAAACAGTCTGAGGGTTTCGAACTGGCAGGGGGTGGGAGGCTCAGGGAGCCTGGTGATGAGTATTATGGAGGGCACGGACGGATGCATGGAGCACTGGGTGTGGTGCATAAACAATGAATTCTGGTACACTGAAAAGAAATATAAAAAATAAATTAAAAAAATATATATATATATTTTTAAGATTTTATTTATTTATTTGACAGAGAGAGATTGCAAGTAGGCAGAGAGGCAGGCAGAGAGAGAGAAGGAAGCAGGCTCCCCGCTGAGCAGAGAGCCCGATGCGGGACTCAATCCCAGGACTCTGAGATCATGACCTGAGCCAAAGGCAGAGGCCTAACCCACTGAGCCACCCAGGCATCCCCCCAAAAATATATTATTCAAAAATCTTTCCCACAACAGCAAGACACAAGATTGAAAGGCCTGCCAATAGATAAAAATGCTCTCCAAGGATCTATATTTCACATGATCAGGAAATCTCAGAACTCTGAATAAGAAGATCCTCAGTTTTGAGGGAGAGAAAAAAAAACAGGTCTCATAAAAAATCAGAAGGGCATCAGTCTTGGGGTGCCTAGGTGGCTCACTCAGTTGAGCATCCAACTTTTGGTTTCAGCTTGGGTCATGACCTCGGGGTCCTGGGGTAGAGCCCCTCATTGGGCTCCATGGCCAGTGGGGAGTCTGCTTGAAACTGTCTCACCTTCTCTCTCTGCCCCTCCTCCAACTTGGGTACATACACACTCTTTCAAATAAATAAATAAATCTTAAAAAAAAAAAAGAATGACATCAGACTTTGCAGTGTCATCAGTGGAAATTAGAGGACATTGAGGCATCTTATTTCAGATTCTGAAGAAAAATGATCTCCAACCTCCATTTCTATAGCCACCAAAAATATTATTCTAAAGGTAATTTCTAAAATTTCCTTTTCTGAACTTGTCTCTATATAGAAGTTACTGAGAGAAGTGCTCTACCATAATGAGGTAGTATACCAAGAGAAAGGAAGATTCCAGGAAACCATGCATGAACACAGGAGAAGAATCAGGAACTCCCAGGGGGACAGTGGAAAAGGCACTGAGGTGACTATTCGGCACAGCCTTAGAGAAAGCAACCAGGCAAGGCAAGTCCTGTTCTGAAGGCTCCACGAGTGAGCTCTTCAAGAAGACAAAACCAGCAGGGTACATGACAAACATGAATATATTGAGAGCTGTTTGGGGGTTGAATTAGGAATAAGAACATAGAAAATTAAGCAAATATAAAAACAAGATAATTATTAGCTCTGAGAGAAATTAGAGTAATCAGCTGTGAATAACATTTCCTTGGTTCTCAACCTTGACCAAACACTAGAATCTGGGGCGCCTGGGTGGCTCAGTGGGTTAAGCCTCTGCCTTCGGCTCAGGTTATGATCTCAGGGTCCTGGGATCGAGCCCCGCATCAGGCTCTCTGCTCAGCAGGGAGCCTGCTTCCTCCCTCTCTCTGCCTGTCTCTCTGCCTACTTGTGATTTCTGTCTGTCAAATAAATGAATAAAATCTTTTAAAAAAAAACCACTAGAATCATCTAAGGAGCTTTTAAACTTCCAGAAGCCCAAACTAAAACTCCATCAATTAAATCAGAAGTGGGCAGTGGTATTTTTTTGGTCAGCCAGTATGAAAACCACTGACTTGTTCTTAATAATATAAATCCTGAATACTGATGTAAGCAAAACTACAACAAACTGGGAATATGAGGAACATGGTCAGAAAGTGGGGGGATGGTAGAGATGCGGAGTAGTTGAACAGAGAGTTTATTCTCCATCTTATGTAACAGGACATCAGTTGATATGCCTGAAACAGAGCCATCAAGAAGTAGCCATATAGGCTTGCTATATAGTCATGTGGAGATAAATATGAAATAAATCATCTAAAACACCTGGGAGTGAGAAATAGGAGGGGGGGGGGCTTCATGTTTCCTATAATAAGCTTTGTAGAACTGTTTGACACTTTATATTCATGTGTGACTTTGACAAAAATGAAAAGTAAATTTAAAAATATTAATAAAAGCTAAAACAATGAATAAAGTAACCACAGGAAAACCTAATCTGGCTTTTTGAAAAAGCTAATTAAGTAACGTGAAATTTTAGCCAAGAAAAAGAGAACACAAACATCCACGTGGATATAACTAGAGACAGAGAGAATACAAAATAAAATTGTAAGAAAATAAAATGTATCACTTTATATCTACTAAATTAGAAAGTTAGATGGCCTGAATGATTTTCTAAGCTATGTAAGTTAGTTACCAAAATAAACTTAATAATATGTAAGAAACATAAACTGACTGATAACCATGAAATATCAAAACCTACCATGACAAAAGTCCCCAGGCAGAGAGAGTTTTGGGGAGAAAATATTATAGTATCATATATAAATACTTCCGGACCCTAGGAAAATAACAAAATCTCAAATTAGAACACAAACTTGATATAAGCCCATCACCAAAGCAGCCCCCAAATTTTTAAATAAAATCATGACACTGATTTCTAAGTATAGATGAAAAATTCTAAACAAATATTAGCAAACTGCGTTTACCTGTAATTAAATAATATATTACGATCAAATAACGAAAATGGAAATATTTTTACCCTTTTGCCCATCAATAACAAAATATTAAAAGATTTTTGATATTCAATGTTGACAGTGGTATGGGGGAATATTTGGACAAATATGTATGTTCAAAGGTGCTCACTTCAACATTATTTATAATGTCTGTTTCCTTCTCCAGCTTAAGGATGTTTTCAGCAATTATTTCTTCAACTACATTTTCTGCCCCTTTCTCTCTTCTTCTGAGACTCCTATAATACGAATGTTATTATTTTTGATGGAGTCACTGAGTCCTCCAAGTCTATGCCTGTGCTGCATAATTGTTTTTCCTCTCTTTTGTTCAGCTTCATTATTTTCCATTATTTTGTCTTCTAGGTCACTAAATCATTCCTCTGCTTCTTTCAGCCTGCAGTTCATTGCATCAAGCCTGTTTCCAATCTCATTTATTGCACTCTTCATGTCTGATTGATTCTTTTTTAACTCTTTTATCTCTGTGGTAAGGGTCTCAGTGATGTCTTCTATTCTTTTCTCAAGCCCAGTGACTATCCTTAGGATTGTCGCTTTAAATTTTCCAACAGGCATGTTACTTATATCTGTTTCACTTAGATCTCTGGCCATGACCTTATCTTATTCTTTCATTTGGGAGAGTAGAAAATGAGAAACAATCCGAATGTCCATCAGCAAAGGAGTGGCTATATTATGCTCCATCTGTGTTTTGAAATACTATGTAGCAGTTGTCAAAATTTAAGTGGATTTCAATCAAAAGAATTGTCAAAGATAGATTATGTGAAGAAAATTTGTTGCCCAACTGGTTTAGTTTAAATATATATTTGCATTTGTACATGTACATTTGTATGTATTAAAATACTTTGAAAGAATTAAATTGATATGTAGTAAGCCTTTAGTAGCAGTTAAGGACAGCCTAATGAGGATCACAAGGCTTCAGGAGAGGAGTAAGTGAAGGTGACTTTCACTTTTTACTCTATATACTTCTGTATTTGAAATTTTACAGTGAGAATGTATCCAACTGTCCAATTAAAATCAACCAATTAAAAGGTAAAGATCATGTATGCATGTGGAGAGATCCCGAAAAGAAGAAAAAAATTGTAATGAGAGCAATTGTTTGTTTTTGTTTGATTTAAGGTGGTGTGATTCTTTTTTTAAAGATTTATTTATTTATTTTAGAAAGAGCAAGAGAGAGAGATCTTGGGATGAGAAGAGAGGTAGAGGAAGAGTGAGAGAGAAACTCAAACAGGCTCTGGACTGAGCACAGAGCTTGACCTGGGACTCCATCTCATGACCTGGAGATCACGACTTGAGCCAAAAACCAAGAGTCAGACATTTAACCAACTGTGTCCCCACCAGGTGCTCCTAAGGTGGTATGAGTCAAATCATTTAAAAAATATATCCTAGGGTTTTATATGGAACTAGGTTTGTATGGATGGTCCAACCCAAATAGACACTTGAAATATTACCAAACATACGTAATGTTTTGTAGAAGATTTTAAAAACAAAATTTTGAAGGGGGTGACAAACAAGCCCATTCCAAAAATGTGTCACTGTTTCATAATCTAGAAAAAACATATATATATCCTTAGGGTGTTTAAAATTTCAATTTAAATATAATCTCACCACACATTTTAATAATCCAATGAAACATGTGCCTGATATAAAGGTATTCCTGGGCCCAGCAAGCCTTCCCAGAGTAGATAAGAGGGATTTTTTTTAAACCAAACAGGCAACTTAATGCATAATTAAAGAGAATATACAATTGATCCCAAACTATTTCCCATTTCCCCTGATAGTAAACAAATCTTCTGATATGTATAAAAAATTCAGAAATCAAATAACTGAGTGTGATGTAAAATGCTTTGCCTTTGAGGCAGCCTTAAAAAGTAATCCATTTGATGGAATCAATCCTGACTTCAGCCTCAAAAATCCAACCTTCATATATATAGTAATTTAAGTATCTAAGATACAGCTTCTGTCCTGTGGCCCTAAAAACCTAAAAAGGTTAAATGTGAAGCATTTGGCACAACTTAGTGACAGAAAAGTCTCTGTCTTCACCCTGTTTCCAACTTGGGGTATTACTCCCTTTCATTTGCCTAGTTCCCTTAGAAGCAGGATGTTCAGAACCATGATTTACTTTAATGAAATTCAAAGAACAGAATTTTCACATAAAACACCGCCAGTATACTTCTATACCCCTAATTTAAGGATCCCTGTTGCTCACCATAAATATTACTTGGTCACTCCATGATAACAAATTAGACAGCAAAAGCACTTAGAGCTGTACATTAATGTTCCGCACTTTGCAGACTCCAGGGGACCATTTAAAGTACTGCAGTGAGGTGCGGGGGAAGAAGGAGCTCATGGGAAAGAACTGTGAGGTTGCTTCCCTGTGGCCCTCCTCCCATCACTGAGATCACTGGCCCTCACCTTAAGGCTCATCCAGCCTTTGAGGTAAATCTTGACCTTAGTCTTCAGAAATCCAAGGTGCTATATAGTCTATGACACTGACTCTGGGTCGAGTTACCCTACACGTGTAGCATTGTCTAATGGTGTGCCTAATTATAATCTCTGGGTTTCTTCCATCTTCTCGAAATCAAGTTTCTATCGGTAACCTTGATTTGGGAGCTGGGTCCAGGCCTGGTTCTCTAGTTCCAGAATCCCTGAGAATCTACAATCTAAATAGGACAGACCTTGACTTGGATCTCAGCTCTACAACCTTGCTAGTTCTGTTACTTTGGGCAAGTTCTTAGTTTCTCCAAACCTCAATATATTACCTTAAAAATGCAGAAAAAAATCCCTACCATACAGAAAATGTAACATAGTGTATGGCACACAGTAAATGCAGATAAATGTTAATTCCCGTCACTCCCATCTTTTTGTTGATTTTTCCTTGATAATCTGAACAGTGTATTGGAACCTCTGAAATTGGAATTTGTCCTGCTGTTCTTCCAAAACTATATGGCAGCCCTGAGGCTAAGCCTCTACTCCTACTGATGGAAGTCAGCAACATCTCCTGCCTCCTCAAATCGCTAACTTTGCCCATTACTGACCTCTGTGAGACCCTTGCTCCTTGGGAGATGCATGACTGATATTTTCTTCTTTCCTAATGTTCTCTCAGAATGCTTTGCTCCATCCTGACTCAAAGGATCCACATCCAGTGAACCTGGATTTGTACCCCAGGGCCTACCCTAGTGCATTGGGTGATTCCACTAAGGACGGTCTCTCAAATCCTGCTGAGATGACTCACAGGGTCTACCCAGGGAATGTCTTCCGACACTCATATACCATGAGTGTTCCTCACTTTCAAAACAGAAGAAAGAAAGAAAGAAAGAAAGAAAGGGAGGGAGGGTGGGCGGAAGGAAGAAAGGAAGGGGAAAAGAAAGAAAAGAAAACCTAAAAACCAGTGGATTGCCTCTTCCCCAGTTCCCATCCCTCACTTGGACCCCAAAAGAGAGATGTGGAAGAGATGGGATTCCTCAGCTGGTGGAAGAGAGGCACCAGATTACTGTCTGGTTCTTTATGTACCAGTGTTATGCTAAGAAATCTACATTCATTGGGCGCCTGGGTGGCTCAGTGGGTTAACCATCTGCCTTGGGCTCAGGTCGTGATCCCAAGGTACTGGGATCGAGCCCCACGTCAGGCTCCGGGCTCAGCAGGGAGCCAGCTCCTCCCTCTCCTTCTGCCTGCAGCACTGCCTACTTGCGCTCTCTATCTCTCTGTCAAATAAATAAATAAAATCTTTAAAGAAAAGAAACCTACATTCATTACTGCAAATCCTCACAACACTGAAAGATAGCATTGCCCTCACTTAAGAGATGGGGAAACTGAGGTTCTTTAAGGTTAAACAGTGTTCCCAAGTTCATATACCAGCAAGGAAAAGAACAAGAATGTGAACTCTTATATGTCTGATTTCAAAGTATATAAGGTTTGTACAAACTGGTGGATTCCTTTCTCACTATACCACATTTCCCCTCACTACACCAATACCTGTAAGTCAACAGGTTGCTTCAAAATATATTATTTTATTTTATTTTATTTCATTTTAGTTCAGGTTTAACAGTGTAGTGTTTGTTTCAGGAGTAGAATTTAGTGATTTGTCACTTACATGGAACACACAGTTCTCATCCTAACAAGTGCTCTTCTTAATGCCCATCCCCCATTTAGCCCATCCCCCACCATCCTCACCTCTGGCAACCCTCAGTTTGTTCTCTAGAGTCAAAAGTCTCTTTTGGTTTGCCTCCCTCTCTGTTTTTATCTTACTTTCTTTTTCCTTCCCTTCCCCTATGTTCATCTGTTTTGTTAACTAAATTCCACATATGAGTGAAAACATATGGTATTTGTCTTTCTCTGACTGACTAGTAACACACTCTTAGTTCCATCCAAATTGTTGCATATGGCAAGATTTCTTTCTTTTTGATGGCTGAGTAATATCCCATTATACACACACTCACACACACACACACACACACACACACAGCTTCTTTATCTATTCATCAGTCAGTTAAATATTTGGGTTCTTCCCATAATTTGACTATTGTGGATAGTGCTGCTATAAACACCGAGATACATGTGCCCCTTCAAATCAGTATTTTTGTATCTTATCTATTTTGGATAAATACCTAGTAGTACAATTGTGGGTCGTAGAGTAGTTCTATTTTTAACTTTTTGAGGAACCTCAGAAAACAACAAATGGTGGGGAAAGGGGAACCCACTTACACTGCTGGTGGGAATGCAAACTGGTACAGGCACTCTGGAAAACAGTATGGAGGCTCCTCAAAATATTTTTTAAATGTTGAAATTCCCAGAGTAATTTACCTCTTGATCAACAAAAATTAGCCCATGAACCTATACATATAATTCTTTTGTCTAAATAATAGTAATAGCCAGCACTTCTTTGTTGCTTATTAGGTATCTGACACTGTTCGATTTATGTATATGAACTCATTTAATCCTATGCACTAGGTGATATTAACATCCCTATATTAGAGGTGAAGAGACCAAACAAAGAAGGGTTAGGTAAACTGCCTGAGATCCCACTGGCAGAGCTGTGGTCAGAATCCAGGCTGTCTAGCTGCAGAGTCCAAGCTCTCATCACCATGTTTTACTGCCTCTCAACAATCAAAATAATTGTGTAAATCTCTATTTGACTTTGCATGTAGGAATAACTTAAGGATCTAATCAATTCCTCTAATAACTGAAGCTCCCAAAACGCATTTGCCAAAAGACAAGGAGTAGCATTTTGTTTGTGAATCACGTTCCCTGATGACTTGCCATTCTTCGATATCTGGCTCTCTTTCTCCATAAAGACTGAAGATATATAATTCTGCATATTACTACAGAAGTCATACTTATCTGGAAAGGGCACAATTCAGGATAAAGTAGAATCTTTTTCCAAGAAAATAATTTCTCCTTTCATAACTATAAATCTAATTTTACTCCATTTGAGTGGCACTCTTTAGATTCTAGCATGCACATACTATACCAAAACCAGAGTGTATCATCTAAAGCTTGTAGTAAAGTCATTTTTGGAAAAAATTTATATACTATATACCCAACAATCTCATATAGTTTAACTTTTTGGTGTGAATGACGATAATAAATAAAGCATTTAATTTCTAAAAATTAGGCTTGTTTTGTTTTTCCATTGTATGAATCAGTATCTGGCACATGAAAAAGTAAAATGTAGAAAATGAGCTTATAAATCACAGTAATCTCCCTGATAATCACTACTCATTTAGTGAAGGGACAATGTGCTCACTACATGAGGCATTCTTATAAAAGACACCAAGCTGCAATTAATGATCTATAGATCTCATTTGCTCTGAATTAGTAAGTGCCCTGATTCTAATAAATTCTCGATACCTAAGGACCTCATTCTGATTATTTTTATCTCATGTTCCTTGCCCACAGAGAAAGGAAAAGGAAAATGATTTCTTCCCAAAATGCCAGCTGAGTGTATTCTCTTCTCCCTGCTTACTCATACAGCTACCCAGAAAGGTATTCCAACCAAAACAATGTTAGAATACATTTCATATTTTAAAAAGATTATAATATTCCTCCTCATGTCTTAACCAGAGCATATAGCTTCTACAAGAATATCATGAAAAATAATCTTTAAAATATCCTTAGCTAATGAAAACAAATCCTAAAGTTCCTTCTAAATTACACAAGAAAAATTAAATTGACCTAGCTTTATTATGAAATATTTATATTGTGCTATGAAATGTTTATCCTTATTTCTCAAATAAACAAATTACCTGTATGCAAAATAATTCTACATAAACCAGAATGTGATAACCATAAAGGTTCCATTGCACAGACAGAACATATAATGTAATACTTTCTAATTTATCATTTCTTATCTCATAACAAAACAGATACAACTTCACTATTCTGGCAGGCACTGGGATTAAAAAATAATGCAAAGAGGAAAAATCACCCAAGGACTCAAGTTTGAGACACAGAAGAATGAATCTAAAATGGATTTTAGAATATAAACACTCATTAAGTTAAATCCCAAAAAACCCTCTAATCCATTGCTATTGGGTTTTGTCTCAGTCAAGTGCCCTGCTATGAGGCACTCAGATTAGAATAATGCAAGTAGAGTTTAAGAGTTCCATTTTAAAAAGAGAAGGAGTTTAACGTTTATAAAGATGTGGGCAGGATGGAGTTCCTGTCCTAAGCATATCCTTCCTTCTCTTAAGCAAGGCTGAGAGAATCCTATGGCTGAGATCAGGCACAGGTCATACTAATTGCGTAAAGTGTTAGAGCCAATGTCTTTGAACCAAGAACAGAACAAGGACTTTCTCAGAACAAAAGGACTCTCTCATCTCAAGTGAGCTCTCAGAGGAGACATCTATCACTTTGAGAAGTGACCCAAAGACTCAGCCCCGATGGAGTCTCTAGATACACAGACAGTAATAACCCATGCCCAATGATAAGGATCTCTAACCTAACACATTCCCGCACAGAGCTGTGGGAGTTGGAGAAACAGAATCTTCATACAGGAAGGTAACTTAGTCTTAGCCTGATGCATGAAGGGAAGAGATGAGAAGATCATACCTCAAACATCAGGAAGGCTGCCATGAAAAGCCCTTCTGCCCAGGACCTGTGACATCAGAACACATTCTTTGTATCCCCTGAAGGCAGGGGATCATGAAAGGTATTTCTGTTACCATAACCTACCAGTTACATTAGAAACGTATCTGCCAAGCAAATCAAGAGAATTCATGTTTTTGGAGAGAAGTGAACTCACATCATAATAAAGCAATTCAAGTTGTTTTACTATCTCAATTCCAAACCAAAAAAAGCACTTCTTCCCTGCCTTCTCAAGTAAAACATTAATGTATACTCATGTGACGTACTATGAAACACATGAAGCTTCTAGCTCCTTTGGGATTTGCCTTCTCCCACCAATACAGAAAATAAGTGGTCACCTCTTGCTCCCGCCATTTTTTTCTGTCTTTACCAGCTTTCCACTCACCTTCTAAGTTTAGGCTTTTCATTTGCTATCTTCAGAATTGACATATAAGGAAACCTGTTAAGAACCGCATATGTAAATATACAAATATCTGAGTCAGTGTTAGATGTTTAGTGTGGTATTATTAATTCTGTTTTTATTATTTGATTCCTCATTTAAGAGTTTTTAAACTTCTCACCTGCAGCACCACACTGTACAAGTAACATACAGGAACCCATAGAGGAAAGTAAGACAAGAAACAAAATTGAGAAAGATAGAAACACAGTAATGAGAGCAGGTGAAATAGAAGTTAGAAGTGATGGATAAACCCTAAGGAGCAATTCAGAATGCATATATACCACCCATGGGAGACTGCACTATAGTTTATAGCACAGAGAAGCCAATCTGTACTTGAGCTCACAGGCAGCTAGAATTATGGTCTTCTGCCTGGTTCATAATACCCAGAATATTTTCTTATTACCTTCCAATTTCAGGTCACTGAAGATACCAGAAATCTGACCCCTATTCCATATTAGAAACATATGCTATCTGAGATGGAAGGGACCAAAGATTACCTAACTCAGTGAGAACTAGAGGAATCAAGTGAGTTTTCAGTCCCATGAAGAAAGACTAAAAGAGCCAGGTATAGAACACTGACATCTAGAGGCCTCTGTGTAATTCAGTGCTTTCTCCCATCAGCAACACTGCCTAGTCTTCCTCCAGTAGAACAGGAGTTGGAGAATCAAAGAATCTTCTATCCAGGCCTCATTAAATTAAAACAACCATGCTAATTTCCTGGTTGACTGGCTATATCAGGGTAAGTGTCAGAGGCCAAATTTAGATACAGATTTAGTCCTCATGATTGGAGGTAGCCCTGGGCTCATCTCACAATTAAGAAAAATTTGTAAAGTGAGGAGGCGAGGTAAGGATTGTATGTATATTTACTAGAGCACTCTTAGAGCCAAAAGTGAAACAAGAGAGTTCTCAAACCAGATTAACACAAATTACCTTGGTAAGGTAATTACCTTAATTCTGGCTCTATTTAGTAGTCTCTGTCTCTGTCTCTGTCTCTCTCTCTCTCTCTTCCTCTCTCTGACTCACATTCCTCCCGACTGAATTCACCCAAACTGCTTACAAGGAATTATGAGATAGCAGGGAGCGAAAATTCCTAGAACTCACATGGGGCTAGGAACCATTAGTGCTCCCACTGACCAAAGTAAATAGATTTCAAAGACTACGAAAATCATTCGGAGACATCATAGGAATTATTAGTCAGATGTCAGGCCAAATCAGCAACTAGATCTGTCCTGTAAAAAGAATTAAAAAAAATATTTGAATGATAAAACTCGGCTCGGGTCGTGATCTCAGGGTCCTGGGATCGAGTCCTGCGTCGGGCTCTCTGCTCAGCAGGGAGCCTGCTTCCCTCTCTCTCTCTCTGCCTGCCTCTCCATCTACTTGTGATTTCTCTCTGTCAAATAAATAAATAAAATCTTTAAAAAAAAAACTGATTCACAGGTGCACTAACTGTAGAACAAAGCCCAACACACTTTAAAAGAATAAAACTAAACTAAAAAAATAAATAAAATAAAAAAAATTTTTAAACTAAAAAAAAAAGAATAAAACTAGATCTAACACTCAACAATGTAAATTTCACACTGCCTAGCATCCAAAAACAAAACAAAACAAAGCAAAACAAAACAAAAAACAAATCAAAACTCCTGGACCTGTGAAGCAGCAGGAAAATTTAACACATAACCAGGGGAAAATAACAGTTAGTAGAAAGAGACCAAGAAATGACACAGATGGTAGAGTTAGCAACATTATATTGTTAATTAAAAAAATTAAGACGGTTAAGGGCACCTGGGTACCAGTCATTTAAGTGTCTGCCTTCAGCTCAGTTCATGATCCCAGGGTCGTGGGATTGAGCCCCATGTCTGGCTCTCTGCTGAGCAGGCTGCCTGCTTCTGCCTTTCCCTCTGCCCCTCATCCTGCTCTTATGTACTCTCTCTCTCTTTTTCTCAAATAAATAAATAAAATAAAATCTTTAAAAATTGAGACTATTAATGTTAACAACATTATAAAATGTTAACAACATAAAAATTCATTACAATTGCAATGAAAAAGATGATCAGTATGTTCAAAATTTTGAAGGAAAACATGAACTTAATGAGGATAGAACAGATATGTAAATAAAAGTCAAATGAAAAACTCAATATATGAAATGGATTATCAGTTCATTAGATACTGCAGAAGAAGATATTGGTAAACTTGCAGGCACAGCAATAAAAAGTATCCATGCTGAAACACAAGTGGAAAAAAATCTGGGAAAAAAATGAAAAGAAACTCAGTGACCTGTAGAATAATAATAAGTGGTCTCACATGCTAACTGGAGTCCCAGAAAGAAAAGACATGGCAGAGGAATGGAAAAATTATTTGAAGAAATAATGGCTGAAAATTTTCCAAAATCAAGTAGACTATAAGCCCACAGAACAAAGAATATCAACAAAGCCCAAGGAAGATGAACAAAAGGAAAACAACAGGACAGCACATCACAATAAAATTATTAAAAACAAAGTATAAGATACAGCCAAAGGGAGTGGAGAAAACATGTATTACATAGAGGAACAAGAATAAGGATTAATGCAGACTTGTTGTAAGAAAGAACTCAAGTCTGAAGACAATGGAATGACATCTTTAAAGCACAGAGGAAAAAAAATGCCAACTAGAATTATATATCCAGTGAAAATATCTTTCAAAAATGGTGAGGGAGACTTCTGGTTTCAGCTCCAACATGGAAAGAATTTAGAAGTTGTCAGGCCCACCCTTGGAATAAGAATAAGCTGGACAAACTAAAAACTCAAGACTCTCGGGCCGCCTGGGTGGCTCAGTTGGTTAAGCGGCTGCCTTCGGCTTAGGTCATGATCCCAGGGCCCTGGGATCAAGACTCACATCTGGCTGCCTGCTCAGCAGAGAGCCTGCTTCTCCCTCTCCCTCTGCCTGCTGCTCTGCCTACTTGTACTCTCTATCTCTCTGTCAATCAAATAAATAAAACCTTTAAAAAAAAAAGACGATTTTTGGACCCATCAGTGAAATGAGGTCATGGGACAAACCACCAACTTGAAATCCAGACCGACAGATGAACTCTGAGAGGCACAACCAAGATCTGCTTACTTGGAGCAGAAGCCATGGAAACCATAAACCGGTAAGAACACTTAGTAGTTTTGACAAACTGCTGGAGACTGAGCATGGTCTAGTAGGAGAGCAAGAAATTTCTGGCCACCAAGTATGAAGGGGACTGCACACTCTCAAAAGATTTACCTCCAGGAAACTGAACAGGTTTCCTGAACGGTAAAGATTTTAAGGAAAATCCACTGATGGATCTGGTAGGGGAAAAGAAAAGGTAATCACTGTGAAACATGTCTAGAACCTTCTCCATGATAAAGGCCTACTCTCCAGAGGAAAAGACTTTTCCAGTGCTTTATCACTACTGGGAGAAGGCATTTTTCCCACTCCAATCCCTTATAACATTTTTGTCTCACCTAAAATAGACTTTTTGTAAAACCTGTGGCACTGGAGAACAGTTTGTGATGTTCACAGCCCAGATGCACAGGCCCAAGAAGCAATGGAGTGTGTATCATACTAAATTAGGCCCAAGAAGTGCATCAAGAGCTGAGCAAATAATCATATTGTGGAATAGATATACAATGGAATGCTTCCTGGCAATAAAAAGGGATAAACTACGGACACATGCAACAACATGGATAAAAATCTCAAAAACTTTATGCTGAGCAAAAGAACCTAGACATAAAAGACTACATACTGTATAACTACATTTAGGTGAGACTCCTTTTAAAAAGGCAAATCTAATCTATAATGACAGAAAGTAGTTAAGTAGTTGCCTGGGGACACGGGTAGATAGGGGGTTGACTAGGAAAAAGCACAAGGAGACATTTTTGGGCCATGGAAATGTTCTGTATCTTGATTTGGGTGGTGAATATATGGGTATATAAATTTGTCAAAACTCATCAAAAATGAACACTTAAAATAGGCGTACTTGGGTGGCAAATCTTTTAAAAAAATACACCTTTAAAATTGTCTGACCTACATGGTACAAATATTTCATTTTATTCCTTCTTCAGCAGAACGAAAAACATACCCTTCACCAATGCTCACATGACTGGTCTCCAACTTAAAGCTCACAGCCCTGTCATCGCACATTCTTCTCTTCTGGAAGAGAAACAATGGGAATTACATTCATCTTTTGTCATCCCTTGTGTTTACCAGCCCTTATATTATGCTAATTACATTTATCATCATAAAGCATTATTTATTGAACACCCATAGGATGCTGTGCGACTCTTCTTTATTCTTTCACATGTCAGTTGAGTACCTTTAGTGCTCTCCATAATGTCATTTTAAATTATTTACTTATTTAAATAAAGAAATTACTATAATTTCTTTTATTTAATTGAAGTGCAATTAACATACAGTGTTATGTTAGTTTTAGGCATACAATATAATGATTTGACAATTCTAGACATTACTCAGTTTTGAAAAACTGGTCTTGAATTACATGTAAAAATACCAAAAAGCAGGTGAGATATTGTTCCTTGTCATATCTTAAAAAATATATTGTTTTAAAAATATATATATTGTTTTATCTCCAAGTTAAACCTCACAGTTCTTTCAAAATAGCCTGGCCCTTATGTTTCAACCTTTCACCACAGAAACTCAATAAACAAGCCCTTCCTTCTAATCTCTGATTTTAAAACACTTGCTCACAAAACCTTTTTCTCTTTTGAAACTCAAACCTTTTCTAACGAATCCTTGATTAGTTAGAACAGTGATATAAATTGTCACTTATTGGGAGACCTGGGTGACTCAGTTGGTTAAACATCTGCCTTTGGTTCAGGTCATGATCCTGGGGTGCTGGGATAGAGACCCGCATCGGGCACCCTGCTCAGTGGGGAGTCGACTTCTCCCTCTCCCTCTCCTGTTCCCCCGCTTGTGTTCTCTCACTCACGTGCTCTATCTCAAACAAATAAATAAAATCTTAAATAAATAAATAAATAAGTAAACAAATAAATAAAATGTCCCTTAGCTAAAGAAGCAATTTTCTCTACTTGCCACTACATTTATCACCACTCTACAATACATTTCTCTTTTGCTGATAAATAATGGCCATGAGTTACTGGTCTTCTCTTTGAATGGTTGTTTAGATGACTACACGTCCCTTATGTTGGGCCAGAAACATCTAATGTGTGTCCACTACTTGATTTGTATGTGATACTTCTTAAGAAGAGAATGCACAAAATCAACATAATCATCCCACATCCTAAAGGTAACTACACACTATGTGCTCCTGAGCCAGTTCTGGGTTACTATTAGCCAAACAGAAATATTAATTTATACAATTCTTATAATCAGCCTCACTACAGAACTGTGTACAACATCTTTACAGAACACAATATACCTCTCGAGCCTAAGAAATTAAAGTAAGTCTTTATTCCATCTGCCAAGGCACGACGGAAGCTTGTAATTATCTGGCTGTAGACAGAAGAGATCCATTGCAACTGGATGCACACGAGGGCACAGGTTTATGCCTCAGATGACAGACGGCAGATAAAAAGCTCTAGAGTGCAAGCTTTCTACCAGACCTTTTTAATTTATTTTCCCCAAACGCATCAAATTTTAATGCTGGCTCCCTGACCCAGTATGTTAGCTTTTTTATGAACTTATGATTAACTAGTACCATAGTAGCAGGAGATAAATTTTCTTCCATTTAAAACTAAATTTCACTCATAGGAGTTATAACCCCTAAATATTAGGTGAAAGAGACCAAATGAGGAATGAAAGTATTTTTAAAAGACAAATGCGAGGACTAATTATGTACTATATAGTGGCTAACTGAACATAATAAAAAAAATAATAAATAAAAGACAAATGTGAACAGAAAATTTAGTCTTACTCTGTAATTACCAGAGCATCTGGAATTCCATGAGCCAAATCTAGTCAGTTCCAACCCTGGGCAATTCAGTCTGAAAAGCAGGGTTCAAGAATTAGCCAAATCAACTACTGCCAAGTAGCTTGGTCCTCCAAATTAAGAAGATCTCGTCCAGGCCATGTGGTAATGCATGGCCTTGGGTGGAATCATAATGGTACTTACAAGAGCTACTTTTGCACCCTTTGTATTCAAAGACTACAAGATATAAGACTATAATTCAGGTACCTAAATTATGTGGATAGGACCCAGACTTCCAAATATATGGCTTGGTTGTGAACTTGACTCTTGGCTGTCCTGGAAGAAAGAAACAAGAAAGGTTAAGTTATCAAACATATGGTAGTGTCCTCTGGCCAGGTAGTATCTTCAGCCATTTTGAACACCCTCCATACTCACAATGCACCCTATGGTTATTAAAAGAAAAATTTGTGAAAATATTTCCTAAAATCAGTGAATAAAAGCAGATTAAAAATTTCCCCCCAGGGATGCTGGTTAAGGGGCAAGTCAAAGCTTACAACTTGGAATTGTCAAAACAGAATGCAAGTCTCGTCTACGGCCATACCACCCTGAACGCGCCCGATCTCGTCTGATCTCGGAAGCTAAGCAGGGTCGGGCCTGGCTAGTACTTGGATGGGAGAATGCAAGTCTCAAAGAGATTCATCCTTCCCCCTCCTTTTTTTTTGGGGGGGGGGCTACAACCGTTCCAGCACATTTTACTGCAACAATGTCATATTCATTTCAGAACCAAGCTCAGTAACATGTATTATCATCAATATCACTATAACTCATTTCTGAGCATACTATCATAAAAAAATAAGTCCTTGAACATGTAAGTAAATGTCTTAAATTATTTCAATTCTCTCTCACTAATGAAATAACACCACAGTGAATCTAAAACAGGACCTCTGTACTTCTAGAATGTCTAAAAATATTTTACAAATTTCAGTTTGCTTTTTTCAAATATGGTTCATTTTCTCTCATACTCTGCAGGGAGCTAGGTGTGTACAATGTCCTACATAAGGAATGATCCTATATCCTATTACACTGTCATGTTTTTCTATAATCTGTACTTTCTTAGAACTTAAGCATTTGTCCTTAGCACTGTTAATCTAGAGTTTTGTCATTTTCAGATAAATTAAGATATATTTATCAGAGTACATATGCTGGTGAGTTTTGGTGGGGGTAGATACTTCAGATATATGTCTTTGCATCCCTCATTGAACCTAAGAGAGCACTAGAAAGCACTGAATCATTTCTAATTACCTCTTACCTAGTCCTTAGCAGTAGTGATAAGAGGGATACTTCCAAATCCTGGATGAGGCAAGTCAGAATCCAACTAACCAAGCATACATTTTTTAAACTTTTTATTTAAATTCAATTTCATTAACATATAGGGTATTATATTAGTTTCATGGGTAGAATTTAGGGATTCATCACTTACCTATAACACCCAGTGCTCATCACAGAAAGTGCCCTCCTTAATACCATCACCCAGTTATGTTTCTTAAATTCCACATGAGTGAAATCATATGGTGTATGTCTTTCTCTGACTGATTTATTTCACTCAGCATAATACCCTCTCATTCCATCCCCATCATTGCAAATGGCGAGATTCATTCTTTTTGATAGGTGAGTTACTATTCCATTGTATATGTATATATAGATCACATATTCTTTATCCATTCTTCTGTGGATGGACATCTGGGCTCTTACCATCTTTTGGCTATTGTGGACGTTGGGGTGCATATGCTTCTTTGAATCACTATGTATGGTTTGGATAAACTCCTAGTAGCGCAACTGCTGGATCGTAGGGTGGTTCTATTTTTAACTAACCAAGTATACATTTGATCAACAATTATCGAATACATCCTACTTATCAGGCATGGGGATATAAAGATAAGTAAAACATAGTTTCTGTCCTCAAGCATCTCACCAACTGAAAGAAAGGGGTAAACAATTGGATGTCATCTGACAGTGTTATGAAAACATTGCTTTAGGGTGTCGTCGTCATCATCATCATCACCACTCCTGCTTAGGGGTGCTTACTATGTACCAGGCATTATTCCAGGAACTCTTAGTGTGTAAATTTAAATTACATACTCACAACACCCTATGAGGTAGTGGCTAATCCATGGAAAGATCAAGTAATGTGCTGAAAGTCACACAACTGGTAAAAAGTAGAGCTTGGCTTCAAACCCCAGTAGTCCAGACCCAGGAGTCCTAACTCACAACCACTAGGCAATAATGACTCTCATAACCCCCAGGAGAGTACCATTAATTCTATTAGTGGATTAGTTTGTATGGTCCAATGGAAGGCCTTCCAGGGAAGGTGACACTTACTCTGGTCAAGCCAGGAACAAAAGATGAACAGAGTCTTTGTTCATCTTTTTAGATTCAACAAAATTTTTAAACTTAACTTTTTATTTTGGAATAATTTTAGAGAATACAGACATTAGAGAGATCTATTATATCCCTTACCCAATGAACCCCTCTGTTAACATCTTACATCTCCGTCATATATTTGTCAAAACTAAGAAACCAACATTGGTACATTGCTATTAACTAAACCCTGGACTTCATTTAATTTCACCACATTTTCATTAATATCCTCCCTCTGCTCCAGGATCCAATCCAAGATACTACATTGCATTAAGTTTTCATATCTCCTCAGTCTCTCTGGTCTGTGACAGTTTCTGAGAAACTATATATGTACTGTATATATAATATACTGTAAATAGTACATTAATATTTTACTTTAAGGTAGTATTAGCCAGGGTTCTGCATTATTTCTCCCTTTCTCTAGTCTATTTTGTAGAACAAACACACTCTATCTAGCCCTGATTTGGGTGGAGAAGGAGATTAAGCTCTACTTCCGGGGCGGGGTGGGGGGCAGGTGGGTGGGCATTATCTGTATATATCAAAACCAACTTGTTTTAGAGCCAATGAAAGTAATAGCCTTAACCAACCACAGAGGGAAAGATTACTGGATTAGATAACTGGACTTCAAACTTGTGACTAAACTTCCATAAGCCTCAGCAAAGTCAGGTACAAAGTCGTACTGATAATTTGCCCTTGTCTCAGAGTTATTATTGGAATCAAATACCACACATCTGAATTCACAAATCTTGAGATAAAAGTTATAGACCTTATCACAAAACACACATGATACAACTTTTTGTCCATTACTGGGGATCCTCACCCATGAATGTTTGGTAAAAATCCCAGTGCTAAACTAGTAGTCCTAAAATGTTAAGTCTCATCATATTAGAGAGGATACCATTTCAACTGAAGTAAGTTTCCAGGGAAACAAAGCAAAACAGGGATAAATCCAAAAAATAGTAAGCCCATTGCATCTCACCGAAGGCCTACCACTAGACAGAAGCACAGAAAGCTGTGAGTCCACATGGGTTTATATCACATACTTCGATGGCTCATTCCACGTCTGCCCTCAAACCCATGCCCTAGGACAGGCACCTGACTGGGGCTGGCCAAGCAGGGAGCATATCCAGACTGAAACCACAGTTTCCTTGGCTTTAGCACTTGAGGAAATAGAGTTGATGCGGAGGCAACCAAAGTAGCATGATTTTTTTTCAGCACACATTATTTATAATTTTAAAATCTAACGATTAAAAAAAGACCTGTAGGCAGAGATTATTTTATGAAAGATAAAGAGATTTATTTTAAATTTTTACTTAGATGACTGCAGTGTTTAATAAAACTGTTCTTTTTCAAATTATTTAAAACAAATTAATGCTTATAATTCTTCAGGCTCTGCCCACAGATGACACGCATATTAAGACTTTATCTGCTGAAGCGAATGAGTAAATTGCACTTAAATACCAACATTATAGGTCTATTTGTTCTGAAATCTTCCTCACAAAGTTTTCTCCGCCTTCTCGCCTCCCTCTTCCAAGCCAAGAAGGTCACTCATTCTTACTGTAGTGCAGCACTATATTTTTGTTGTAGATGTTACTGTTAGTCACCGCATTAGTCATTTTCAACTTCCTTGAAGGGATACTGAGACCTCCTTTGCCAACTCCATTACCTGCTATGACTAGAGCTGAAATCACCCCTTCGGCCTCCTGGGTCTGCCAGACTCTCAACGCAATGACTTACGGGATGGTCATGTGAAATGGGGTATGGCCAGAGGAGAGAAAACAGCAGAGAGAAACAAGGGACACAGTCTATTGTTATATCTCAGCTAAGCATAATCCCTCATCATGAAGAAATTTTCTTTCCCCTGCACAATTTTCTCAGTGGTTAGGCCTTTTTTTTTGCAAAATTAATAAGAATTATTTTTTTTTTAAAAACCTGAGAGGTTCATGGAGCAGCAAGGGATGGGCTTTGTGGCCCCTAGCACCCCCCTTCTTTCTTTAAGGAAAAAAAGAACTCATCCCTGTACCTCTCCTTCCCATGCTCCCAAAACAATATGATTGTTTCAGGGGATATAATTTTGCATTTCAATTTCTTCCCAGCACACGGCGGAAAAAATTGCAAAACTGGAGCCTGAAACCAGAAAATCATGCAGAGCTTTGTGTGTGCCGTGGGGGGAAGGGGGGAGCTATGAACAGAAAGGAAGCAGAAACCCATTGTGCTGCTCTGGTCTGCAGCCAAACCACCCCGCTCACTCCTGCTTCTGGTGCCTCAGGGAGTTTGTTTTTCAAGCTTTTTATGGCAAAAAAAAGAAAAATGTATTGGGAAATAGGGGGAAAAATTTGTTCTTCAAAATGATATTATTTAGTTCAACGCTGGCAATCTATGGTATACAAAGATGAAGGGAGGCAACTGACTTTTTAAAAAAATCTTATATGAAAGAGATTTTCATATGTAATTGCCATATCCTCTAAAGATCAAACATCAGTTCTTTGATGTTAAAATCTGAAGTTAGTTTTTAATTTTTTTCCCAACAATCCAATAAGGGTCTTTGGTCTCCACTTTGCATATTTGGAAGTAAAAGAAATGACCACTCCGCTGGCATCTCAGGAATAAGTCTCATGGAGTTGCATGCTTCATTAGACCCTGACAGGACAATGGAGTGCCATGTTGGAACACAGAGGGCCAACAGTGAGCAGATGCATTAGAAAAGGTCATGTCTCAATCTGCTGACTCCCCTGAAAGCTGGGGGCCTTCTCCTTAGGAAAACTCCTCAGTCTTAGAAAGCCGAGAGGTTTAGGAAGTCAGTTTGCCCTCCGTATACCAGACTATTTTCTTTTCATGAAAAGGTATATGAAGAAAGTAAGGGATTAGCCATTAACTCTTCCCACATAAGTGTTACCAGAATAGAATACTATTACAAAGTTAGTCATCTGGCCTTGTGAGGGTCTGTCCAATGTGACCTCTCTTGAAAGGTGACAGATAAATAAATAGATGAATTTTTAAAACCTTTATAATAGATCATTTGTAGCAAAATATGCAATATAATATATGTAATATGCTATATACACATCTAAAACTAACATAATATATAATAAATATACATCATATGTGCATATAGTATTATACTGCGAACATCTAGCAATAGTTTAACAACTTCTTTTCTCAAGCATAAAAAGATAGACTCTATAGTGAGGGCAAAACAATTTTGTTAGGAACCTAGTTTATATTCTACGACCCTGGTATTATATTAGGAGTAAGTAAACAAAAACAAGATAACGATAAATGATCCTTACTGACAAAACAATGTAAATCCACTGGCTTATTGTCAAGTAAGTTTTTGTTACTCTACCCGAGCCTCCATTACTAAGTTGATCTCTAAAGCCAAGAATGATTTAAATTCTTGACAAAATAAGGATACTAGATGTCAAAACTAACACCCAGTGCATGAATATCTTCAGACCATTGAGACAAACAACTATATATGAATGGCTTTTCGAGAAGTTCTAATTCATGACAATGAATTAAGAGTTTCCAGAAGTGTGGAAGCTCGCCACACCTCATGGCAGGGACAAAGAACGAGTCACTAACTTTTTGCCAAAAAAGATCCATCCATTTGCCATTTATTATGTGCTTAAGACATGCCAGACACCGTGCCAGGCATAAAACGTGAGCACTAGGTCTAAAGTCTGTCCTTGAATATTTTACTTGAGCATAATTATTTCTGTCATTGAGTTCCACTGCGCCCCTGAAGTTCCAGAAACTCAGGAAAAAAATAAAGTACAAATTCTTTTCTGTTAAATTTTTGTATTACTTACAGCAATAAGTTTCCATCCCCATAAAACACTTATTTGTATTTACGGCAAATGCTTAAAGTATTAGAATCCCTTTAAACCTACAACCTTCCTTTCTTTTAATAGTCCGAGAGGGCGAATCTCTGGCAGCCGTCTTTCTCTTTGCTCTTCTCAAACAGCCGTGCTACTTTTCTCGGACTCCTCTCTTTAGGATATAAACCTGCTGCCTTTATCAGGAGTCTGGCTATTCATCTTGTGAAATTCTACATTACTGGAGGTCGATAAAAATCCAGGAAGCACAGAAATCACAGTTGTCAATCCCAGAACCCGTGAGACAACCGTACCAGAGGTGACAAGAAGGGAATTTGCCACCTTCTTTCTGCAGCCAACTTTGGAGCATGCTATGGAGTTGCCTGCTTCCCAGAAACTACAGCCATGGGAGCTAGCCAACTTGTATCCGAGGTACTTCGTTTTGTTTTGTTTTGTTTTTCTTTTTAAAGATTTATTTACTTATTTAAGAGAGAGAGGGGGAGAGAGAGCACGAGTGGGAAAGGGCAGAGGGAGGGAGAGAGAATCTCAAGCAGACTCCCTGCTGAGCACGGAGCCTGAGACGAGGCTCGATCTTACGACTCTGAGATCAGGACCAGGGCTGAAATCAAGAGCCGGTCGTTTAGCCAACTGTGCCACCCAGACACCCCAGGACGTACTTTAAAAGGAGAATCTGGGTGCCTGGGTGGCTCAGTGGGTTAAGCCGCTGCCTTCGGCTCAGGTCATGATCTCAGGGTCCTGGGATCGAGTCCCGCATTGGGCTCTCTGCTCGGCAGGGAGCCTGCTTCCCTCTCTCTCTCTCTCTCTGCCTGCCTCTCCATCTACTTGTGATTTCTCTCTGTCAAATAAATAAATAAATACATCTTTAAAATAAATAAATAAATAAAAGGAGAATCTGCTCGGCCTCTACTTCCCCCAGAAGTATCTTGAAATCAAAGAAAGCCATAAGAAAACATAAAACCTTCATGTGTTCCATTTTGAAAGGCTGCATTTTTACTCTTCAGCATCTGAAATAATCTCAAAAATCTAAACTCTGAAACTTCCAGAGTAAAGGCCACAAACAGCTGTTAAAGTAGTGACATCTTACTATAAATTATTTTTCTAGTGGCCAACTTACTGTCTTCTTAGAGAGACCAGAATTGCAGTCCCCGGCTTCAAATATTAGGTTCACTCCCATTAGGAGCTGTGACTGGCTGTGTTATTAGGAGTTGGTCTCTCTCCTTTCTCTTCTTCCCAGTGCGCTTTTCCTCACATTCCCCTCATCTAGTATTATGTCTCCCCTCTCATAATTCCTACAAGCAAAAATAGGTATCCATAACAACTTGGTTTTGAAAAATATAGAAAGACTGGATTTTCGGCTCACAGAAATATCAAGCATGTAAAATGTTCTACACAGAGAGGTCAGAGTTTTGGCTTGGAAATGTAACAGGGCAAGGTTTGCAAATAAAATATGGATTTGATCCCTGGACCAAAGTGGTAAACAGTAAGATAAATGATCATGACATAAATACGCTAATGGTGTCCTCCAAGGCCTCAGCTTGCTAACGCGATGAAGACCTCACAGGCCCTCAAGGCATACGTGTGAAGTAACATTTTTGTTTGGCAAATTTCACCCTCCATTTTTGGGGTGTTGCAGGATGGGGGCTGGCCCGAAACCTCTTTGACATGGCTGAAAGAGAAGGATTTAAGTTGAGTTCATTATCTCTTTAGTGCCGAAGTCTGGGAAACGAAGAGGCTAGACCAGGGAGGCTCAATCCATCTAGCGTTCCTTTTTGTTTTTCAAGCTGCCCTGACAATAATGCGGCAGGGTGAAAAGATCAGGAACACTTTATACACATTGTGCTAATTACTGCAAGTACTTAAAGTTGTAATTAGCTTATTATACTGCAGAGATCCTAACATGGCATGTCTTTCAAAAGAATTTCTCTCCAGATCATTAGTGGGAAAGCTAACAACATCTGCTTCAAATAAAATCAACCAATTAGCACAGGCAACTCCACATAGTTTGCAATCAGAGAATTATATTGTGCCAAGTGCTAATTTCAATGTGAATGCTATCTCCTTCTCATATCCCACGCTTCTCTGCCAGCACAGCTGGTGTTTAACACCACTGACTTCAGCGAAGTCTCCAAAAACTTATGTTAATTTGAAATAACCTAATCAGAAGTGTGCAATACAGACTGAGGTTGATCTCAGCTTAATTAAAACTGACCTTGTCATTTCACTGCCTGTAAAACACCATTATCTCACCATTTATCGCTCAACTACCACAAATATTCCATTTATGTGAAAACCCAGGAAGACGAGTTCCAAACCACCAGAGCTATTTTGAGCGCTGGAGTTTAATGGAAGGAGAGGTCTGCCTTTAAGTACCGGGTAACAATAAAGGTAATTCAGCAGACTCAAAATAACTTGTCAGCCCTACCCATGAAGGCGGCTTCTGCCCACTTCCGCTGGCTCGAATGGCACATTCACTCCAGAGACTGACAGGCATTAGCAGATGTGAAGGCTTTCATTTTAAAATTAATATCTCACCCAGTACCTTTCAGCAAGCTGAATCGTTCAATCAATAAGCATGACATGGCAGGTGTGATGTGTACAAGGCACTAAATTCTTCTGCCAAAGGTACTAGAAAACATCTGCTCACATGCGTGTGTGTGCATGTCAATGGATGAACTGCTGAGGAAAATGATTGCAAGTAGAATATATAATATGCTTGTAGTCAATGAGATAAAATTAAAAACAAAGATCATATTCTTACGGTGCAGACCTGCCATCAAACACACCTTGTTTAACCAGCCTTGTCTATAGCCCTGTGTTTTTATAGGTACGTGGTCACCTGTCTGTCAGATTAAGCAACCACCGTTCCGGCTTTCTGCACTTTAATGGAAATATCTCCAGCTTCTCCTTCTGGGCTTTGTTTGTTTATTTTCATACCATCTAACTCCATAAAGTATCCAGGACAATGCTGTAGGTATTGGAAAATATATTCACGAAATAATTCAAATGATTCCCATCAGGAAGACTTTTTATCTGTCCACGCATCACGTGCTCAGCCATAACTCAACATAATTGCCAATGCTTTTCATCCAGTCAAGCAAGCCTTTTCTTCTTGTTCTCCCCACTGAGCCAGACCCAATCTCTGATTATGACAGCCCACGTGGACTTCACCCCATTACCTTTACTTGCTAGGCCAATCTTTTGATACAATCAGATTCTGACTATCTGGAATTGTTTAATGTGTTCCTGTTTTATCTTGGCCAAGTCCCGGAGGGCCAGGCTCATTCCATTTGCAAGGACACCCTCTGATCTTTTGGAACAAGCAGAGGACAGGATGCAAAAATATTTGAATTCTTATCTTGATTCGCCTGACTCTATGACCTGGGTAAGTGTACCCTGGAACCATATACCAGACGGTCCAAGCCCAGGCCTCCCCATCTGTAAATGAGCTTACTAATACCTATCTAGGAAAGTGGATTTTGAGATTAAAAGAGATATTACGAGAGGTGTGAGTGAGTCTATGAGTTCAACAAATGTGTAATGAATAAGGTACATGAGAGGTAACCAAAGACAGTGAAACACTGTTTCAAAAAATGTAAGACCACCAGGAAAAAAATTTACTAAGAAAGGAAATAGCAAATGGCCATTTTAGAATGTTCATATAACTAAGCCTATGTGCCAAGGAGAGGGGTTATTTACATTCAAAACCTTATTTTTAAAAGTTAAAAAAAAATGGTATTCAGGCACAAGACAACAAAGCCCATGTCAATTTGAACCAATGTAGGTGAGTAAAGGTATCTCCATCTCACCAATGAGGTTAGAGCCCTGTGAGATGTTGGTGTAACTGGTAGAAATGAATGCTTTGTGATGCTAAGTGCTAACAACGCGAAGACAGACTCTGTTTTCGCTGCAAAGACTGTTTTATTTTGGCTATTACTATTACTCAGGTTACTTCGGAAATCCATATGAAACAAGACTCCAAATGAGAAATAAATGTGCACCTAAACCCTCAGACCCTCAGCTTTTCCATGAAAATCTTCATCATTTCTCGGAGAACCATTCAAACAGAAGTTCAACCACAGTTAAACTGACGAACCAAAACCAAAACCAATAGGTTTTGGTAAACCTATATCCACTGAAGTGCCATTTGTCCAGAACAGATATAAATTATAAGAGTCTACAATTTAAAAATTTTTCATTGGTGTTCATATGACCCTGAGGTCATCGAATTGACACGTAATCTGTACTAACAGTGTTTTATCAACTCATAATTTTAACATTGTTAAAATGTGTATGTTTAACTATACTGTGACCATTCTGGCTTTTCCAAAGCCATCTCAATTTCACATTTTCTATTGTTGTCTAAGTAGATGTGTGTTTGTCAGACCATATAGCCCAATATGGGGTGCAAAAACTCCAGTCTCCACGTTGAACTGTAAGCCTTCAGTTCGCTTGACTGTGTCATGAACCAGAAACTCTATCCCAGGTCATTGGGACTGTGCTTCCAAACTTAAGTATTCAATTTATGCTTTACAAGAAATATTTCTGTGCCACCTGTGTGTCACTTCATGTGTGGACTTATCAGCAAAGTGAGAGAATTCCCAAGAACAGGTTTGGGCCAACTCTGCTTCAGTACAAATCTGTAATTACAGATATTCCCCTAGAGTCTTTTTCTCAGTTTTTTCAGCTCCTTTTTCCTTCTTCTCTGACTGCAGAGTAAAGTTTCTTAGTGCCCATGTTATAACAACTTCCATTCCAAAAAGCCCAGACAATGGATGATGTTTACTTACTGTTTGCAAACAACAGAATCCACAGCGATGCCAGCAGATGCCCTTGATTCACTGTGAATGAGAAAGGGAATTAGAGGAAATCAGTGCGCATTATGTGTCCAGCTGAGATGGATGCTGGCCGAGGAGGCTCCAGGCAAAATTTCAGAGCCCGAAAGTGTATCATCTGGGCCTTTCCCACTATGGAGCAGTCCCTTACAGGCTGGCCATCTCCCTTGTGTCTCTATTCAAGATATGTCCACTTTTTAATTCTTTAAAGCCATCTTTCATTTCCTCAAGACCTGCGAGTTCTGACATCATACTTCCCAGGTAATCTTATATTTCAATAGGGAATGTCAAAAAATTCTATATCCTAACCTAAAGCAATAGGTTTCAAAAACAAAAAATACCTTGTACCACATTAGGTCAGCAAATAACCATTTACCAAGAACTGAGAATGGTCTGAGATTTTACCTTTTCTTTTTTTTTTTTTTTTTTAAGGATTCTATTAGTTATTTTAGAGAAAGAGCAGAGGAGCAGAGAGGAGCAGAGCAGGAAGAAGACAGAGAGTAAAGAATCTCCAGCAGACCCCACACAGAGCGCAGAGTCCAATGTGAGGCTTCCTCTCACCACCCTGAGATCATGACCTGAGCTGAAACCAAGAGTCAGACGCTGAACTGACCAAGCCACTCTGGTGCCCCAATTTTACCCTACTTTCAAGCTGATAGACTAACCTGCCAGTTTCACAGATGTTGGCAGAGGACAAAATCCTGAATCAAAGTACAAAGGTCTCTCCTACTCACAGTACAGTCCAAAGCACGAGTCTCATGTTTGTATCGATTCCTCTTACTCCACACATCCCAGGGACTGGCATGGAAAGGCTCCTCTGGATCCTGGCCCGCGGTGGGTGCACATCACAGCTGAGGAACTCCAATATTAGGGTAACCGAATCTTCTGTAATAGGCAGCCAGCATGCCTGCCCTTTCCTTTCAGAAAAAAATTTTATAACACTGGACAGTAAGCACATCTACCTTCTTCTCCAGGGGGATGTGATCTGTATCTTCCAAGGTTGTTTGCCATATAAATATCCTAGAAAAGAGAACAAAGGCCAATCAGTGCCTCTATCCACAAGATGTCCAGAAATAAGAGAGCCCTGGAGATTTGTCTCCCCCACTCTTCAGAAGATGATTTTCACCAGCCATCCCAAATATGGGATGGAATAGCTATACAATATGTCATATGGACTTTTGGTTCTCACCTGGAGAACTAACAGACATGCCATACTCCCGGGCCCCACTCCAGAGATGCTGATTTAGTGAGGCTATGGTGGGGCCTAACAGGTCATTTCTAAAAGAACCCAAGGGAAGCTGATGCTAGCGGTCCCTAGACCAAACTTTCTGCACTACTGTAGATGACAACTTACCGATGTCTAGGAAATAAGTGGAATTAGAAGAGAATGAAAAGGTGACAAGGCCCACAATTAAAAGCAAATAAACAAAGAAGGAAGAAATAGTGAAGCTGGTCTGCTCTTACTCAGGGTGAGCAATATGGGGCCTTGGATTTCGGGTCGTATACTTGGCAGTGAATTCTTACCTACGACTTCCAGCTAGATGGTGACAAGGTAATTTTGCTTTCCTAAGTTCAGGACTCAGAACTGGCGAGGTGTGACCCTCCACAAGCCCAATCTGAGAGGGGAAGTCCATGCTTAACAAATGCCCCTGTTTGGGGTGCCTGGGTGGTTCAGTGTGTTAAAGCCTCTACCTTCGGCTCGGGTCATGATCCCAGGGTCCTGGGATCGAGTCCCGCATCGGGCTCTCTGCTCAGCAGGAAGCCTGCTTCCTCCTCTCTCTCTGCCTGCCTCCCTGCCTACTTGTGATTTCTTTCCTCAAATAAATAAATAAAATCTTTAAAAGAAATAAATTTAAAAATAAATAAATAAATAAATAGAAATACCCCTGTTCTCGTTTGTTCCTTTCTTCTGTGGAGCTCCATTTTACCTAGACCCTGAGAAAAAAAGTTTCCTGAGTGATACTGATTTTCTCCAAGAAACATTGATCTATTGATATGGTATGTTCAAGACACTCCTGCTCCTGTTAGCATTTGTCACACTGACAGTATAATAAACATATATAACAATTTTACTTGAGAATTTTTTTTCTTATGTGACACTGTATGCTATTCTAAGAAATTAGGCCAAATTATAGCTTTATTTTTATAAACACAGTTTTTCTTCACTTCAGAGACAGCTTCAATGAGTCTCCAGAGATACTAAGAAGTATCCTGCTATTTGTTATTTTTGAAGCCTGACATAGCGTACGTGTAGTGTACACGTGATGCCCTCTGAGATCAAAGCGGCAGCAGCCAATTGAAAACAAGGATGCAGAGCCTACAACGGGAGAAATAATGACTCTTTTCCAGTCTTCACCCCCTTCAACTTCTCTCCTCTATTTGATGTTAATACTCATGATCTCTTTGAAGCATCCTACTCCTTTACCTTCCAGGACATCATATTTTGGACTTTTTTTACATAATGATTTTTATCATTTATAAAATTTAACCATGCTTATTTTTTAAAAGATAAGCAATAGAGAAAAGTTTTGGGAAGCAAAGAATTACTCCAAATCCTACCAAACAAAAGTAAACATTGTTAAGATTAGGTGAACAATATGCCAAACTTCTCTCTATGCCTGTAGAGATGAGATGCACAGATGGGTAAGGATATATGTAGATCAGAGAAAGACAAAAAGAGATAGGGGAACATAAACAGGAAAAGACAGCTTGGTAAAGACCACCTAACAAAATGGGATTACATTCTAAATGTAGTTTTAAATAAGATGTACTAGAATGCCTGGGTGGCACAATCAGTCAAGCATCTGCCTTTGGCTCAGGTCATGGGATCAAGTCCAGCATCACACTCCTTGCTCAGCAGGGAGCCTGCGTCTCCTCTGCCTGCCACTTCCCCTCCTCATGTGTGCCCCCTCTCTCACAAACAAACAAAATCTTTAAAAATAAATAAGATGCATTAACATTTATATGAACGTTACATGAAAAGAAAGAGGGACTCTTGGGTGGCGTGGTTGGTTAAGCACCCAACTTGGTTTCGGCTCAGGTCATGATCTCAGAGTCATGAGATCCAGCCCTGCATCGGGTTCCACACTCAGAAGAGTCTGCTTGACACTCTCTCTCTCCCTCTGCCCCTCCCACTCATGCTCTCTCTCTTAAATAAATAAATAAATCTTTAAAAATTTGAAATATTGGGTTATGGACATTGGGAAAGGTATGTGCTATGGTGAGTGCTGTGAAGTGTGTAAGTAAACCTGGCAATCCACAGACCTGTACCCCTGGGACTAATAATACATTATATGTTAATTAAAAAATAAAAATTTTTAAATAAAAAAATAAAAATAAAAGAAATTGAGGAAACTGAAGGGATTTCCAGTAAAAACTGATAGGTTAAACATATGTGCTTACCACTAATACATCTTAAAACGTCATTAAAAAGGGAGAGAATGAAAAAAGAAGAAAACAATGTAGGTCCACAAGGATGAAAGCCAATGGAGAAGAGACCATAGCACAAAATTTTCGGGAGAAGAAAGCCCATACATGAGTGGAAACCCATATGCCTATGTGCCAAGCCAACAGTGGGAAAAGCGGAAACATACCCCAGCCTCCTAAACAGTTTAGACAGTGACATAGTGACACAGAAGACAGGGCTCAAACACTGCTGGAAAGTTGCTTTAAAGAAGCAGTTAATACCCTCATGCATGACATCTGTAAAATATTGCAGGCGCTCTGAAAACAATCTGACCAATTCCCCAAATAGCTGAACATAGTTATGGTATGAACCAGAAATTCCGTGCCCAAGAGAACTGAAAACTGAGGTCCACACAAAAACCTGTGCATGAATGTTATCAGCAGCATTTTTATAATAGCCAAGAAGTGTAAACAACTCAAATGTCCAACAACTGATCAATGAATAAACAAGATGTCACATAACCATACAGTGGATTATTTGTTCATAAAAAGGAATGAAGTACTGACACATGCTACAACAAGAATGAACCTTGAAGACATGATCCCAAATGAAAAAGAAATGTCACCAAAGATCACATATCATGTGATTACAATGATAGGAAGGGTGGAGAACAGGCAAATCCACAGAGACGCAAAGCAGATCAGAGGGTGCCAGGGGCTGGGCAGGTGGAAGAGAATGAGGAGGGACTACTAAGAGGTACTGGATTTGATTTTCTGAAAATGTTCTAAAATGAATCATGTTCTAAAATGTATCCCTTCTTCTCTCTCTGCCCGCCTCTCTGCCAACTTGTGATCTCTGTCTGTCAAATAAATAAATAAAATCTTTTAAATAAATAAGCAAATAAACAAAAATAGCTTAAAGTCCACATATGAATGAGAGCGCATGGTATTTGTCTTTCTCTGTCTGACTTATTTCAGCTAGTATAATACCCTCTAGGGCCAGCCATGTTATTGTAAATTCTAAGATCTCAATCTTTTTATGGCTGAGTAATATTCCATTATATATACCACACATCTTTTTTAACCATTCATCCACTGATGGACACTTGGTAATATACAGAATTTTTGAATCATTATATGGCACATCTGAAGCTAATACAATGCTGTATGTTAATTATACTTCAATTAAAAAAAAAAAAACTTAGTCACTTACACTCCCAGATGTCCTCCCCACTTAGCATAGTCAGGCCACAGGCCCTCCCCCATCTCTTCAAAAAATCAGAAACCTGTCTTCTGGTGAGGGTAAACCTGTAGGCCCCTGGACTGGGTGGCAGCAGGCCATCTGAAGGCAAGAGCTGTAGCGAAAGCAGGGGAATTAGATTAAGGGAAAGTTCATGCACTGAACACAGGGATTCTTAGCCTTCTTTCCCACTCAGACCCCAGAACATTGGCTGGCAGGCAGGATTTGCACAGGGGAGTGTTTCATAAAACCAAGACATAGACATCAAGTACCAGCCTGACCTGGAGCCCTCCTGCACGACAGTGGTAAGTAAGCAGGCGATGGTTATGTATACCAACTAGGGATCTGATATGACCAGGTTAGAATCCTAGCTATGCTGGTTATTGGCCAAGAGGCCTCTGATAAGTTACTAACCTCTCATACCTCATCTACAAAATGGGAATAATTAGAAAATCTATGTTATGGGATTATTGGGAGGATTCAATGTAAACATAGACAGGGCCTGGCATAGAGTAAGCCTCTTTTTTTTTTTTAAGACTTTATTTATTTATATGACAGACAGAGATCACAAGTGGGCAGAACGGCAGGCAGAGAGAGAGGAGGAAGCAGGCTCTCCGCGGAGCAGACAGCCCGATGCGGGGCTTGATCCCAGGACCCTGGGATCATGACCTGAGCCGAAGGCAGAGGCTTTAACCACCCAAGTGCCCCTAGAGTAAGCCTCTTAACAGTTTTTACTATGATCATTTATGCCCCATTTTTAAATGTAATTAGACCAGGGAAACCAGGCAGTTTAGGAAAGTCTTTACCATGAAAGACAGAAATCAAGACAAAGAAACAAAAACAGGGGGAAAAGCCACTGGGAACAGAAAGCATGAAGGGAGAAAAAGAAAAATATCCCCCAAGTTATCAACAATGTCCTCAGAGAGAGAAGAGAAGATACTGTGACCCTGAACAAGAATGGAATGTTACTGAAGAACAATGAAGAATGAAATAATTCCCAATTAGAACTAAGAAAAAAAAATACAAAAAAGAAATGAATGTGATCAGATAGAACCAGGCAGAGATTAAGCAAAATTTGAATATTGTGAGTGGAAGAGGGGGGAAAAAGGGGGTAATCGAGGAAAACTCAATAAGGAATTCTACATAATAAAGATGTGCCACCTGGTCCTGTCTATGGTCTTCCGCCACATCAGTGCTCAACAAACACTTCGCACATTAATAAATAAATCAATAAATGACTAGAGACTTTCAGGAGAAGCAACAAGCCACGTTCCACTGAGAAGTGCTATGCTGGCATAGTAAACCTTTTCTGGAAAGTGATTTGGCAGTACGTTTCAGGAATGCCCAAGAAAGTTAACTCAATAATTATATTTTCCGTAATTCATCCTTGGCAAATAATGGCAGACATGTGAGCAAATGTTTACATGCAAAGATCTTCAGTGCAGTGTCATTCCACAATCAGAAATTTAGGGAAAGCTAAATTCAATAATAGGGATTTCAGGAAATAGATCTATATATATATTACTGAAAATCATTAAAAGGTGATTTTTGTAAGCCATTTCAAGATAATATGGAAATGCTCCCAATGATGGATGAAAACATTAGGACACAGAAATGAGTAAACCATATCAAGTTTGAAAATGTCAACAACTTTAAAATCAACTTTGGTTTAGACCCAACCCTCTCTGTCCCAATCCAGACACCACACTGTTTTTTAGTCTGTCTCCCTCTCTTTGACTCCTCTGACCACGCACAACCCCTGTGTCCCTTGTTCTTCTGGATTCCAATAGCAATCTGACTGCCCTTCTTATCCTGCTTAGCAAATATTAGTCTTCTCCTTTCTCCTGTTTTTAAGCTTCTGGAAAGCAAAAATTGCATCTTACATTCATATCTTCATTAGTATCCATTAAAATGCCTTGCACACAGAACACACATCATTTATTTGTAAATTCAGTAGAAAACTATTCTATGCCTATTGCACACCTAGAACTACTAAGGAAAAGTTGAAAGACACAGATGTGGAATCAAGAGATTTGGGTCTTGATATGTATGACTTGGGGCAAACTGATTATGCACATCAGGCCTCAGATTCCCCAAAAGTAAAAGAAGAATGCCTTCAGTCAGATCGCATTGAGCTGCAGATTCATGTGCAAGGGATTTATGAAGCGCTCCCAAGAAACGCGAGGGTGTGGAATGTCAGACAGAAAGCAGAAAAACCAAAAAGGGTGTGAACACGGAGAAGTCCCAGCCTAAATCTGCTCAGGGAGCTTGGGATCACACCTATAAAGCCCCAACACTGCCCTACTTGAGTCACAGGTGGACTTTCATATTCAACACCTGTCAGTCACTGGCTGAGATGTCTCGATGCAGGGACGCGACTAGGCTGGGGATGGTAACACTAAAGTCCTGGCACTTCCGGCTCTGGATCTGGGCAAAGTGGCTCCAGCAGTGCAAGTCCTGGCCATTCTTCAGAAGGAAGTCACAGGTAGAGGCCTCTGGAAGCAAAAGAACACAGAAACCATGGGAGGCATGGCATTCTGTGTAGAGGTCCATGATCACCACAGAGGGTTTTAGACTAGGTGACTGCCAAATATGTTTTCTGAATCCAAGTTCAACAACAGTCTATTGTATTTAATATACAAGACATAATCCTTACATCTGTTGGAGGAGAAAAATAAACACATATCACTAGATGCTAGGCCAATGTACATTCAAACATAAATGCCATTCAGAAAAAGGGAAAATGCAAAGTTCAATCTGAATGATATTCTAAAGGAAGTTAAGTTGTGAGTTAGCCATAAAGGAAATGTGGCCTTGTAATGGGACCTCATCAACACAAATCACTGTTTCCCTAAAATCCTAAACAACAAAGTATTTCCTTTAAATCCAGCTTTCTCTCTCCTCACCTCCTTTCGCACTGAACTTGTATTTCAACTCTTCATGGCATCCAGCCTCTCAAATCCTCTGTCTTCCACTCCTGTCATTATTTCCTCACTTATGTCTCCTTTACAGTTTTTCCACCCTAGAATGTTCTTCTCCCTTTCCCAAGTTAGTATTTTATTTATTTATTTATTTATTTATTTATTTATTTATTTTTTAGAAAGCGGGGCAGGGGAGGAGGGGACAGGCAGAAGGAGAAGGAGAGAGAGAATCTTAAGCAGGCTCCACATCCGGAGCTGAGCCCAATGCAGGGCTTGATCTTATGACCCTGAGATCATGACCTGAGCCAAAATCAAGAGTTGGACACTTAACTGACTGAGCCACCCAGGCACCCCTCCCAAGTTATTTTAAAAGCCCAGTTCCACAACAAAACTTCCACAAATACTTCAGTGATTCTCGAGCTCATAAACTGCCTCTAACACCCACAAAATGATTAGAAACGATATGACAGTGTATAATTAATGTCTAAACCCTACAGTACTAAATCTGGCTGCTACAAGCATCTCTTCTTTCTCTTCAACTAGGCTGTAATCCCCCAAGGACGATGTATTGTACCCCTTCACACCACCTGGCAGAGATCTAGAAAAACCACAAACATATGTGAGAGATGACATCGCTCCTTAATAAAAATAATGATTACCAAATACAGTCTTACAACATAAACTTCACTTTATAAAATAACATGAATATAATGCAGAATCAGCTTACAGATGACTTCTGACACATTACCTCAGTATGATAAAGCATAAAATGAAAAAAAAAAAAAGAAACTCTCAGAAACATTTTATAAAATACACATCTTTAAATGCATCTTTGGGTTGATTCATTTAGGTGTTTACATTTCTGAGGATTGTGGTTTATCACATTATTGTGATAAACAGCATTTTATGTACAGAGATTCAGCTCTTAAGAAAAATAGGAAACACGGCAGCCTATGGCAGTAAGCATGAGAGCAAAGCAGTGCCAAGCTTCTCTGAAATGGCAGATATCTGACTATAACACAATGACTCTGCTTTATCTGGATGTCAATATTCAATTTTTTTTGTATGTTCCCTACAGTCAATCTTAGGATTTAAATTTCCACCCTAGAGAATACTGCCCCAAATGAGAAAATGCTTCCTAGGGTTATTGCATCAAATATTACTGATTCCATGAAAATATATTTTTGAACAAAAAGAGAACATTTGAGGAAGAAGACAAGAATGGGTCAGGCAGGGGACATAGACTAGATTATCTAGGGTTCACCTATGCACAGGCAGACACACCTACCTTCCTCAGTGCTTCCAATGTTGGCTTCAGAATATGCCCATTTCATTCTCTGCCCATGTCTTTGGTTCCTCCATCTTCCTATTCATTCACCTTCTTACCCGCTGGCCTTCGCACCCCAGAGCTTCTAAGCCTTCAGTATCTTCATCACTCCCCAGTGCAGGCACTGCACAGGCACTGGAATGACTTAAAACTCAGCTCCAGCTCACTGATTCCAGCTCTGTGACTGCCTTCCTGAGCTTCAACTTGTTATATCCCTCTCAGCTCTACCTACCTTTCCTTTTCCTTAACTGCTTCCTAAGTCTCTAACAGTTTGCTATCCTCCAGGAAAAGGAGGCTATGCTCCTTCTGGTGCCATGTGATGCCACTGAAATGTGTAAGTGATACAGGTAATAGAATCTAAATTTCCTCACTCTTTCATACACCTCTCATATCTACTTAAACATGACTAATTTTTAGAGAGCTTGGTTTACCACATTTATTCCTTTATGGTTCATATTTAAGAATTCTTGGCAGAAGAAGAAATAGAAATGGCAGATAAGCACATGAGAAGATGCTCAGTATCACTTGTCATCAGAGAAATGCAAACATACAATGGAATACTATGCAGCCATCAAAAAATGAAATCTTGCCATTTGCAATGACGTGGATGGAACTAGAGGGTATTGTGCTCAGTGAAATAAGTCAATTGGAGAAAGACAATTGTCATATGATCTCACTCATATGTGGAATTTAAGAAACAAAACAGAGGAACACAGGGGAAGGGAGGGGAAAATAAAACAAGACAAAATCAGAGAGGGAGACAAATCGTAAGAGACTCTTAATCATAGGAAACAAACTGAGGATGAGGTAACTGGGTAATGGATATTAAGGAGGGCCTGGGATATAATAATCGCTACGTGTTATATAAGACTGATGGATCACTGAACTCCATCTCTGAAGCTAGCAATACATTATATGTTAATTAATTTAATTTAAATTTTTTAAAAACCCACAGGGAGGTCCACCACACACCCATTAAACTGACTTTTTTTTTCTATTTGTTTTCAGTGTTCCAGAATTCATTGTCTATGCACCACACCCAGTGCTCCATGCAATCCGTGCCCTCCATAATACCCACCACCAGGCTCACCCAACCCCCCACCCTTCTCCCCTCCAAAACCCTGTTTGTTTCTCAGAGTCCACAGTCTCTCATGGTTTGTCTCTCCTCTAATTTCCCCCAACTCACTTCTCTGCTCCATCGCCTGGGTAGCTCAGTCATTAAGTGTCTGCCTTCAGCTCAGGTCATGATCCCAGGATCCTGGGTTCAAGCCCCATGTCTGGCTCCCTGCTCGGTGGGAACCCTGCTTTTCCCTCTCCCACTCCCCCCGCTTGTGTGCCTTCTCTGTCTCTCTCTGTCAAACAAATAAGTAAAATCTTTTAAAAAAATGACTTTTAAAAATGGAAACACTAAGCATAGACAAGGATGTAGGGCAACTGGCTCTCTCGTTACTGTACATACACTACACATAGCACACATCTACTCTGCAAAACAGGTCAAGAGTTTCTTGTAAAGTTAAACATAGTTAACCTACGACGCAGCAATCCTACTTGTAGGTATTTACCTGAGAAGTGGAATTGTGTTCGCACAAAATTCTGTACACAGCTGTCAACAGCAGCTTTACCCATAATCACCAAAACCGGAAACAACCCAAATGACCGTCAACTGGGGAATGGGCACACCAGCCATAGTACAGCGATCCAATGGAACGTTACTCAGCAAAGAAAAACAAAATGAAGCTCTGACAGCTGCAGTGACGTGAGCAAAAGAAACCAGAAACATGACACTTCATATTGTATTATTCCATTTATATGACATTTCTGGAAAAGGCAAAATGACGGGATGGAGAACAGATCAACGACTGCCAGAGCCTGGAGAAGGGGGGAGGACTGACTACGAAGGGGCAGCTGAAGGAGTACATATTGGCGTGACAGACCTGTTGCGCGTCCTAACTGCAGTGCTGGGCACATGGCTGGACACAGCTGTCAAAATTTACAAGAGTAATTTACAAGAGCACTGCAGTAATTTACAAGAGCAAGCACTATGATGTGCAAGTGTCAGAATAAAAATTTTAAAAACATGAAGTGTAGGTGAGGATATAGAGTAAATGAACATTTATACAATTTTTGAGGGGTGTCAAGTGGTATAATCACTTTGGAAAACCGTTGGGTACTGCTACAGAGAGTTGAGTGTGGACACGTCAGATGGTGTGGCAATTTCAGCCCATGGAGAAGCTTGTGAATCTGTAGCAGAAAATAAATTTTTAAAAAATATATATACATATATACATACATATACATATGGTTTTTATTACAAAATGCTGTTATGGGGCATACACACATACACACACACACACACACACACATAAATGTACACATACAGCACTTTGCAATAAAAAATAATTCTGGGGGCACCTGGCTGGCTCAGTGGGTTAAAGCCTCTGCCTTCGGCTCAGGTCATGATCCCAGGGTCCTGAGATCAAGCCCCACATCAGGCTCTCTGCTCAGCAGGGAGTCTGCTCCCCGCCCCCCACCTTCTGGAAACAACCTGAATTTCCATTAGCAAGTGGAAGGATGACTGTATTAGGAAATGCTGAGGGACAATACTCAGTTCAGTGGGCCTTGTAGTACCACTCCTGCTGAAAGACCTTTCCAGCAGTTCCTGTTGGCCAGCTCTTGATTCTGCAAACCCTCTGTTATGGTCTGAATGTTTGTAGCCTCTCGAAATTCAGATGCTGAAATCCTAACTCCTACGGTGATGATATGAGGAGGTGGGGCCTCAGGAGGTGATTAGACTGGGATTAGTGCCCTGGTTAAAGAGATGCCAGACAGCCAGCTTGCCCCTTCTGCTATCTGAAGTTCAGGAAGAAGATGGTCATCAGTGAGGAGGGAGGTTCTCAGCAGACACAAATCCAACAGTGCCATGATTTTGGACTTCCCAGCCTCCAGAAACGTAAGAAATAAATGCTGTTTATAAGCCACCAGCTTGAGGTATTTTTGATAAAGCACTGAGACACTTCCTACCAGCTATGGAAGCCCCAGTTCTTCGAGCAAATTTCTTTTTTTCTTATGAGGGCCTGACCTGGTTTATGTTTCTTGCAATCAAGAGCCCTGAAAGGTTCAAAGCCCAGTCTAAACTTAACATCTTCCTGCAACACATGTAGAGCCATCACCTTCCAAATCATTCACACTCAAACCTGGCAGCTCTTTAACAACTTCATCTGCCTTACCACTCTGTCATTTCTACCTCTTTAACATGTCACACATCTGTCTAAAATAAATACAGACCTGTGAAATCACAGCGGCCAACGTGCTTAAATCTTACTCATACCTTGAGAACTAGTTCAAAGTCAGCCCTTGCCTTACCCCTGCCTCCTATGCCTAGCCTGATAGAACCACTCTTCAACCTGAACTTTTCTAGCACAATGTACCTGTCTTCCTGTCCTTGTTACTGGGTTCAGCTAATCTTTAATGTGAACTGACTCTGAATCAGGTATTGTTCTAAGGGCTGGAAACACAGCAATAAACCAAAGAGACAGCGATCCTTGTCTAGTGGGGAGACCACAAATAAAGAAAATCCTAAAATATACAGCAGATTAGTTGAGTGTTCAGAGAAAAAGTAAGCAGAGAAGGGGTTAGCAGATGTCTTGGAGTATACCATTTTCGATAAGATGGGCACTGAAGGGCTCAGAAAAGGTGACATTTGAGAAAAGATCAGAAATGAGTGAGCAAGTGGCCCAAGTGTGTATCTTAGATCATTGGAGACAGCGAACAACAAATGCAAAGGCCCCAAGTCTGAAGCCAGTCAGAGTTTTGGGGGAAGAATGAAGGGGCAAAGAGAACAAGAGCGATACAAGATGAGTGAAGAAATGATGCACCAGATCACAGAGGGCCTCCGTGATCCTGGTAAGGAACTTGGCTTTTTCTGAGTGAGATGGGGAGCCATCTCATTCAAAACATGGTCTAGCTTACAGGCTCATTCCAGGTTGAGAACAGACTTAGGGGAGGAGGCTGAAGAGAAGCAGGGAGAAAAGCTAAGAGGTTGCTGTCCTTTGGCGAGACAGTGGTGGAGACAGCCTAGATTTACAATCTCCCTAAGCTCCTCTGGAAAACAGAAAAATCAAGTAGGGTCGCGTAAGAAAAAAAAAAAAAAATGAATTCAAATGAATCTTCACGAACCCAGAATAGAAACTGGATACAAGAGGAATGCAGAAATAGCAGGTCGGCACAAAGGAAGGAAAGACAGAGGGATTTCTGGTGGTCTCCGAGCCAGGGAACCTAGAAATTGACAGCCAATCATCACCATGAAGAGGAGTCCCTCCTGGAAACGGAGGGCTGAGTGGGATAATCTGAGAAAAACAACGGGAACAGGAAGGGGCTTCTCAGACACACTTGCACACGTGAGGCGAGGGCAGGAATACCGCAGGCAGGGCTCGGTGGCGGGGCAGCCTGATCCCACAGGCTTCTGAGAAAATGAAGAGCTCCACACCGAGGCTACCCCCCAGGGCAAGAACTCTGGGATGGGGGAATAAAAGAGAAAGTCCAAATCTAGTGGGAGGGTGGGATGCGAAGCCAATAGAGGCAATTTTCACAAACAACTGGACAGACGGCTACCCTGAGAGACCATGGTCTTTTAATATATTGAAGAAACATGAGAACAGGGAGCCCAAGAGCTTTGCAGCTCCGGAAGCTATCCTGGCCCAATGCTCACCAACTCCCCTGTAGAAGCACAAACAAACTTAGCTTCCTTAAACAGGAGTAGCAGAAAAGGAGAGCATGTGATCTGATATGCAAAAATATCAGGTTCTTTGACATTTTTCTTCTTTTCTTAGGGATGAGGATAGCATGAAATCGCTGTGTGCTCTAAAGATGCAGCTATAACCCAACCGTCAAGGTTGGGAGGCAGAAGGGGACGGCAAAGAATGAACAAGCTTGCTGGTGACCTGCTAGGAATAAGAGGAAAGGACTCCAGAACAGATGTTCTGGGAAAGTGTGAGAAAGCAAGAAGTTACTAACTGACTTAATATCGCTCCTGATAGACAAAGAGCAGGCAGCAGGCAAGAACCTCTGAGCCTGTGGGATATGGAGGTAGGGAACGTCTTTGTATTAGGACCCTAGAGCCTCTTCAAGAATGACAACAACGACTTTGGAACTGGAAGCCACGCTCCCAGACATCGAGGCACATTCCCAAACATTCAAACAACTTAGGAGAAGTGCCCTTGGAAAGTCGAGGAACTTAATCCCACAGCGAGGAGCAGCCAGAAATCATATGTGCACTATTTGGAGGACACAAGCCAGCATTGCCTAAGGAAGCATATGGAGGTGTCAGGAGACCAGCTCCTCCATATGCTTCTAGAACATTTAATCTCAATTTCTGAGGAGGGAGACAAAAGATCTGTTACACACAAGACAGAGTGTCTATGCCTGAGCATAACAGCTGCAGTGAGAAGTAGTCTGGCAAGTCGGAAAAAAATATGAGCTCGAAATCAAACGGATCTAATTTCAATTCTAGCTTCACTAAGGTTATCTTGGGTAAATTCCTCACTTTTTCTGAGCTTCCGTTTTCTCATCTCTACGGTGCCACTAATAATCTCTCCAGCGATACCATGGTGAAGACTGGCATGTGGAGGTATAGAATGTCTTAGTCCTTCCTTCTCTTGTTCTCCTTCCCCTCCCCCACTCGAGCCCCCCCCCCCTTGTACATCAAGTACAACAATATCTTACACATTGAGACACTACTTCTTGTTCTGGCTTCAGGACTTAAAACAGTAGCTCTCCCTCTCCAAAAACTTAACTTTTCTCAAAATTTAACTTCATGTATAAAATAATACATTCTATTTGGCATACATATTAATGATGTTTTAAATAGCTTTTTATAGTTCCTGCCCTACTGTTTTGTTATAGACCATTAGGCAGTTGCTACATTCCATTTGTGGTTGAAGTTCTCTCTGCTTTGCTTTTACTGTGCCATATTGGTTAATAAACCATGTGGGAAAACTGCCAGATGAAAGGCTCTTCATCAATGCAAGACATTAGTATTCTATCTTTTCAGAAGAAGAGTTTACTCTCTAGGCATATGGAATTGAATCTAATTAAGGGCATTTGCATCATTTAGTTCTAGCAAAAGCAACACTGTCATTCTGTCATATTAATTTTATTTCTGTCACCTTAATGTTTAATGGCTGGGTCTAAAAAGCAGGGATGCTTGGCCAAGCAGGAGAACAGGGAGGAAGGCATTGCGAACAGTATCGTCATTCGCTTCGTACTCGCTGGCAATCCGAGGGGCTTCCTGAACTAAGCTCTGGTGCTTACACAGCCACAGGGATCCAACATCCCAGTTTCCCACAATGTAGCACTGCCCCAGGAGACAGGAAGATCACACTCGGTAGACAAATACACAAAACAAACTGGGCAGAGCCATTGGAGGCAGTGTGACTCCTTTCTGGGAAAAAACGGACGGGGGAGAATCACTAACCTACCAGGTAGCAAACAACCATTACATCTTGCTTGAAAGAAGCAACCATGTGCAAACAAATACTTTTCCTCACAGGAACTGAATAACCTCCCCCAAATAAGCCAGTCAAATTCCCATGACCCCACACACAGGTCACTCCCCTATGCAAAACCCTCCCCACTGACCATAGGGCAAAAGAAAAGTCCCTAGTAGAACTTACTCAAGGATTTCAAACTCAGGTCCTGTATTAGAAGATAAATGACAAGTGACCCTAGGCCTGTGTGCCAGGAAGGTCTAGGAAGTGATGCGGACTGTGCTGAAGGGTGGTGCACATGGACCAAACCACCTGACTGGCTGTTGTGGAGTAATCCAGAGCTTCTGACTGATTAAGAGAAGCCAGAAAGCTAGATTTTCCTTTTTTTTCAGAAAGCTAAGTTTTAAAATTGGATTTTTACTTTATTTTTACTTTGTATTATGTTATTTAGTCACCATACAGTACATCATTAGTTTTTGATGTAGTGTTCCATGATTCGTTGTTTGCATATAACACCCAGTGCTCCATGCGATATGTGCCCTCCTTAATACCCACCACCAGGCTCACCCATCCCCTGACCCTTCTCCCCTCTGAAATCCTCAGTTTGTTTCCTGGAGTCTATAGTCTCTCATGGTTCGTCTCCCCCTCTGATTTCTCCTCTCATTTTTTCCTTCTTTCTCCTAATGTCTTTCACACTATTCCTTACATTCCACAAATAAGTGAAACCGTACAATAATTGACTTTCTCTTGACTTATTTCACTCAACATAATCTTTTCCAGTCCCATCCATGTTGATGCAAAAGTTGGGTATTCATCCTTTCTGAGGGTTTAGTGATATTCTACTGTGTATATGTTCATAGCAGCAATGTCCACAATAGCCAAACTGTGGAAAGAACCAAGATGCTTTTCAAAAGATGAATGGTTAAAGAAGATGTGGTCCATATTTACAATGGAATATTTTATTTTTTTTAAGTTTTTATTTTAATTCCAGTTAGTCAACATAAAATCTTATATTAGTTTCAGGCATATAGTAAAGTAATTCAACACTTCCAAACCTCTCCCTATGCCAATCATGACAGGTGCCCTCCTTAATCCCCATCCCCTGTTTCACCCACTCCCCCCCACTTCTCCTCTGGTAACCAACAGTTTGTTCTCTATAATAAAGAGTCTATTTCTTGATCTCTCTCTCTTTTCCCTTTGCTTGTTTGTTTTGTGTCTCAAATTCACATATGAGTGAAATCATACGGTTTATGTCTTTCTCTAACTGACTTTTTTCACTTAGCATTACACTCTAGCAAAGATGTCATTGCAGACAGCAAGATTTCAGTCTTGTTTATGGCTGAATAATATTCCATTACATCTTCTTTATCCATTCATCTATCATTGGACATTTGGGGTGCTTTCATATCTTGGTTATTGAAAATATTGCTGCTATAAACATAGGAATGCACATAAGTCTTTGAATTAGTGTTCTTGTATTCTTTGGGTAAATACCCAGTAGTGTAATTGCTGGATCCTAAGGTAGCTCTATTTTTAACTTTTTGAGAAACCTTCATACTGTTTTCTACAGTGGCTGTACCAGTTTGCATTCCGACCAACAGTGCACGACATTTTTAATAATTCAAACTTAAAATACCAGGTAAGCCAACATTCTGCAGAACAAACAAAAGCAAATCTGGACTAAAGACCAAGACCACCATTGGTCTTTGTAGCTTTGGCACATGCCAAGAAATATATATATATATATATATATATATATATATATATATATATATATATATATACACGACACATACATATCTCTGTGCATATTATAACTATATATATATGATATGGTTGTATAGTTCTATATAGTTCTGTATACACACAAACACATACACACACAAACACATACACACACATACATAACACACACATGGAATGGTTCCAGATATATAACTTACCTATAATTTAAGTCATTTAATACTGTAACATAGTAGGAAATAAATACATGGGAGAATCTTCAAACTAAGACAAGAATTTATCACTAGGATAATTTATGTCATCTAGCCTGCATTCCATATTTTTAATCATTTGGGCAGGAGCTAAGATGAAGTATCACTTGGTACTGATTATAAAAAGATAGCCTTACTAAGCAAATTTATGGCATCAATTTAAGTGAATTCTTAACTTCTTAAAATTAATTAATCCCAGAAACCTCTGAGTATTCCCTAACACAGAAGGCAATTATATCTTAGTCAAGACAAAAACTGATTCTTCATTAAACTAAGACATATATTAGATTGCTGTTTCTGTCCTATGTCCAGAATACACCAATATTCTAAACTGTCATTTTCAATGGGAACAATTCAAATATTTCACTGTTTTACATGGACTTCTCCAGAAACCAGTTCAAAACAGGCTTTTAACCTAATATGATTTTATTACTTTCAACTTACACTTATTATGGTTAAAATACAAGATTGTTTCCAGTGACTTCGTTTTTGCTTCTAAAAATTAGAAAACTATACTTGAGTTTGAGAAGGGATATCAGTATATTCTTTTGCTAGTTTCTTGCATGACACATAAACTAGCTTCAAGGAAGTCCCAGGAACGATTTTCAAAAATGTTTGAGCAACAGTAACATCCATGTAATAAGTACCTTCTCCCAGGGTGATATTTTTGAACAATGAATTTATTTGAATATCTAAGATATAGAATAATTTTAAATATCTTATTTCTTTATACATACATGCTATGCAGTAAAATCTAATATAAAAATGAAATGAAATAGTTCCTTCTTATTCCCTCCAGTATGTGAGTATACAAATCTATGTAAAGGTGAAAAACAAACCAACCCTCATAATGGTAAGGATTCTTACTATTTCCTCATGAATGGATTTTTCACAACTGGGTCACTGGATAATTAACTATTGGCCTGAAAAAGCCACTTAACATATTGTGCATTGACATGTACTAAAGCTGAAATAATACATTCCCAAGTTTAAAAACACTTCCTTCTTATGCTTGTCTCACAACTGCAGAACACTGGAGGGTCTTGTGATTCTTGAATTTTAATCTTTGTACCACAGCTTTATAAATAATCTGAAGCTTAGAAATACAGCAGGAGAAGGAATCGCCTAAACAGAATCACTTGGCTGGCCAGTAGAAGTCTCCAGGATGATCCAAGTATTTATATGCAGCTATCATCTTGAAAAATGTCAGAGCTCCTTTGGTTCACCCACTGTCTGGAATGATGAGTGCTAGTGCCTTCCAATTCAGACACAGCTCTAAGGACACCAACAGGTGTCCTTTCATTTTGTATCTATTGTTGCCTAATGGGGACAAAAATGATTACTGAGCACCTGCCAATTTGATAAAGTGCTACAATTATCCTAACTGTGTAATACCTATCAGCTTTTTAACAGGGCTGTAAGTGGAATACACCCAGGAAAAAGTAGCTTAAGTCTCTGAGTAGTTTTAGGATATATGTCATTATTTGGGATTTCTCCTTATAAATCATGGAAAAGGAAAATTATATTTTTCCACTTTAAGCCAAACTTGGACATACTAAAATACATAGTTGTTTGATGGGAAGAAATCATTTTTTTGAAAATAAATTAATGTCATTCATCATATCAGCGTACTATAAGAGCAAAACCATACGATCATATCAATAGATACATAAAAAACATTTGATAAAATCCGATACCAATTTTAAAAAAACAACAACAAACTTCTCAGTAAACTAAGAATAGAAAGGAACTTTCTCAAGTTGATAACAATCATCGACAAAAAACCTACACCTGACATCATACTTAATGGCGAGAAACACAAAGCTTTTCTAAGGTCAGGTACAAGGCAAGGATGTCCCCTCTCACCACTCCTCTCCTCCGCTGTACTGGAAGTTCTTGCGAATAAAGTAAGGCAAGGAAAAGTACACAGATTGGAAAGAGTACATAAAACTGTCATTGTTCCAAGATGACATGATTGTCTATATAGCAAATTTGAAAGAATAAACATAAAAATTTCTGGAACTAATAAGCTATTACAGCAAACTTGTAGGATACAAAGTTAATATACAAATTGTATACAAAATAGACAATTGCTTTCCTATATACCAACAATGAACAAGTGGGATTTGACATTAAAAACACAACACTACTTATATTTGAACCCAAACAAAGAAACACTTAGGTATGATCTAACAAAATATATATAAGCTCCACATGAGGACAAGTATAAAATTCGGATGAACAAAATCAAAGAAGAAATAAATAAATGGAGAGATATTCCATGTTCCATGAATAGGAAGAATCAATGCTCTCAAGATGTCAGTTCTTCCCAATTTGATTAGTAGATTCAATGCAATGCTAATCAAAATCCAAGCAAGTTATTTTATGAATATTAACACACTGATTCTTAAGTTTGCATGGAAGGGCACCTAGGTGCCTCAGTTGGCTAAGTGTCTGCCTTCGGCTCAGGTCATGATCCCAGGGTGGGTTCCCTGCTTGGGTGGGGAGCCTGTTTCTCCCTCTCCCACTCACCTTGCTTGTGCATTCATACACGCTCGCTCTCTCTCTCTGTCAAATAAATAAATAAAATCTTTAAAATAAAATGAAACTCTCCCAAGTTTGCATGGAGAGGCGAAAGACTCAGAATAACCAACCCCAAATTGAAAAAGAACAAATTTGGAGGACAAATACTTTCCAACTTCAAGACTCATGATAAAGCTGCAGTAATCAAAACATTATAGTACTGGCCAAGGAATAAACAAATAGGTGACACAGAATAGAGAGCACTGAAGTAGATCACCATCAACATACATAACTGATCTTTGACAAAGGAACCAAAGCAATACAATAGAATTCAGTAAATGTTACTGCAACAACTGCAAACCCATGGAAAAAAAATATTTAGACATGGTCCTTTCAGCCTCCACAAAAAATTAACTCAAAATGGGTCACAGACCTAAATGTAAAATGCAAACCTACAAAATTCCTAGAAAATAATGTAGGGCAAAACCTAGATGGCCTTGAATTTGCTGATGCCTTTTAAATACAACACCAAAGACACAATCCATGAGAAATCACGGATAAGCAAGACTTCATTAAAATTTCAAACTTTTGCTCACTAAAAGACAGTGTCAAAAGACTGAGAAGACAAGCCACAGACTAGGAAAAAAATATTTGTAAAAGACATGTCTGATAAAATACTGTTATAAAAATGTACAAAGAACTCTTAGGACTCAACAATATGAAAATAAACCAATTAAAATATCAGTCTAAGATCTTAGGAGACTCCTCACCAGAGAAGCTATACAGATAGAAAATAAGCATATGAAAAGATGCTCCACATCACATGTTGTCAGGGAAATTCAAATTAAAACAATGAGATGTCATCACACACCAGTTAGAATGGCCAAAATCCAGAATACTGACAATACCAAATACTGAGGATGTGGAGCAAAAGGAACTCTCATCAGCTACTGGTGGGAATGCAAAACGGTACAGCCACTTTGGAAGACAGTTAAGCAGTTTCTTCAAAAATCTACACATATCCTCACCATACAATCCAGCAATTACATTCCTTGGTATTTACCTAAAGGAAAGAAAAACTAAGGCAAACACAGAAACCTGTACACAGATATTTATAGCAGCTTTATTCATTATTGCCAAAATTTGGAAGCAACCAAAATGTAGGCAAAAGAATAGGTAAACTGTGGTACATAGAAAGAACAGAATATTATTCCGTGCTAAAAAGAAGTGAGCTGGAAGCCATGAAAAAACACAAAAGAAACTAAATGCATATAATTAAGTGAAAGAAACCAATCTGAAAGGCTACATATTGTATGATAGGAACTACATGATATTCTGGAAAAGGGGAAACTATGGAGACAATAAAAAGATCAGTTGTTTTCAGGGATTAGGGGTAGAAGGATGAACAGACAGAGCACAAAGGATTTGGGGGTCATGAAAATACCATAATGATAGATACATGTCATTATATATTTTTCCAAACTCACAGGATGTACAGCAACAGAAGTAAACAATAATGTCAACTACAGACTTTGGTTGATTATGACGTGTCAATGCAGGCTCTTCCCTTGTAACAAGTGCATCATTCTGATGGAGGATGGGGATAACTGGAGGTTCTACATGTGTGGGAACAGGGCGTATAGGGAAATCTCTTTACCCTCCTCTCAATTTTGCAGTGAACCTAAAACTGCTCTAAAAACATAATCTTTTCTTATGATTTTATTTATTTATTTGAGAGAGAAAGCACATGAGCGGAGGGACGAATAGAGGGAGAGGGAGAAGCCGACTTCCTGCTGAGCAGGGACCCCCCAATATGGGACTCAATCCTAGGACCCCCGGATCATGACCTGAGCCAAAGGTAGATGCTTAACCAACTGAGCCACGTAGGCACCCTAAAAACATAACCTTAATAAAAAAATTAAAACATATTCTCCTATCATCATTGGGGATTTATCTAGAAAAGCTCTCCTTGCTATCCTGTCAATTTTGGCTTTATGTATTTTGAACATACATTATTAGGTGAACAGAGATTTGGGTTTTTAAAAATCTTCCTCAATAATTGGACTTCTATCATTATACAATATCCTTCTACATTGCCTAGTAACATTTTTCCCCCCTTAGACTCTACTTCCTCTGGTATTATTACAGTTATACTAGCTTTTGTGTGTGCATGTGCAAAAAGGGGCATAAGTATTTTCATGGTGTATTTTTTTCATCTTTTAACATTCAACCTTTCTATATCTTTATATTTTAGGTGTATCTCCTATAAGCATTGGAGAGCCAAGTTCTGTTCTTTTTTCTAGTCTGAGAATGTTTTACTTTAACTGGAGAGTATAGACCTTTAAATTTAAAACAGTTGTTGATATATTTGGGTGTAAATATACCATTACAATATTTGATTTGTATTTGTCTCACTATGTCCAGATTCCATTTTTTTTCTTTTTTCTTGCTTTTGTTTGAATAGAATGAGATTTCTTTTTCTATTACTTTATTCCTCTGTTAGTTTGGTAGTTAGTTACTCATTCTTTTACATTTCTTTAGTAGATAGCCTATACATTATAACATGTTTCCTTAACTTACTAAATTTAATACAAATTTATGTATTTGCCACTCCTCAGACAATAAGAAAACCATGGAATATTTTACTCTGTTTATTCTACCACCAACTTAAGCTCTATTGTATATTTTAACACAACATATGTTTTAAGCTCATAATACATTATTATGGCTTTATACATCTAATATTCACTTAGCTTTTCCATTGTTCTTAATTTCTTACTGCATTTTCAACCCTCCTTCTGGGGTTATTTTGCATCCACTCAAAGAAGACCATTTAATATTTCCTTCTGTGTGGGTCTGCTGGTGTCATATTCTCTTGGTATTTGTCTTTCTGCACACATTCTTATTTTATCTACATTTTTGGAGGACATTTTCACTTAATAGAGGATCCTGGATTTGCAGTTAATTTCTTTCCGTACTTTAGAGATATCATTCCATTATCGTCTGGCT